>NC_051851.1:94383535-94695161 GCF_905115235.1 Hermetia illucens | reverse complement strand
ACTCGGAGAAAAGGGTGGACTCAAATTGCATTCCCTGGTCAGTGATGATCACTGCAGGGACGCCAAAGCGAGGTATCCACTCTCGGCAGAGGGCTTCGGCACAAGATTGCGCCGTAATGTCCTTCAGAGGTATTGCCTCAGGCCACCGCGTGAACCTGTCGATGATTGTGAGGCAATACTTGTAACCGTGCGAGTCTCGCAAAGGCCCTATTATGTCGAGGTGTATGGTGTGGAAACGCTTGGTAGTGCGGGGGAATGAGCCCACTTCTTTCCTTACATGCCTGGAGACTTTACACTTCTGGCATGCGATGCACTCTCTGGCCCAGGAATTGATATCCTTGTTCATGGAGGGCCAGAAGTATTTTCCGGTGACTAACCGGTTTGTTGTCCTGATGCCGGGATGCGCCAAGTCGTGAACTGCGTGGAACACTTCCTTGCGAAATGTGGCCGGAATGTATGGCCGAGGTCCCTTTTCCGAGTCTTCGCAGCAGAGCGAGAGGTTTGAGCCGAAGATGGGCAACTCCCGAAATTTGTATTTGGGGTTGGACTTGAGGCTCTGAAGTGCTGCGTCATCCACTTGCGCCTTGGCAATAGCCGAGAAATCGAGTGAGGCGGGGTTGTTAACTTCGGAGACACGAGACAAAGCGTCAGCAACAATGTTGTCCTTCCCGGACACGTGCTGGATGTCTGACGTGAACTGGCTTATGAAGCTCAGGTGTCGAAGCTGACGAGGGGACGCTTTGTCGGGCTTCTGTTTCAAAGCGAACGTGAGAGGCTTATGGTCCGTGAACACTGTGAACGGCCTGCCTTCTAGGGAGAAACGGAAGTATTTGATGGACAGGTATGCGGCGAGCAGTTCGCGATCATAGGTGCTGTAGTTCCGTTGAGCGGGATTCAACTGCTTCGAGAAGAAGCTCAACGGCTGCCAAACTTGGTCCACCTTTTGGTGAAGGGCAGCACCTACTGCGATGTCAGAGGCATCAACAAAAACGGCTAGGGGTGCATCTTGATGAGGAAATGCCAAAAGTGTAGCATCAGCCAGTTGCTGTCTGGATTTATTGAACGCGCAGACAGCCTCTTCAGACCACACAATCTCTCGTGTGTCTTTTGTTTTGGGGCCAGACAAGTACGCGTTCAAAATGGACTGGTGATGGGCGGCCTTGGGCAGGAAACGACGGTAAAAGTTTAGCATGCCCAAGAACCTCCTCAACTCCCTCACTGTTTTTAGACGCGGGAAGCTTGTAATTGCTTGCACCTTGTCTGGGTCGGGCTGTATTCCTTCAGAGGAAATGGAGTGGCCGAGGAATCTCACCTGTTTTTGAAGGAATTTGCACTTCTCAACGTTTAAGACTAAACCGGCCTCAAGGAGACGTTGAAAAATGCACTCGAGATGGGCTAAGTGCTCAGACTCAGTAGAAGAAGCGACCAAAACATCATCCAAATAGACGAAACAGAAATCGAGGTTTCGCAGGACTGAGTGAATGAACCTTTGAAAGGTTTGCGCCGCATTGCACAATCCGAAAGTCATTCGGGTGAACTCGAAGAGTCCAAAGGGTGTGCATATTGCCGTCTTTGGAATGTCTTCAGGAGCTACTGGGATTTGGTGGTATGCCTTGGCTAAGTCCAAGGTCGAAAAGATGCGGCAATTCGCGAGGTGATGCGCAAAGTCGTGGATGACTGGAATTGGATATCGGTCAGGAACAGTCTGTGCGTTTAGCCTTCTGTAATCCCCACAGGGACGCCATTCGCCATTTGGCTTAGGGACCATATGTAAAGGGGAAGACCAACAGCTGTTTGAGGGCCTGCAGATACGCTGTTGAACAAGTTGTTCAAATTCTTTCCGCGCGATAGCCAGTTTCTGGGGTGGTAGAGGACGCACCTTTGAGAAAATCGGGGAACCAGTAGTATTTATGTGGTGCTGCACATTGTGCTTTACTGGTTTCGAGAGACTACATTCGGTAGTTATCTGGCTGAACTTTTGGAGGAGTGTCCGAACACGAGAGTCGGAGATGTCTTCCAAAAGAACGGAAAGGTTATTGTCAGCGTGAGATACCATTTGGCCCGACGAATTTAGTTTGGTTGTGGGGTCTATAAGGGACTTATGTTGCAAGTCCACCAGCAACCCATAGTGACACAAGAAGTCTGCGCCTAATATGGGGAAGCTGACATCCGCCAGGATGAAACGCCACGGAAACGTCCTACGCAAGCCAAGACTCACGTCCACTTGCCTGTACCCGTATGTATTGATGCGGGAGGAATTTGCTGCCGCCAGTTTGAGGGGTTGTGGGTATAGTCGATGATGCTGGGGTACGGGAAGAACCGAAACCTCCGCACCCGTGTCGACGAGGTAGTTGCGCCTGCTGAGGGGGTCGAAAATAGTTAGGCGACGTGGCGCTGCGCTCTGGGTGGCCGTCGCCAAGACCCCCCGCGGACCTAGTTTTTTGTGGTAGGCGCGAATTTGCAAGGTAGCGTACATCTTGTCGCTTTATCTCCGAAGTTACGATGATACCAGCAAATACCCTGGTCCGCAGGCTGTCTTGACGACCTGCTACCCGAACGCCCTTTTCGTGTGGCAGACCGTGAGCGAGCTCGCGGCCTGGCACTCGAACGCTGAGCGTCCAACGTCGCCCGCATCTCGGCCACGCTGGCAGTTAAGGCCGCGATCTCGCGCCGTAAGTCGCCGACCTCATCCGACGGTGGTTGAACGGCCGCTATGGTTGGGCGAACGTACACCTCCTGTACTTGATCGGCCGTTGCTGCTAGTTCCTCCAAGGAACCGGAGACGCAGGCTAGGATCGCCTGGGTGCCCTCCGGGAGCCGACGCAGCCAGAGCGACTTGATCAGGTCGTCGCCGATCTTGCTCCCACCCAATTGCCTCATTTCACGAAGCAATTGGCTGGGAGTTCGATCGCCCAACGTTAAACCCGCCAGCAAGTGGTCTAATTTTGCCGACTCGCTTGCCGACAGGCGCCTGATCAACTCGCTCTTGAGCTGAGCATACGATGCCGACTTCACTACGTCGGACACCAGAAGTATGGACTCTTCGTCCAGACCGACCACCGCGTAGTTGGAACGGGTCGCGTCCGATGTGATGCCGGACATTTGGAACTGTGCTTCCAAATGCATGAACCACAGCTCGGGGTTCCGACGCCAAAACGGAGGAACGCGTACGGCGAGGGCGGTCACTTGTGGGTCCGATGGGCCTGCCGCGTCTTTATTTTCAAACGACATTTTTCCTACCGAGAAGTACGAGATTGTGATGCAGACGCGGTGAGTTTATACTGAAACGCGGTGAAATTTACACAGACACGGCAGGCCGTACCCACAAATGCACGCACGAACCGAGAAAAACGACGACCGAAGCGGACGCTCTCCAGCGCAGACCAAAAACACCGGGAAAACAGAGAACCCGCGATTCGAAACACCTCAACGCCGTCTCTTGCAGCGGCTTTAATTTTATTGATTTTCCTTTTTTTTATATTTATAATATTTAAATTAATTTGTTGTAACAATGTATGCACGAAATCACTTAATTTAGCAAATGACTTAATTGTCCGCTGTGGTGGCGGTGGCTACGGCGTCTGCAGCGGCTACGACGTCTGCGGTGGCAACGATGGTGGCTATGTCTGAAGAAGACGATGATGATGATGATGAAAGTGTTGGCGGTCAGGTTGTTAGAGATGTCACGACTGCTGCTGATGTAGAATTCTGCTGCTCTAGATACTTCGGCGGCTTCCAAAAGTGTAGTTCCTGTGGAGGATTCCCGGCGGAGTGCCACTGAACAACACACTCGGATTCTCGTCGCACTGCTCGGAACAATGTAATTTTCTGCGGAGTCGCTGGTGCATACAACACGGACGACACGTCGAGCTCTGGCTGACGGCAGCGGGCTGCCCGAGGGCGTCGTCGACGGGGCGGCGCAAAAGAAAAATAAAACCCCTGACACTATGCCGAGTACGAGAGCTGCGGCTGCACCCGGGTTCCTTGTAATATGTAATCGGTCAAGCCGTTGTCCAAGATGAAAAGAAAATGCAGAAAGAGCGGCGCGAGCTGGGCACGGACTCGGAACAGCTGCGAGCGACACAGCCACAATTCAAAGCGATTACCAAGAAATGTCTGGCGTTTACAGGAATGCAATATGGAGATCTCGTCGACACTTTCTTTTTGTTGACGAACGTCGTCAGATTTTTACGCCATTAATCCGCACACACCTTGGGAACACTTCTGAAGCGCGGATAGTATTTCCTGCAAAGATTGTCGGAAGGTCGTGGCAATGATGGCTGGTCCGGCGTGTGAAAGGCGTTTGAAAGTTCTATTTCTGCCGTGTTGCTCGGACGAATTTTGTCGTCAATAGAACTTCACCAATTGCGGCGATGGCGGATAATTTGTTACTTTTTCTTTTTTTTTTTTATCGGGGTCACCAATTTAACTAATCTTCACTGTTGGAATCGAACATTGTCCGTTCGCACGACAAGCTCGCTCTTGTGAGATGCCCGGGGAATTTTCGTTGTAACTTTTGGGTGTCGAGGGCAGTAAATAGAAAAGTCGAGATCGGATCGAAAGCAAAGAAAAGGTTGGACTTGTAATGATTTGACTTGATTTACTTTAACTATTTAACTCTTATTTTTTTGATTATAATATTTTTTATGATCGCGCTGAAGTGTTCCGTGCCGCGGTTGGGAACAGAAGAGACCGACTTATTTCCATGCGGTCCTTACTGTCCCAACCAACGGCATTTTTTTTTACCGCTGGCTCTCCACTCCCCCGGTGCGTTCTGAAAACGAGTGAGTGGAGAGTTTCCACGTTCAGCGCCATCTACCCGTCCGCATCCGCAACATCCGAAATAAATTTCGAATGCTGCAGATCCTGCCGCGCCACAGAACTCTAGCGCTCAGATATACTGTTTCTTATATGATCGTATCTTGTATATTGTATAATTCTCTGCCATTCCTGGGGGTTTTCTGCGATAGTATTTCTTTTCCTTTTTTCTTTATTTTTGGAATAAATTTAAATTTAGTTAAAAAACAAATTTTGAGAGGAAACCAGGTTGAGATCATCTTAAATTCAGTTGAATAAAACGAAAAGCAATTTCTAATTGTTTGTGCAGACACTTTCCCTAGGCCCAGAGGTTCAACTCTTTTTAGCCTCTTGAATTTTCTGCGAGGTAAAATTCCCTTAGCCATTGCGCTGAATTGACTAAGTCTGGCTAAGTGTTTACTACCGGAGCATTAAAATGCTTTCACAATTGTTCTAGTTTCCAAACCCCCACCGAGGTCAACGTTATGGAAATACAAGGGAGCTTCGGAGATAAATCTCAGAATTTTGAATTGAGAGCGCTATGGCAGATCAATATTTCATCGGTTTGCAGAGTGCGATAGTTGAATCCCATATATCTATGTAGACTTAAACCGATTTGAGTTGCTTGTCATTCACCTCTATATGTTGTCTACAGTTGAGCTTGTTGTCTTCTTCGGCTTATTTACCTTCTTCCACTACATTTGAAGCGAGTCTGCTACTTGCCGTGGAAGCCAAACAAGCCAGTAAAAGAACATATGCCGTATAGGTAAGATACAGTTTAGGACCGAGTTTGTTCCACTGAGAAACTTCTGCCCTGAAACTTATGTTGTTCACTATGATAATAACATCTCTGTATTTCATCTGGAACTTACGTTCCGTTACATACCATACCTTATCAAAAATTTACAGAAACAGCTGAAGTGCAGGCGTTTGATTGTATTAAGAAGACCTGCATGCAACTGGCGCGACATTTAGGAATATTGTTGTGCAATATTTCTTTCCCGGCTTATTTCTAAGACAACTCGGCGAACGTGTTCTCTTGTTTTGTGTTACTTTCTAAATCAAGCCGATCTGATGATCTGGTATAATGTTGATATCTACTAGGATTCTTAATAGTTTCTAGGGTAGAAATTTTCCGAATATTTTCAATATGGTGGGAATAAAGCTTACCCGTCCGTACAATTTTATTTATGTTGCATCCTTTCCAGAATTTGCAACATCGTCACAATTGCATATAATCAGTTTGGGAAATATCTGATTATCAGGAGCGCATCGAAAATGTAACATAACCCTTTGAGGGTTCTTACTCGTGGCTGTTTAATCATGAAAGAAGTGACTAAATTATTACCTGGAGCCTTTTAAATGTTGATTTTTCCCGTAAGGGGGCCGTCTGCTATCTTTTTTTAAAAAAATACAATTTCACTTTTGCATTATTCTATGTATGGACCTATAGAAATGACATACAAAATAGTATACATGCCTGCGAGCTCAGCAAATGTGTATATGATATTTATTGAGAGTGCGCGCAGATTACGACCTTCTAAACACAATATTCTCAAAACTAAGTTTTTTAGACTAAGTGAGGTGATTTTGGACGATCTATTCAACCAATTTTGGAAATTTTGAAGGATCCCTGTCCAGATGTATAGTTATAGCACATACCAGAATTATGAATTTTCATTAATATTTAATTCTTTCATTAACTTAAAAACAAGTGGGGAAACGCATCAGCTTTCATACCTGTAAATTCCTCATATAAAAACATTGGAGTGGACATTTGCCCCATTAGTACCTAGGACGTAATGTTTACATATACATATATTATGTCAAAATATTCACATTCGCGTGCTACTGACATTTAAAATTTTAGAATTTGTACTGAAGCGATAATTTATTATAACTTTGTTACTAATAGTGCGATTTCCACCAAACTAGTAAGATCATGGTTATCATGCCTTATATCACTGTTAAATTTCATTATTGTGAGATGAATTCAAGCGGGCTTTTGCAGTCAAATACCAAAAATTATAGTAATATACTATTATTAACTTTATTTAAACAGATATCGGTAGGGTACGTATTTCGGAGCGCAGACACCGTATTGTGAGAGCTTCGTGATTTTTTTCAGATTTTTCTGTTGGGTAGGTTCTGAGAACGAGTCCGTGAAAGAAATTACCACTTTCCAGCCTCGCTCACCCCCTTTGTGCATTAAATGTCAGAACTAAAATTATCTTTGAAAGGTACTAATCGAGACTTTTCATTTGATACCCTACACTACTATATTCGGTGAAACAAAATTTTACACCCTCCTTAAATTCCACGTAGAACTATGTAACTCACTGTATGCATGGGCGTTCCCAATTCCCACCAAATTTGGGAGACAATAATCCGATTCTAATAAGGATTTTTTAAGCTACCTTATTCTTCAATTTACGCTTGGAATTCTTTTCGCCAGAGTTTTTACAGCTGACATATTGTGTCAACCAAATTGGAGCCCAAAGCTACCATTTCTTTTGTATAATTCAATATGTGTACTTTCTTGTGTGAAAAGTGTATAATATATAAATAGATCTTCGTTGTGGAAAAAAAATTCTTAAAAAGTTGCTAAAAGATATCTTCCAATGTCTTTGGACATTTGTAAATGGGTTAGCTTGCTTTTGATTGGGCGTCTACGAAAATCAAGTGGGGTTTGGGGCTCGGTTGGTCTAATTTCTTCTTTTAGGTGAGCCAGAGTATTCGGACTTTGTCTTTACTACTTTTGGCCCAATTGCCTGTGGTATTTACTAATGGAATTCTATGATTGTCGATTTATTGATCTTCTAAGCTGCTTTCAGAGGACTCAGAGGTAAACAGCCCTCCAAAAAATCGTTGGATATCATATTCTTGACCTTCTGTAGACTCTAACTTAGGAAGTTTTGTGACAATTACTAATTAAAGTATTCAAGCGACAATAAATTAAAGATACAGCGAATGGAGAAGGGTGAGAGAATTGGGATTGAATTGTGTAAATGTTACAAATTTGCATCCAAAGAGCGAAATTTCATTGTCATGATAGAAAAATAACAATAATAAAGAGGCTGGCTAAATTCTGTATGTATTTTCATAACAATATGGATGAATGGATAGCTTAAAGATGCATTCTCCCCTTCCTTATTGGGGACAAATGAAAGTTTAGATATATAACCCATATTTACCAGTGTTGGTGTTTTAAATCCAAGATAATTCTCTTAAAACGCATGTTTGTTGTAATTCGATACATTGGCATAGTTTTTGTACCTGGTAAACGCAAATATACGAATATGACCCAATAAATTATGCACTTACCTACAACTCCACCTTCAAACTGTTCTTTCGTCAATAACTGGGCATTGTCATTTGGATAAGACAATAAAGAATTCCTTCGGTAATGTAAAAATTTTTTCAGTGTATCATCTCCATCGCTAGACAATTCGATTTCGTTTGATTCATTCCAAACAACCACACCAACCAACGCGACAAATATATTAAGTGGGACATAGAGCTGAAATGGGGATGAAGAAAAAGTGTTGTTAAAAGATAAATGCTGAAAAGTAGTGTTGTGATTTTAGCGAGAATAGGTTTAAATACTTACAGCGTTCACTATATTGGCGATATCTTTGCAGTGATTGTGGACCTTTTTCATATTCTCTCCTAAGCCTTTGTAAACTTTATTATCAACAACTATAACAAGTTCAACAAATGATGAATGTCGATTAGCATTGTATGGACCTCGGATGATATTCTCTTCTTTCGATCTTTTGTACTAAACAGAAAAGAAGGGAAAATATGGAATCAAAATGGAAAGAAAATATTTTTCATTTTAATCGTAGATATTTTAAATAATTGTTTTTGAATCGAATCTTAAATTATGCAATTTCTAAGGGCTACTTGCCAGATTCGGCATACCTTGAAATTAGCATTGCTGAAGTTGTGAAGAGGAGGAAGAAACTGTCAGATATATTCTTTGCAATCATCTCTAGCTAGAGCCAGGCTGTCATATTTACTTGATTGGGTTTGGCCAAGGTAGGCTGCTTCTTACTAAAGAGTTCATTACTTGTATTTGAATATCGTAGAAAAAATTACTATATTGACCATAACGTAATCAAAAAATGTACTAATACTTCAATCAGTGAACTCGTGTTTTCATATGCTGTCTCGATTGTGTCTCTGTTTAGACTGGCCTTATTATTCTGGATTTTAAATTTGCCATAGTATAATGGATATATAACTACACCACGAAGGCAGCGTAAGTCAAATGGTGATCAAGGATAAAATCAAAACACCCAAGCGATCAAATCAGTTCAAAAGGATTGTGGAGTAACAAACAACAAAAAAAGTATGCCTCCAATAATGTTTTACTATTATATTGTACGATAGCCTGATAAAGTATTTGAAAGCGAAAAAGGTATTTTTTTCACATATCAAAGCTCAGATATACGCTTAATCAAAGTATCGTTTCCCTTTTCAATCACATAACATGGTTTGCAATCAGTTATTCTGTAACATTTTAAAGAAGAATTATGTGAAAATTTCCTGCTTGGATATAAAGAAATTTAATATGCGAACGTCAGAATGCGGAAATTGAAATTCTGTTGTACAGTGGGATATCATTCGGAATAGAAACGAGGTCCTACGTTATGTAGGAATTTGCAAAGGTTTGGTCTTGCCAAATGACAGCCAAAAGTGCATTGCAGCAGTTTGACCTGCTTATATTAGTGGTTTAAAATCGTTGCCAAATCTCCAATTGCTTAAAAATATATATTATAGCCTATTTAAATCACAACAACTTCCTAATATTTCCACTGAGACTAAGTAAAATATGCGTCAATGTGAAACTAGAGTGGATCAGCATCGACAGTACAACTATTGAGCTTATCATGGAATGCACAACGCATTCAGAAGAAAATATTTGAAACATTCGACTTTTGCAAACGCAATAATATTGATTTAATTTTAATAACCGAAATTTACATATTTATTTCTTCCAAATTTCTCATTCTACAGGAGTGATGCTAATGAAGGTGGCTTACTAATCCGTATAAATGAAAAGATAAAGCATTTTTTACTTCCCCGTTTGAACACAAAAAGCCATTGTAGCGATCGGCATTTCATAGGTGGTTTAAATTTCAAAATTTCCCAAAATTAAAAACAACAAAAACCTTTTGAAGACGATATTAAACGCTACACAAGTGCAGATGGCGAATACTTTATATTTGGTGAATTGAATGGTCGGCATAAATCCTGGAGTTGTTGGACTAACAAAACTAGTCCTTTATTAGTTCAGGCAAGATAATTTTCGATATAATGTGTTAATAAAATTTTTTTCTGCATTCCCCTTCAGAAAATACTATATAGGTGATGGAAAAGTTCCAATTTCTCAGCCTGAAAGTAAGCATACACTGTCGCCCCCACATTACATTCTCCTGGTGCAATTGGTAACGGATAAACAGAGACAAATGGACAGATGAATAGGGGACCAATTAGGAAAATTAGGAAAGTTTCTGCAACCATAAATTAAGAATTCACAGAGTCTAAAATTCTTCCAGAACTGACAATGCTACGTTTTCCGAAAAAGTGAAAATCTGCACTAAAATATGTGACTTCCGGAACGAGAAATTAAACTTGCAAATAAACGTTGTTCTAGTTCGTTTTGTTTATGTTATTTTGACCCTTTTATACCAAAAAGTCTAATAAATTTCAACGTATCTAGTCTCCGGCATGCTTATTTGCATAGAGTATACGAATATTCCCCTCCTAATATGGTATAGTAACATAACCATTGAGCTTACATTCGAAACGGTAACAATAAGTTCCTAGCGAAATATTTTCACAATATCGTATTCACAGGTAAATATTAATAAATTCTTAATGTGCGATGTTGTTATTATGATCAGTTTGTTAAAAACACATTCCGCTACTTACACGAAGAATCCTGTTTGCTGCTTGACCGATAAAAAAATCTTCACGTTCATGTTCATGATCTGAATGTACACCACAAGTTGCGTTATAAAGCATATCTGAATTTCTGGAAAATAAAAAGTATACAAGTTATAAAACATGGTATGATTATTCGTTTAGCGGAAATCGTTGGATTACACTAAAGATAACAATTTCTATATGGTTGCCGTTTACCTTTTGGTGGGGTATGGGGCGTCAATCACACTTACAAACCATCCTTCATGGTTTGCTGAAATGCATTTCAGCTCTCCCCCGAACTTCCCGAGACGCCCCTTGACCGCCATCTTGGGAGAGTGGTTTCCACTGCATGGCGAAGCCAGGAATGCAATTATCACTTCTCCATAATGTGTGACCTATCCACTGCCACTTCCGTCTTCGGAACACGTCAGGTAAGAGTGACGGACCTATGACCTATGACGGTTTCCAAAAGGAAATGCTCCTTGTAACCACTGTACAGTTACTACTTCTACTTATCAGTATCCTGCGCTTCTAAGATATTTTCCAGTACATATAATAGTGTTAAGATTCCCAAGAAGGGTTTTATCCCAACCATATAAATATAAAATAAAATTTTTATGGATTGAATTTCAGGCAGATACTAAATTTCTCTCTATCTACAATTAAAAAAAATATTTCTCAACAGATTAGAATCATCAATATACTTTTTCTCATTTACTGTTACCTTCCAATTTCAAAGGCTAGTCTATGCAAACTGTCCTTCTTTTAGTACCTTGAGCTACAAATACATAATTCTGCCATGGAGTACCTGCACATACATAAATCTTTCACAATAGCAGAACATCTATTGACAGCAGTTCAAAACATTGTTATCCCGAAGATATTCTCCTTTATGACTTGTGTTGGAGATTATAAACTCTAATTGAATCTTTGCAAATGGACTTGGTTAATCTGTTTATACGATGAAATATCCAAAAGCATTGCTATTGGCTACGATTACCTGCAGAGTAAAACGACTAGTATGAACCAGTTTTTTATAGATAGAATAAAATTCCGAGAAGTCATGTGCACGTGTTTCGTCCCTAGACTGCGGGTCCTTTACAGAGCAGGTAGTACTGTTCCATGGTGAGATTTGAACACCTGCAACAGGAAGGTGTGAGCCTCATTAGGCTTAGGTAAATATGGGAGAATTACGAAACGTGCCTCGTTGGAATGAAAGATTTGATTTTATGAAATGTGACATGGACTTTGGTCGATTGTAAAAAGGGCTAGATTTTTACACTAAAATGATTTTGTTCCTTATTGGGAGTTGAAGCTGTGAGTCTTGTTTCGGTGGATTGCTCGAGAACCGGACACAGAAACATGTTGTTTCATCATGAAAAGGCATGAGTTTTAATCCTGAAAGGTGTAGGTTTATCAATGCATTCAGTAGCTATAAAAGTTGGAAAATCTCTGTGTATGATAAATTTTTATCCCTGCAAATATTTATAGTGCTTCCCCAGCTTTTTAAATAATGTAAACATTTAAGTAGTTTACATTTAGTAAGAAGTTATAGATTTCACTGTTTTTAATATTTGTAAACTTTTATATAAAACAGTATCTTATTAAAATTGGTTCGGTTCACATGCACTTTTCTCAGAAACGGCTATACCAATTGACGCGAAATTTGAAGGGTAGGTTAAAACTTTGAATATCCAAGCATGTAGTAAGTAACACTGTTCTACGTTGAGTTGAAGGAGGGGGAAGGGAACATACAATTTTTTTCTCCGAATATAGTCATTTTGTGTATGTATGAAATAAAAAGTCTCGATTGATACTTTTCTAAACTGATATTAGTTTCGCGTGGGGGCTAGAAAGTGATAATCTCCTTATCTACCTTACCCTTATGCAGTGTGTACAGTTGGCCGTTATCTGCTCAAGTAAAGTTAAGGGGGTCATCCTGTGTGTCAGATCCGCGGAATCGATTTTTTTTTTCTGGCATAATTGATGCACACACTACGAACTTAAGGGGGTCATCCCGCGTGTCGGATCCGCGGAATTGAATTTTTTTTCGGCATCAATTGTATCTAGATATAGTGTAGAATATATGGGTAAAGTGATTTTTTGATATTCGGAGTCGTTCGGAAATTATAGTGTTAAACACGCGATAACTCACATGTCAGATTTATGTCGATCGCCGTAATAAAGCGCGTATTAGTCAGTCCGAATGACGTTCGAATGACTTCACTAAACGGACAAGAATTGAAGCTAAGGCGGTGCATGTTTCTTGGCGAAACCTAAGGTTTATGGACTACTTATACCAGATTAATGATCAGTTAAGATTTTATGGCTAAAAATCTACTCTTCTCTTCTACTTTTTAAATGCGTTTGTCTCGAAGCCGCATATTGAAAATCTGCTGCCACCATAGCCAAAAATCTATCCAATGAAATTCTTTGAAATTTTCATGACTAATTCAAAACATATTTCTACGGTCCGCAAGCTAGGATAATTACGATTTATTTAGTAGCTTTTTTTTTATTCAATAAAGAAGCCGTAAAAAACGCCAAAATTCACAAAAAAAAGTTTAACACGGCACCAAAAATTTAATTTTTAATAATCCTAGTTTGCGGACTGTAGTTAAGTCTTGAGGTTAAAATGTCGTTTACTTTTTTTTTCTTTAAGATAATCACAGCGCCCTCTAGCGTGGCAGCAGAAAAACACCTTTTTTGGAGATGGGTGTGTAAGTTGCTCTGTATTTCAATAACGAACAATGCTATCGTGCTGGAAAAATTACTACGCATGCTCAAGATATTAATTAATATATGGTGAAAAATTCGTATTTGTATCTTTATCCAGTTCTTCACAAAAAATTTCTAAAAAAAAGCGAGAAAAAGCGGCCTTCACACGGGATGACCCCCTTAATAAAAATCGGCAGACTAAATGTGGAAAACTAATAGCAGTCTGGCCCACTAGGTTGAGGGAAAGTAAAAATCTTCAATGGTTTTAGAAGATATAACCCTTGAGCGATGGGAGGAAGAAGATTTGTGCTAAACAAACTGGAGGTAATTTCCAACGCTTTTTTTACAAGCATCGAACTTACACCGGTTGCACTTAATTTCCCATCACACCTAAATACTATTTTGCCACGTTGTTGAGCAGAAACCTAGATCAATACTGATATGCTGAGTTTCAGGTTCAAATCAATTGAAAATATTACAATGAGTGTATGAATGTATTAAAGATGACATAAGAAAATGAAAGTTAGTTTAGATTCAACCAAACTATGGACCGATTAAGATAAATGCAATCGAAATAAAGGATTTTGCATAATTATATGGATAAAATTGAATTTAGGTTAAATAGGTTTAACAACTAAGTTTCCGGGAGATTTACTGGCTAATTGAAAAGTGATCATCAGACATTTAGCTGAGATCCAAGGTTTCGCATAAGCCAGTATCCAAAGGAATCTTTCATTCGCACTTTGGGTGCCAAATTTCAATCAAAGAAGACTAAGAAGATAACCTCATCTCCTTTCATTCAACTACAACGCAATAATTTAGCTCCTAATCGTTCGACCGTCAGTAAGGAATGTACCATTCGGAATAACGCATTGCATCATTTTTAAAAGTTCTATTTACTTTGAAAATGTTCTTTCTTAGATTTACGCGGGTCTTCTTGTAAAAAACGTCCAGATTTTCAACAAAAATAAAATTATAATAATATTGTTTTAGAAACGATGAGGCGATGGGTGAAGCCTATCTCTTTAAGATTTTGTTGAAAACGATCTAATATCTATATTTGTAACATTCTGTAATTTAAAACAAGTCGGGAAACCGGAAGCTGGGCGCCTCAGGTATGAAAAGTTTTGATTGCTTCTTCTGTGAGTATATTTGAGTGTAGAACCATCCCATTTGTATGTAGCCCGATATGTATATGCATTTAGCATGTAGGATTTAGTACTTCGGGTTGTAAATTAACGCGGTAAAGACAACTTTGAGCTACTGTAACTTTGTTACTAATGGTATGATTTTGATCAAACTTAGGGATAATATGCTTCATATTATATTTTATACTACTACTAAATCTTTTATAAATCTGGGATAAACCTAAGGGCGATTTTACTGAATTTCCCCAAAAATATGGTAATATACTATTATTAACTTAATTTGAACAGATATCGATATGAAGAGTATTTTGAGGCCTGGGCATCATTAGAGGCAGCTTCATGATTTTTTTTCAAATTTTTCGGTTGGGTAGTTTCTGAGAATGGGTCCGTTAAAGAAATCATCACTTTACACCCCTCCCACTCCCCGCCTTTCTAATAAATCTCAAAACACCGACTTCGAAAAGTACTAATCGAGACCTTTCATTTGATACCCAACATGACTATATTCGGTGAAAAAAACTTTTACACCCCCCTTTTGCATGTATGGGGACCCCCCTTAATTTCAAAGTAGAAGGATATCACCCGCTGCATGTCTAGGCGTTCACAGTTCCCACCTTCTCACCAAATTTTAGCCTTATACGAATGGATGCCCGTAGAAAGTTTCTCACTTAAGATGAACACAAAACCTTATACCCAAAAACCAGCTTCCGATATTCTGGCTTGTTATTTAATCTTGTAGCTTCAATGTGCAGATAGCACTTCACATTTTTGTTATTTAGTGTTTTAATTTCCATTATCAACATATTCCTAGATTCAGCCAGAACTAACGGTATATTAATTTTGGATTTTGTGACAAATGATCGTATGATGAATTTTGTAAGTTTCTCGCGTTGTGTAAAGCCCGTGCGTGACAGCTGTGTTCACTGTGTAAAAGGTGTCAAATTATTATAAATAAATGTAAAGGCAAGCCATACAGATAATTTCAAAATTAATCATGAAGTTGCTTATTATCGTCGATAGGCACCGGATAAGAGAACAACACCTTAATCCACACCTTCACAAGGAAATTGACAATATGCTGCGTAGTAGTGAAATGTATTGGAAAATTTCAATGGAAGTTGGAATTACTGTCGACGTGGTAACTATAATTCGCCAACAAAAATCCTATTTGCCTGTAAAAAAATAAGGCAAACCACACGCGGATTTTTAGCGAAGTGCTGGAGCAGTAGTTTGTGTGCGGTATAACAAATATGCCACAGCCTTCAACAGATTGACAAACTGGAAAAATTCACAGAAACTATTCGACGACACTGCAAAATGAGGTTCTTAGAGGACGCGCAAAAGTTAAGAAATCCATATTAACAGAGAAACATCAGAAATTGCGTAAAAGTATAAAACCTGGACTGAAAATGAGTGGGCGAAGCTTATATGGTCAGATGAGACCAAATAAAGCATTTTGAATCTGATGGTCGAGAATGGGTGTAGAGGAGTCATGGAGGGAAAATATCATGCAAAGCCTACACTGAAGGATGAGGTTCATTTAAGGTATGGGACTGTATGAGAAGGGAAAGCTGCGAGATTGGAGAAGATGGAGGGAAAGATGACAGCGAACTCTTATATAAAGGTTTTATAGGATTATTTGTTTGACATCATGGAGGATTTAAGGGTTAATGGTTTAGACATCATCTTTCAACAAGACAATGATCCACAGGGCACATAAAATCGACCATAAAATGGCTCCAGGACTACGGGAAAAACGCTAGACTGGCCTGTCCAATATCCAGACCTAATCCGACCGAAGACCTATGGACAATCAGTCGCCGGGGAATCGGGGACATTAACCAGATCGTGGCCGATTATGCAGAATATATTGAACGCAATACTACATGAAATTTGTAAAAACCCAGCTTGTGGTATGACTACGAGGATCCAGCACGTACTAGATGCCAGAGGAGTATTGGAGTTTTACATAACCATTAAGTTTCAAATTTAAATTGCTGCCCCGCTTTTATTCATTTCTACTTTATAGTTTGATTAAAATAAATATTTTAATATATCAAAATGTTTTAGGGTTTTTAGTAACAGATTCAATTTACAGCGTCATTAATTGCGTGAGTCACTGTCTGTTGATGCTGTTAGTGGATAATACAATAATTATAATAAATGTCTAAGCACTTACCTGAACAAATAATGATCACTTTGCAATTCTCCCTCGGAATCGGAATAAATGTAATAGGATTCAGTGCCATCGTACACAAGTCCATTTATTCCATTGCAGGTAGAAATGGCAACACGTGAGTTAGCCTTACCTCTAATAGCACCCTTAAATTGGATAAAAAGTGGTAATTATCAAAATTATTTCCGAAATTGTCAAAAACGACTTACTTGGTAATGGCAAAGGTTAATATCAGTCTTATTAAAAGTTTTCAAAGCATTTCCACCAGTTCCATTTTGGTAGCGTAAAAAATGCCCTTGAGGAATAAGCTCCTCATTAAGTTTCAAATCTGCAATTATGCGTTCACCATCATGAATGTATGATAGTGAAATATGGGACGCATGAGAACCTGCCTGGAAAAAGAACGATATTGAGGCATTAGGCATTAGCATGATTTCACAAATGCAGTTTGTCACTAGTCGAAATTTACTTACCTCTTCCAATGTATTGCGTATCGCCCGTTTATGCCTTCCATGATAAATTTCAGGTTTAATGATAAAATGTTGTGAAAACTCATTTTTGGGATGACCAGTCGTAAATGCTGTAAATGAAGAATGCAAAAATATTTTATTTATACAAGGTCTTGATACGAGTTCAAAGTTTACAAAGTAAAACAATCAATCAAGTTGGAGGCTGAAAGCCATTTCTTTCGCAGAACATTGCGGGAAGTAACCTCAGTGACAACTTGAACCAATTCAGTAGAAGAAAAACAAATCAACTTAGAAGCTGAGCTTGAACGAAAAAATTATCTAACGTTAGCTTATCGTTTTATTCACCAGCACCGGCAAAACATATTTGATCAAAAGTTTGAAATTTCGCTCTATACAAATATATAATTCAGATTTAACTTTTCTAACAATTTGGCGAAATATAGGTCGCTTGCTTCCCCAAATGTAATAAACTACAGAATACAGATTCTAATTTCCGAAATACACTTCACACGCCAGGGAGAATGAATTTTTACTTTTGGTAGTCATAACATTCGAATAGGAAACAGATTAAAAGAGTATAAACAGATTCGTTGAGGACTTGAATAACGAGAGTCGGAAGTGGTTGATGGATTCATGTATAAGTTGTGAGTCATGCGAAATATTTTTTTTAATTTCCTTTGGAGAATGTAAGAGGCTGCGAATCAACAATAAACTGTGCAAAAATAAATGGAGATAGACACTCATCGGAAATGTCGAATGACTGCACACGTATTTCTGAATTGTGAATACTGAAGCATCCAGAATGAACTTACTTACGATGTTAAGCAATAGAAATACCACATATTGCATGTTAGCGAAAAAGTAATTATATCGCTCGATTGTGACAAAGTCACGATTTCTGCAGCTTAGCAGTTAAGAGAGTGAATATATTGAAACTCGAGTCCGAATGTGTCGACTAAAAATCATCAACGACCATCCGATAAAAAGACAACTTAATGCTTTATTATATAAAACATCTGGTCGTTCTGATAGTTTGCAAATTTATTGCTTGTTTCGGCTATTTATGTATCGTCCGTTACTTTCAAATGAACAATTTTTCGCTATTTCAGCTGAATATAGGACGAATTCCAAGCGCGAATCTTATCTAACATCATTTAATAGAGGCGTTAATTTTAGTTCGAAATTCTGCGAGGTGTTAATTCCTCAAAAGGCAAGAAAAATATGTCCGATGTACAAATTAGGCGGGCAATGAAGGGGGGCAAGGTCAAATGTACAACTCAGAGATTAAAGCGTGCATAGATTTGACCGCAATGTATAACTGGAAATAAAAGATCGACTGATACAACTGTAGGCACTGTTTTATTTTACTTCATATTATCGGAACATATTCAAGTCGATAATGGTGTTTCAGATAAGAAGCTTTTTGTAGTATTTTATTCAAGAAACTTCAGGGGACCAAATTCAATTTATTTGTTGAGGTGATTTCTGAAATATATCTACTAAGAAAGAAATAAGGACGTAAAGCTCCCGCTGGAAAGGAAGGTGATGCAAGAGACAGTCAGCCTGCTTATAAGGGAATTTTAAAAAAAGAAGAGGACCTTGACCCATGAGGAAAATCAACATTAACCAACCTTTAATTTTGTTTGTCGGCAGAAGCAGAACAACAAATATGTTATTATCAGGTTTGTTAGTCCTTTTCTTACGCAGCTAAACCACAAAGAATACCTCCTAAGCTCTAAGCACATAGTTCGAGATCATCTATTGCTATAGGGAACACATCATACATTACCACCAGCAGTTATATTGCATCAAGTCATAAATTTTCACTCATTCGGAGCTTTTAGTGATAGAAAGAAGTGCCCCACCACAAAAGAAGCCTTTTACATTTTGTGTGAATTTTGTGCATTCTAAAACATGTATGACGTCATCATAACATATCAATTGGTCAATACCACAACAAAGTGAGCCCATGTGAATGGGAGGTCGCAGGTCAACATTTCGTTTTAGTTTTTTAATCATTTATATACCAATATCAATTACTCGAGACAGACATATGTGTGCGTTTCTATGTATATGTAGGTAGATAGTGCTTAATTCATGATAAATATATTTGTACATTGAACAAGCGATATTCAATATCATCATCATCATCAACGGCGCAACAACCGGTCTAGGCCTGCTTCAATAAGGAACTCCAGACATGCCGGCTTTGCGCCGAGCTCCACCAATTCGATATCCCTAAAAGCTGTCTGTCGTCCTGACCTACGCCATCGCCATCTCAGACAGGGTCTGCCTCGTCTTCTTTTTCTACCATAGATATTGCCCTTATAGACTTTTCGGGTGGGATCATCCTCATCCATAATTAAGTGACCCACCCACCGTAACCTATTGAGCCGGATTTTATCCACAACTTGACGGCCTTGGTATCGCTCATATATTTCGTCGTTCTGTAGGCTACGGAATCGTCCATCCTCCAAAAATTCTTCGGAGAATTCTTCTCTCGAACGCGGCCAAGAGTTGGCATGTCAACTTCAGGTACACTTTTTGACATGATACGACAGGCAATCGAACTGAAATTCCTACAACTTAAGGGGGTCATCCTGTGTGAAGGCCGTTTTTTTTCGCTTTTTAAAGAAATTTTTTGTGAAGACCTGGATAAAGTTACAGATAGGAATTTTTCACCCTATATTTATTAATATCTTGAGCATGCGTAGTAATTTTTCCAGCTCCATTTTTTTGGCTATGCTCACCCATTTTCGACGGCGATAAATCAAGGCTTTGATATAGCCACTCCAAAATGATAAAATTCTCCTCAGCTATGTATTTTGAAACAACAACTGCGTTATCCAGTTGCAGAATAAGGCTTGCGCCGATTAGACGCTTCCCTTCACTATGACATTTTTCATCAAATTCGGATAAATTTGAGAATTTATCTTGCTTTCCAGTACTACAATTTTGCACCAAACTTACATCTGACCACTACTATACTTCATGCAAATTACCGATTCGTTATTCCAAAGTATTTTATGCCAAAAGATTATCGGTTTTATAGCATTATCTGCATAGAAATTTATTTTCTTTTGCAGGTTTGCTTTATTTATATATAGAATTCTTTACATAACTCGGACCATATTTTCCGTCTTGATAGGGTCTTCTGTGAATAGTGGGTGATCAAAGGGTCCGCCAGAAGTTACTGATTCTACGTTATTTGTCCTTGAAAGTATTAATTTTTATAGACATTGCGAATTTACGTTTGACGACCCATAACTCTGTCCATATTGTACCTCCAAAAAATAGAATAATATGCTTTATTTCCGTTTAATATCATTTCTATATAAAATGTATGGTTTTCGGATTATTTGCGAAAAATCGTTGAAAAACATGCATTTTTAAGATGAAAAACTTTGATTCGATGTTTGAACATAAATATTATAACTCGAAAACGACTACTTTTACGAAAAATTGTCACTAAACATTTTGTGATTCGCATGGACCATTTAATCGATTTCTGTGGTTATTTTAAAGGAAAAAATGCACACCTCTCCCGGAGGGGCTATATAACTTTTGTTTCTTTTTGTTTCTTATCCCACCCCAAATTTCATGTTAATCGGTTTTGCTGAAAGAATTCGAAGGTTGAAAGCTTTAATGGCTCGACTATAAACTCGGTTTGTTTACTTGTTTTTGACGCGCTCAAAAATCGCATCTCGGTAGGTCTTCCCGTCCAACAAAATAACGGTGGGCAAAATCGATATAAGTTTCACCTGCTATAAGAGATAACAGTATGGTTGTATCAAAAAAGTAAAAAAATAAATAAAGAAAATGAAAAGTGTTTCTTTACTTATTTATGATAGCTATTGTACATACATATGTTAACCTCGAAATTTATCAAACGCATCTGAATATTTTGACTTTACTCCGGGAACAAAAACATACCTATGTATATGTAGGTAAATTGCATACCGCTAATACTAACCTACGCACGTACATGTCCATCTTATTAGATGCTACCCGCAAACTTTATTAGCATATACATTCCTCTGTTTGCAATATTTGATACTGATATACGGACAACTAAAAGAAACTAAAAAAGGGAAACTAAAATGTTCCCATGGTCTCCGCCATTCATATGTATTCACTTTATATGACGATGACCTTACGCGTCTTAGAGTGCAATAAATTCACGTGAAATACAAAACTTTGATCTTCTATAACTTTGTTATTAATAGTTAGACTGCCTAAAAACTCCTCAGAAATATGTCTTATATCATCACTCATATTAAATTGTGCCAAATTTTGTACTTGCATCACTTTGATTTCTTCAGACTTTTCGGTTGGATAGGGTCTGAGAACGAGACTTTAAAAACTAGTCTGTTACCCTAAGCATTGTTATATTCTTAGAATAAAAAAAATGTAGTTTTCCAGTCAATTTCTTTTGTAATAATATACTCTCATGAACATTCTGAAGGCATGTACTTTGAGGCTAAATTTTATGTAGCGGCAACCTCATGATTTTTATTGGGCTTCTCGGTTGGATAATTTCTAAGAAGGTGCCCTGTCTCATTTTATGTCGGTAGTTATCTACCCCTCATTCCGGTTCCGGGGTCGATATTAAACAGAAGACAAGTTTTAAACAAGTCGGGAAATCGGAAGCTGGGCGCTTCAGATATGAAAGGTTTTGTTTGCTTCTTGTGTGAGTATGTTTGAGTGTAGAACTATCCCATTTGTACGTAGCCCGTTAAGAATATGCATTAGCATGTCAGATTTAGTACTTCGGGTTGTAAATTTACACGGTAAAGACAACTTAGAGCTACTGTAACTTTGTTACTAATAGTATGATTTTGATAAAACTTGGAGATAATATACTTCATATTATATTTTATACTACTACCAACTTTTATAACTCTGAGATAACCTTAAGGAGGGTTTCACTCAATTTTCCCAAAAATATGGTAATATACTATTATTAACTTAATTTGAACAGATATCGATGTGGAGATTATTTTGAGGCCTGGGCACCGTATAGAGGCAGCTCCATGAATTTGTTCAGATTTTTCGATTGGGTAGTTTCTG
The DNA here is from genome assembly GCF_905115235.1 of Hermetia illucens. NCBI lineage: Eukaryota > Metazoa > Arthropoda > Insecta > Diptera > Stratiomyidae > Hermetia > Hermetia illucens. The sequence goes on along the minus strand of NC_051851.1, from coordinate 94,672,848 downwards.
AGAATGGCTCCGTTAAAGAAATCATCACTTTACACCCCTCCTACTCCCCGCCTTTTTAACAAATCTCAAAACTAAGACTGGCTTCGAAAAGTACTAATCAAGATCTTTCATTTGATACCCCAAAAAAATTTGTACACCCCCTTTTACATGTATGGGGACCCCCCTTAAATCTCACCGTAGGAGGATATCACTCACTGCATGTCTGGGGGTCTACAGGTCCCACCTTCTCACCAAATTTCGTGTCAATCGGTATAGCCGTTTCTGAGAAAAGCGCCTGTGACAGACAGACGGACAAACAGACAGACAGGCATTGAACCGATTTTAATAAGGTTTTGTTTTACAAACATTAGCAGTTTAGTTTTGTTTTACAAACAAAACCTTAAAAAGATTGATCGATGTGTTATACTCAGAAAAAAATAAACCCTCTTTTGCATGTATAGTAAGCCCCTCGACAGTCATGCCACGGGGCTTGCTATAATATTTTGCTTTACGTAAAATCTTTCAAAATAAAAGTATCATATCCGAATCTAATGGAATTAATTCTATAACATCCAGCGGATGACCCTTCACTAGACTGTATCACTCCAAAAAGTAAAAGTAAAATTCAAAGATGAGTTATTTACAGCGAAAATGATAAGGAAACGTGAATTGTGCTATCAGCGCAAACAGTGTTATGTTGCGTTGTGTTTGCATCCCTTGTCTCAATCTTTTAATGCTTAAGCAGACAATAAAACGGCACAATTAAGTTACTTATATTGTAGCATATTCTCTGTTTCCTTGGCTTGCTGAAGTCATTGTTTTTCTCTCTGCGTGTATCAACGACCTTTTGATATCAGTTTTTTTCATTCTGTAAACTCTGCGACTCTACGCCAAAGCTCTATCAGCATTGTAAGTTTTATTCTGTATTTCGAAACGTGTTGGTTTTGAGAATGCGGAAATATTTTAAGTTCAGCAGCATATTAAACGGACATAACTCAGTCTGTTATTTTTAAAGGAAAGTAAGAGAAGTTAATTCCGATATTGAATTTGGTGTTCTGCAAGAAAAAGATAAGACGTAGTTCAACAGGTAGAGTGGCAAGGTAGACGTCATTGAAAAGCCACAAAGTAGGAGAGAAGGGCAACACCCAGAGGAACCCTTGGACACTAATGAACATTTTGAGAAACATATTCAACAACGAGATGGCGAAATCAACTGCTAACTATCACAATATCTGCCTCCATCTGCCACGCACTATTCTAGTGCGTCTATAAAAGATTGTATCAACTCGATGACGTCCGCTAGCCAACTGAAAAATCGCCCTCCATCCGAGGGACAGGTTCCCTACGCAGCATCAGATGCGCTACGAACTTCTGGCGTTTATCCTACAGTCGGTGTATTAGCACCACCGCACGCTTCCTCCTGTGTATCATCGACGCCCGCCACCGCTGAACCGCAGGCCTTTCTGACCTCACGTCGGCCGAGCGGCCCCCAATTGAACGTCGCCTCCCCACCGAAACAGCTGTTCGTGTCAAGGCTAGTCTCCTCCGCCACGCCTGACGAAATACTTGCCTATATCAGAAGCAAAACCAACTCAACTTTGTCATCTCTTTCATGTGTGAAGCTGACGAAGGATGGCTTTCGTAGCTAGCTTCCTTCAAAGTGACATATCCCCATGACTTCAATGCTATCGTCTATCAGAGGTGTAAGCTTCGTGAAAATTTTCGGCCCGCCCACCTGCCTCGCCGAACTTGAATGATTCCAACAACTATACGCTATTTTATCAAAATGTAAGGGGTCTAGGCACCAAGCTGTCGGATTTCAAATTGTCTGCCTTAGCAGTCCAACATCATATCATCTGCATCCTCCTCTCGAGTTCGATGTTCAGATATCCCGACTTTGCTCTCCGGTCGCTCGCGCTGTGGCCTCCAATCTGCTTGACTTTACCAACTTTGCCGCCAAATGTCTAAATTCACGGCAAGAAGTGCATACCATTTACACTGACTTCGCTATCCAAACTCTCGTCTCTAAACGTTCCCATACCACTTGTTTTATGGCTTGCCTCTTACGGTTCCAACCGATCCTGCCGCGTCTCTTTTGACGGCTGTACTTCCCACTCCTTCTGGCGTCCCACAGGGATCTATTCTAGGTCCTTTGTTATTTTTATTTTTTATTAACGACCTTCCTCCCCTCCTTACTTGTCCCTGTTTGCTCTATGCAGACGACCTTAAGCTGTTTTCCGCTATATCGCCGCCAATGCACTGTGTTTCCCTTCAGTTTAACCTGGACACTCTGGTTCGTTGGTGCTCGACTAATGGTTTAGCGCTAAACGTCAGAAAGTGTCGCTCTATGTGCTACTCCCTAAAATCCTCACTCACTTCTTTCTCCTACTCTCTTAACGGTCATTCCTTATCCTGCTTAAATTCCACTCAAGACCTCGGAGTCACTTTCGACAATAAGCTCCGCTTTGACACCCATTGCTTCGATGTCATCAATCGAGCAGCAAAATTGTCAGGCTTTATACTTCGCTCCTCCTCTGATTTTGACTCCATCCAACCCTCCTTAGCTCTCTTCAATTCCCTCATGAGGAATACCCTCGAGTATTGCTCCGTGATCTGGTCACCCTTCCGTAACTGTAATTGGCTTGCCCTTGAAAATGTACAACGTAAATTCACCCGTTCCCTCTTCTTTAAGAAAAGCTTCCCTCGTGTGGACTACCCCTCCCGCCACCGCTTTCTGAACCTTCCCTTCTTACAACAGCGTAGATCCTATCTGGATCTATGCACAACTTTCCTCGGGTCTGATGGACTGCTCCGCCGCGGACGAGATCACCAGCCGTCCTGCGTCTTATAATATACGTAGCGCAGACATTTTGTAACGCGCCCTTCGCAGAGCTCGAAGTCTACTTTCATTCCCCGATTTCTAGGCTTTGCCGAAATTATAACGCAGAACAGCTTAGTCCTTTTAACTTCTCTATTTTAAGTAGTTTTAAACGTAGGATAAGTTTTTTACTTCCTCCTCCTCCTGAGGACAATAATTAATTGGAATTTACTGTTTGTTGTTCGTTAAATGAAATAAATAAATAAATATTTGATAGTGATGCTTACAGGAAGTTTAGACACCGGCCCAGGTTGAATGATTGTCGCGTTTGTCCTGAAGGTTCTTGTACGCCTGAAGGCTCAAAGTATGTCACGTTTTACTGCCCATAATTTTGCAGAGTGGAGGACTTTTTAAGATGCTGTTATTAATTACTTACTAAAACGTCCAGTAACAGAAGACAAATTTGTTGCCTACATATATGATAAGAAAAATTTCCCTTTTTCTTCGAGTTCATCGTAATTGTTAAATGTTCTCAATCCTAAACAAAATCAAATCCCAAAATCAAGGGATGAAGGAAGGTATGTCGAAAAAAATGAAACAAACCGAAAAATCCATTTCCATCCCACTTTCATGAAAATATGAGTTGGAAAATATAGTGCACAAAGAAGCATTGATTCAGAATCAATGCTTTTGACTTTATCTAGATAGTGGTGAAACGTTAGATACTTTAATATATAACAACAGAGGAAAGTGAAAATACATGAAAATATATATATATGCATCGTCATACGGGGGCGGACAAAGAGTAGTATACGTCTCAGTGCGAAACGTGGATTGGTCCCCTCGATGGAGCATAAAACCTGGGGAACGCTTGCTGAACCAACACCAACAGCTCTACTAAACCCTATCTCCACTTCTATGTGCTGACCGCTGGGAGCTCTTTCTTAATGAGACTATTCAGACGGAGAAGCATCAAGGCAAAACCGGGACAAATTGTACCGACTGGTCCTCCAGGTTGGGAGTTGGCTAGCGCTGACAACCCTACACGTAAAACAACCTGTTATGAAGTCACGAAAGGAGACTCGGACTGGATTGACAACACAACGACGAATCCGGCAACGAGAACGGAATAACGATTTGCGCATTTTCTCATGAAACGTGGGCTCCCTGTAGAAAGAAATAGTTGCCAAGGAGCTAGTCGATAGCCTGTCCCAATATAGGGCTGATGTAACAGCGTTGCAGGAGATGCGTTTGGTAGGGACCGGTTTTCTGGAGAAGAGCTACTACACCATATGTCATAGTGGCCATTCAGTAAACCGAGTGCTCGAAGTAGATTTCTTAGTCAGCTAAAAAATGAAACCCGCTGTTATCGGCTTTGAAAACATAAGTGAACGGCTATGCACTCTGCGCTTGCGAGGCAAATTTAGAAATATAAGCCTCATTATCGTTCACGCTCCTACAGAGGAGACTGCAGAGTCGATGCCTGTCCGAGGTAAGATATCAAAGAGAAATTTTAACGGTCAAGTAGGGATGGAGCCCGTTTTCAGGTGAGATGTTGGCTCCTACAGCTTACATAAGGACACAATGATAACGGACTGCGGATTATTCAATTAGCAGTGTCATACGAAATAGTTATTGGAAGTATCTGGTTTGCGCCTAAAGCGATCCATAAACAAACGTGGTCCTCTCCAGACATTACCACTTTCAACCAAATTGACCACGTGTTAATTGAACGCCGGGGTTGACATGGTGCTCAGGGCTCGAATAACAACACCACCTACAATTTCCGCTGACAATCAGCCCTCCGTAACACATATGAAGCGGAAATCGATGCCGCAATAACCGCAGTCAACAGAGGTTCTGGAGATGAAGCATCAAAGAATGATCTTCACAAACACCTGAAGCAAAAAAAGTTCGAACGGCTGATTTCCGATATAATGGGCATATTGAGTATTTTGATGAACTGCCCAACAACCTGAATATCGGTTAGGTGGAGGTTCCGCCAATTGAAGACGACGGACAAATACGACTCCACCAAGTATAGAAGAAACAATCTATGCAATTCATCGGCTTAAAAATCATAAGTCGCCAGGAGTCGATGGAATTACAGCTGAATTGGTTAAATATGGAGGCGACCAATTACACCAAGCGGTTCATCAACTTATGCTCAAGGTATGGGAGAGCGAATCAATGCCTGACGATTGACAACGAGGCATTATCTGTCCCATACATAAAAAGACAGATATCACACAGTGCTGCAATTATAGAGATATCACGTTGCTGAGTATCATCTATAAGTTATTCTCCACTATTTTACTAAGTCGGATAGCCCCATACGCCCAGAACATCATTGGCCCATACCAAAGAGGCTTCACTCCAGGCAACAGCACAATCAGCAACAGTCGCCTATGGTAACACAGCTAGGGTAAAAGTATACATGGCCATGAGAGAATTCGGTTCCCGACGAAATTGAATGCCAAGCCAGATACAGGCGGCAGGCTCACTCTCGAGACCATGCAACATCAATAACGGTCAATCATAGACAAGGGGATGCTCTACCATGCGTCTTCTTTAACCTAGCCCTGGAGAAAGTGATTCGTGATGCTGAGGTAAATGTGAGATGCACCATCCTCTTTAAGTCTATCCAACTACTGGCCTATGCTGATGATATCGAGATTATGAGAAGAACAACCCGAGGTGTACAAACTGCCTTCATTCAGATCGAGCAGGCCACACGGAATCTTTGACCGCACATTAATGAGGGTAGGACGAAATATATGATGGAAACGTCAGCACCAGAACTAACCAGCCAACAGCACCGAATCGCACTGGTCAAACGAGAAAAACAAATATAGGAGACTATATCTTTGAGACCGTTGATAGCTTCTCCTATCTAGGGTCGAAAACCACAGCCGATAACAGCTATGATGATGAAATCAGCTTTCAGCTTACAAAACCTGTTTTGCTCGAAACGTCTCACCACAGCGTCAAAGCTCTTACTGCACAAGACTATGATCTTGCCAGTCCTCATATACACTCGGAAAGAAAATTTGCGAACTTTTTGGGGATATCGAATTGGTGGATTTCCGTGCAAATCTGGGATGTCTGGAGTTCCATCGCCATACGACAATAGACAATGTTTGTTTAATTATATAAGAATTAAATATTTTGTATTCTCAGGTATGTATGAGTGGAAAATCGTGCATAGAGAGTTTCTTACATAAAATGAACACAAAACCCTTATACCCGAAGCGCCCAGCTTCCGTATTCCGACGTGTTTTGTTTTAACCAGACGGGACCACTTTAGAATAATGGTATTCTGCGAAAGATACAATGTATCAGAAGACCTTGAAAAGCAGTTAGAATTTTAGGCAGCCTAAATGTAGATAACAGCAAGCGATATTTGGCCTCATAACCGTACAATGGAAAATAGCTATGATGCAATTTTTTGTATTTCAGAAACGATAAGTGCAAACTTTGATTAGAAATAATCATAAATTCTTTCAGTCACTACAAAATTATGGAACTATCAATGCCCGGAATACCCAAGTGATACTGAGAATAAAAAGCTGTTTATATGTATGTTTGTTATTAGATAAGGGGCTAAAAAATGGTCATATTAAAAACACATATGCTATTTCCTTCCTCCCTTTTTTTAAATTAGTTTTTTGTATCTTTCTGAGGGAAATAATAAGTTGCGTTTTTTTGTCAGTAATATATAATACAGTGTGTCCAAAGTGACTGTTGAAGCGTTGTGCGTCTATAAGATTGGGATAGGATGCTAATCTAATTTTAAGGTTTCGTAGTTGATTGCATTTTCACTATATTGTAGTGTGTACCGGTGATCATTTGTAATATTGGGTTCTGTAGCATATTATAGGCATATATTGGATGGGCACGTTAAATCCCAGAACTAGATCTCATGGATCCAGATTGCCATTATGGCAGCTTTGGTACATGTTGAGAGTAAGGAGGGAGAAAACAGAGATCCCCGTAAAAAGTTATGCACCTGAAAATAATGACAGGATTTCAAACTTCACCATAGTAAAGTTTGAAATTTTAAACTTACTCCGGGAGGGAGAATATACGCAGTAGGAAGGGGGTAGTACCCTTCTAACCTAGTTGAAAACTCACGGAGGACATATCCCTTAAAATTTTTATAACTTTCACGTGGGGCTATTTTCACTTAATAAATGAACCTACCGTTGTTTGCAGTGCTGTTGGTTTTAGGGGTGTGAAGGCTTCCTTTTATTTCTGAATGAAGAACCTTTCCAAGAATATTGTGAGAAAATTTTAGATGAATTGGCGCAAAACTAAGGAAGATGCAGCGATTTAAGCATCCACACCTCATACATGACTCAGTGCGGACTCGTGGTTCGAATGGCACTGTATGAACACATGTATGGTGCTCTTTCAGAGGATATTGTGCAAGTCATCAAGCTTGGAGCGATTTGTCGGAGGTTTTACGCAGAATAAAAATGAGAATTTGAACTAATTTATTTGGAAATCTTACCAAAGCACTTGAACGGAACCTCTGTTATCGTTGATATTGCAGCTTATGTCGCAGCCTGTGTTTTCAGTAAAGGTTCTTTGTTTCACTAACCTTTGTGCAAGGCATGAGAATCAGTAGTGGACCAAGCGCGAATAAAAAGGCGCGATAAGCTGAGCGGAGCCGGGCCAAACAAATTTTAACTTTTTACCTTTTCTTTCTGTTTGTATGTTTTTAAGGTTTTGGTTTCAAAACAAAACACCCCCCTTTTACATGTATGGGGACCCCGCCTAAATCTCAACGTAGAAGGGTATCACTCACTGCATGTCTGGGGGTCCACAGGTTCCACCTTCTCATCAAATTTCGTGTCAATCGGTATAGCCGTTTCTGAGAAAAGTGGCTGTGACAGACAGACAGACAGGCAGATATGGCAAAAGAGATGGAACGAGGCACAAACTGGCCGTTGGACCTACCGTATCATTCCACACATTCGAAGATGGATGGAAAGGAATCACGGGGAACTGAGCTACGAGCTAACAGTTTTTAAGTGGACATGGAGGTTATCGGGCTTATCTTTATCGATTTGGACACGACGAGCCACCATGGTGCCCAAGATGTGGTAACGTGGCTGAGAATGTGGAGCATGTTGTGTTTGAGTGCCCAAGGTTTACAGCGCGCGGCGCTTAACACCTGGAAATATAGTGGAGTTTATGTTGCAATCAACGGAGGCTTGGAATCAAGTGGTAATTGAGCTGAAAATGATTCATCAACAGCTAAGGCATGAAGAACTGCGAAGAAAGCAAGAAAGGGAGCGAACAATAATGCGCCGCAGTTAAGAACTGATCCAGCCCCACGATGCAATGCTTATAGCAGTCCCGTGGGGAGAGTGGAAGAAGAAGAAGGTGCAAACAAAACCTTAAAAATCAATTTTTTTTTAATTCCAAAAATGTGAAAAAATACTAAAGTACAAAAATGTAGTCTTTTCTCACTTAAATATTAAGTAATCAAATTTTCACTATCATTTTTTTGAGATATTTTTGAAAAAATTAACTATGCACTTTATTTTTACCAAATTTTCAGAATTTAATTTCTACATGAAAACCATAGTTTTCGAGTTATTTGCGAAAAACCGAGTAATTGAAAAAACGACATGTTCTCAGCAACTTTCCCAAAAGCCATCCAAGAGTTGGCCAGCGATTTTCTGCACAATTACATTTTCTTGGCTGTTGGTCGTGTTGGCTCAACATCTGAAAATATAACACAAACTATTCTACATGTTTCCGAACAGGACAAACGTTCATATTTATTAGATCTTCTGAATAACATAAAGAACGGAAGCCCCGAGTATTCGAAAGATTGTCTGACCCTGATCTTTGTTGAAACCAAGAAAGGAGCCGACGCTCTCGAAGAATTCTTGTACAAATGCAACCACCCGGTAACTAGCATTCACGGTGACAGATCTCAGAAGGAACGCGAAGAAGCATTGCGTTGCTTCCGATCGGGTGATTGCCCCATTCTAGTAGCAACAGCTGTTGCCGCTAGAGGACTTGATATTCCTCATGTTAAACATGTATAACTCGAAAACTACTATTTTTACGAAAAATTTTGACTAAACAACCCGATTTACGGCTTTAATGACTGGAGTTGAAATATTTCCTCATTCGAGACTTCGTGAAAAATCAGAAGCATTTATTCTGAGAGCAGTTTCATTCGATTGCTATAGCTGAAATTGTTCCGCAATTTTTCGAAAATAAATAATAGCAAAAAAGGCCTAATTATTTATATTAGTATAACTCAGTATTGACGGTTCGTGTTGGGTGTAAATTAAATCTTCCAAATGCGAAGCTAGCACACATTACCCCCCAAAAAAAAAATTCAACAATTTGGCCATTATATAAATTTGCACCATCCCTTAAGCACGTACTCAGCTCGTAATTTCCGGACAATCTTCAATTATATTTCCAAGTTTGTATCGAAAATTATCTCTATGAGTTAGATCAACATCAAACCTTATTATGTAACGCCAAATAACAATTTTTAGATAGTGTTGTTTCTGCAGCAAATTGAGATTGGAGTTCATTAAAACGACAGTCATGGAAAAAATCCGAGGCAAAATTATTATCTAGTTATCATCATTGGCCCCGCTCTAGCACCTAATCGTTAATCGACACCAACAAATTCGGTGCAGTGATCTTAGTAAAATCTTTCAACAATAGAGATCGGTCGAAGAAAACTTCTAGTTAGAGTGGGTAATAACACAACAATGGATACGAACTGGCCAAGTTCTTACAACACAAAATTGGTTATATTTGTATGTGTACGGTGTCTCCCATTAATTTGGCGAGAAACAGCAAACTAAACTCTGGCAATTAGTTCAACATTCACCAACCACTTTAGAAAAACTGGGATAAAACCATTCATTTTATTTGGAGCAGTCGAAGCAAATTGCAGTTCACCTGATTCTATCAAATAAAATTTCAATAAAAAAAATAAATTCATTAAAAATTTAACATTCGGATCCAGCTATTGAGAGCTAAACTAATGCCGGTTTTCGGAACACTTCCATTTCTAAGCTTGGATATAACTATGTATGTACGAGCATAACTGCATCTTGGATACAATAGATTGAAAAGCGGGGCAAAGCGAATTCGAATATCGAATATATTTAGCAGACATTTTACATTTCCAGTGAGTTCTTCCTTGCCCCAGAAATTAATGAAACCGTTTAATTCTCAATATTAACGGAGATATAAGCGTTTAAAGTTTTTCCCCAGATTCCTCCAAAATTCTGAAATTTTCCTGGCACCTAGACCCCACAACCTATATACCATTTTGAAGCTCAGACCCTCTACCAGTAGTAGTGATCACAAATTAAGCTCCTTTTTGCGAAATTCTCAATATTAACGGAGGCTGACTGAATGACTATCATATGATAAAGACAAAGCAGAATGAAAACAAGAGTTCCAGCAAACTGGCTGAAATAATTCAAATCTTCTAACAGCTGAGTACGACTTTGTATATTTTTACGAGTACGTACTTTCCTTTTTGTTGAAGCAAAAATGGCTGATTACCATATCTCGATACATTTCTGACTCAAAGGATATTTTGTGGTGAATAAGCTGCTGCATTAATGTTAATCGTTAACAGACGAACGCTGACTCACAGATCAGGTGTCTTGTACCTTCGCTGTCGTGAACTATCAGGTTGTCCACAAAGTTTTCGCACAAATCAAAGACAGAATTCAGCAGATAAGTTTATAAAAACCTTTAATTATTTAATCTAATATATAATTGCCTCCATTAGATACGACTTCCCTCCATCTATCGGGCAACTTCAAAATCCCCCCTCTATAAAACTCTTCCCCCTTCCCCTCAAAGTACGTGCGAAGTGCACTTTGGAGGTCAGCTTCAGAAGTCATTTTTTTACCATCCAGAAAATGTTGGAGGGACCTGAACAAATGGTAATCAGAAGGAGCAAGGTCGGGACTATACACAGGATGACTCAAAACTTCCCAGCCAAGCTCACTCAATTTTCGCTGAGTAGTTAAAGATGTATGCGGCCGGGCGTTATCATGATGAAAGACAATATTTCGCCTGTTGACCAATGCTGGTCGTTTCGAACGTAGCTGGGTGTTTAATCTGTCGAGCTGCTCGCAGTACTTATCGGCGGTAATGGTCTCGTTTGGTCCCAAAAGCTCGTAGTGTATGGGGCCACGAACGTCCCACCATATACTGAGCATTCGCTTCTGCTGATGAATAGACGGCTTTGCTACCGATGGACCCGGTTGATCTCGATGAGTGTAGGCTCGTTTCTTCGCTACGTTTTCGTACACAATCCATTTCTCATCGCCAGTTACCAATCGATTCAAAAAAGGGTCGTTTTCGTTCCGTAAAAGGTTAGCGGAGCAAATTCTCACTCTATCGGCCAGATTTCGCTCAGTCAGTTCGTGCGGTACCCACTTTGTGCTCTTCAAAACATATCCAAGACGCGTAATGGCTACTGCTACTCCTGATTTTGATACACCGAGATCCTCTGCAAGCACACGTGTCGAAAGAAAAGGATTCGCTTCCAGTTTGTTGCGCAGGATATCGTCGTCAATCGTATAGGGTCTTCCTGAGCGAGGTTCATCTTCAAGTGTCAGGTCTCCGCTGTAGAATTTTTCGAACCAATCGTAAACTGTCCTGCGCTTTACCTTTCCTTCACCGAATACCTTCGACAAATTTTCAATCGCCTTCGGCACCTTCGTCCCCATTTGAAACTCGTACAAAATGCAATGACGAAAATGTACTTTGTCGAATTCCATGTTTATCCTTGAATATCCTTCACAACACTGATCCTTCAAGGATAATTTACCATGCATTTTATAGTTAGGACTCTGACCTTTCCATTGGGATATCACATGTTGTACCTGCTGTTTTGGTTTGTCTGCTAATTGCTTTTTAATTGTCACATTAATATTTGTGCGAAAACTTTGTGGACAACCTGATATATTGCAAGTGCTGGATTTTATACTAAAACCAGTTCTCCCGCCACTAACATTTGATTCAATTCAGATTAATTCATACATATATTTCCGTGACCGCATGACTAACATCGGGTTCCAAGTAAGACTTTTATACGTGTAAATCAGACACTGGTCTTGTTTTTACGGAATTTTAATTGCACGTGATGTTTGCGCTTCTGGTTATGTCTATGCATACCTTTGAAATGCAAGTGCATAGAGATTTAGATTGAATTTGCACGTAAAACGCAAATACATACAAAATATGGGAACGGATATTTGATTTGTAATGCCAATGAAATCTTCATTTTTAAGGTTTTGTGTAAAACAAAACCTTATTAAAATCGATTCACTGTCTGCTTGTCTGTCACACACACTTTTCTCTAAAACGGCTAAACCGATCCGAACGAAATTTGGTGGATAGATGGGAACTATGAAATCCCACGCATACAGCGAGTGGCATAAATTCAGATAGAGCTAAAAGGGGGGCTCTCCATACATGCAAAGGGGGTATTTAAACATTTTTTTCACCGGCTATAGTCGCGTATGGTATCAAATAAAAGGCCTCGATTAGTACTTTCCGCAACTGATATTAGTTTAGTCGTGAATTGCAAAGTGCACGAGTGAAGAGTCAAAATGTACGCACTTAACTCATTTTCGGAAACTACTCAACCTAAAATTCCAAAAAATCAGGGTGCTGCCTAGATGAAATTTAGGCTCCAAAATATGTCCCACTCCGATATCTGCTCAAATAAACTTGCTAATAGTATATTACCAACTTTCAGAAATTGACTGAAAAACTCCCCTTAAGTTCATCTTAGGTGTTTCATTAAAATCCAACTATTAGTGTCAAAGTTATAGCAGTTCAAATTTATCAATTTCGTGCGAATTAATAGCATCCTAAGCCATACAAATGAAATGATGGCGTCATAATTAACATTCGAGTGAAATATTAAAACTCCATTCAAGAAGAATCTCATTCTCCCCAGCCCTTTTTAAGGTTTTGTTTGCAAAATAAAACCTTATTAAAATCGGTTCAATGTCTGTCTGTCACGAGGACTTTTCTCAGAAACGGCTATACCGATTGATTGATTGATTGATTGATACTCTCCATATCGATATCCGTTCAAATTAAGTTAATAATAGTATATTACCACATTTTTGAGGAAATTGAGTAAAACTCTCCTTAAGTGTATCCCAGAGTTATAAAAGTTTATAGTAGCATAGAATGTAATATGAAGCATGTTATCCCCAAATTTTACCAAAGTGATACTATTACTAGCAAAGTTACAGTAGCTCAAATTTGTTTTTAACGTGTAAATTTACTGCATTTGATAACATGCAAACAAAACACATACATATATTTTTCACAACAAATTTCCTTTTTAGGCTTTAAAGGTTTAGGTGGTCCTGTACCAGACGGAGAAAAACAGCCCAGACCATCACGCTACAGCCATGTTTTACTGCTGACGATTGTTGCTTACTCGTAATGTGATATTTTTTTCCCACTGGTTTTCTCAAATACAATCCACTGTTAGAGCCAAACATGTTGATCTCGCTTTCGTCACCTTAGAGGACGGTATTCCAATTTTGATAAGTCTAATTCAAGTCTACAGATTTTAAAACATCGATTTGATATTGTCTACATTTTATTCTACCTTTACTTGGGGTTGTTACTACAAGCAATACAATGCCATGTATACATATAAACGTACTGCAATATTTTTCTTATGTACTCTACTCCGAAAATGAGTCGGAATACTGAAAGCTGGACCTTCGGGTAGGCAGGTTTTGTGTTCATTTTGTGTGAAAAATTTTCTATGGATTTTTTTCCATTCGAATCTAGGTAAAAATTCAAATATCATATTTCACTTTATATGATGACGATGTCATACACGTCCTAGATTGCGGTCACTTCACATGAAATACAAAATTCTGACTTTCTACAACTTTGTTAATAATAGTTGGATTTCCAATAAACTTTACAAAATTGTGTATTATACCATTACTTATAATGGTGTCATTATGATTTTTTTCAGATTTTCCTGTTGGATTGATTCTGAGAACAAGTCCTGTTATACTCTTCGTGGCGTTCTCCCCTACGCTTCACTTAGTATTAGAAATAAAGTCAGTTTCGAAAAGTACTAATGGAATCCTTTCATTTCATACGTGACATTACCATATTTTGCGAATATATGACAGCTTAAACTCAACAAAATTTCCGTCACTTGCTATATGTAAAGGGATTCACAGACCACATACTCTCACCAAATTTCGTGACAATAAACCCAGCTGTTTTCGAATACATAAATGGAGTAGGATAGACCGACAGGTCGCTGAGAGCCAGATCAACCACTGATGCCATCAAATTGGTTACTGGCTTGGCAGAAAATGCAATTAATGGAAAGCGTATTACCAGCGAATATTGAGTGGTAGGGACCCTAGACGTGAAAAATTCATTCAATTCAGCCGATTGTAACCGTATATGGAAGTCCTTGGTGCCGATTGGCGTTCCCGACTATCTCGCTGCCTTTGTGGATAGCTACTTAATCTTCTGGTTCCGGAGGAGGCCACGGTTTTGGGTTACGCCGATGACTGGTTTTGGTTGTAAAGCAGCTTGAAGATGTTGAGTTGTACCAATCAGTGCTGGTTGGCAGGTGCTGCGCTGCTTCTCAAGGAGAAAAAGATGGTAGGGGTCCTCATCACCAAACTCCGGAAAAGGCGCTCGCATTAGAATTGGGAGTCATGTCATTACTTCCAAGCCTGCCACCAGATACTTAACAGTGATGATAGATGTAAAGCTGGAGTATATTTGCGAAAAGCCATCTACCGCCAGTATAGGTCTGGCAAGAATGATTCCAAATGTAAGAGTTCTGCGGCACACTTCTAGGCTGCTTGTAGCCAGGTTGGTGAGTTCCATATTGCTCTATGCAGCCCTAGTTTATTTAGCACACTAAACTGAGTGCGGTCTACAGATCGACAGCCTTAAAGGTTTATTTTGCCTTCCGGACCGTTTCAGATGATGCGCGGCTCGTCATTTCAGGAATGGAGCAGATTAACATCTTGGCATCTAAAGTGTTCTAGCCCCCGGTTTTTTGATTTGTTGGAATTACTAATATTGTCTTATTTTCATTCATTCATTTCACGCGTAACATGAAAAAATATTGTTATAATTTTTTTTAGATTTCCCAATTGGGTAAATTCTAAGAACGAGGCATATTTCATTTATAGTACCTGCATTTTGTCCTCTCATTCTCCTATGCAACATACTATATCAAAATCGAAGCTAGGTTCGAAAAGTACTAATTGATTTTTCTCTGATATCCTCCATAGTTATATTATAACAAGTCGGGAAACCGGAAGCTGGGCGCTTCAGGTACGAAAGGTTTTGTGTATTTCTTAGTACGTAGCACGTAATAAATACATATATTATGTGAGAATATTCACTTTCGGATGATATTGACATTCATAGTCTTGAATTTGCAAGGAAGCGACAACTTTGACGTATTATAACTTTGTTAGTAATAGTGCTATTTCAACCAAACTTGGTGAGATCATGCTCTATGTTATAGCCTATATTATTGCGAAATTTCATGGTGCTAACGTAAACTTAAGGGGGGTTTTGCAGCCAATTACTAAAAATTATGGTAATATACTATTATTAACTTTATTTGTACAGATATCAGTATGGAAGGTATTTCGGAGCCCAGGCACCATATAGTGGCAGCCTCCTGATTTTTTTCAGATTTTTCGGTTTAGTAGTTTCTGAGAATGGCCCCCTTAAAGGAATAGTCACTTTCAACCCCCCGCACTCCCCACCTTTCCAACAAATGTCAAAACTAAGACCGGCTTCGAAAAGTACTAACCGAGACCTTTAATTTGATACCCCACATGAGTATATTTGATGCAAAAAAAATTTACACCCTCCTTTTGCATGTATGGGGACCCCCCCTTAAATTCGACGTACAAGGATGTAACTCAGTGTATGCGTGAGCGTTCACAGTTCCCATCTTTCTACCAAATTTGGTGTCAATCGCTATAACCGTTTCCGAGAAAAATGCGTGTGACGGACAGACAGACAGACAGACAGACAGACAGACAGACAGACAGACAGACAGACAGACAGACAGACAGACAGACAGACAGACAGACAGACAGACAGACAGACAGACAGACAGACAGACAGACAGACAGACAGACAGACAGACAGACAGACAGACAGACAGACAGACAGACAGACAGACAGACAGACAGACAGACAGACAGACAGACAGACAGACAGACAGACAGACAGACAGACAGACAGACAGACAGACAGACAGACAGACAGACAGACAGACAGACAGACAGACAGACAGACAGACAGACAGACAGACAGACAGACAGACAGACAGACAGACAGACAGACAGACAGACAGACAGACAGACAGACAGACAGACAGACAGACAGACAGACAGACAGACAGACAGACAGACAGACAGACAGACAGACAGACAGACAGACAGACAGACAGACAGACAGACAGACAGACAGACAGACAGACAGACAGACAGACAGACAGACAGACAGACAGACAGACAGACAGACAGACAGACAGACAGACAGACAGACAGACAGACAGACAGACAGACAGACAGACAGACAGACAGACAGACAGACAGACAGACAGACAGACAGACAGACAGACAGACAGACAGACAGACAGACAGACAGACAGACAGACAGACAGACAGACAGACAGACAGACAGACAGACAGACAGACAGACAGACAGACAGACAGACAGACAGACAGACAGACAGACAGACAGACAGACAGACAGACAGACAGACAGACAGACAGACAGACAGACAGACAGACAGACAGACAGACAGACAGACAGACAGACAGACAGACAGACAGACAGACAGACAGACAGACAGACAGACAGACAGACAGACAGACAGACAGACAGACAGACAGACAGACAGACAGACAGACAGACAGACAGACAGACAGACAGACAGACAGACAGACAGACAGACAGACAGACAGACAGACAGACAGACAGACAGACAGACAGACAGACAGACAGACAGACAGACAGACAGACAGACAGACAGACAGACAGACAGACAGACAGACAGACAGACAGACAGACAGACAGACAGACAGACAGACAGACAGACAGACAGACAGACAGACAGACAGACAGACAGACAGACAGACAGACAGACAGACAGACAGACAGACAGACAGACAGACAGACAGACAGACAGACAGACAGACAGACAGACAGACAGACAGACAGACAGACAGACAGACAGACAGACAGACAGACAGACAGACAGACAGACAGACAGACAGACAGACAGACAGACAGACAGACAGACAGACAGACAGACAGACAGACAGACAGACAGACAGACAGACAGACAGACAGACAGACAGACAGACAGACAGACAGACAGACAGACAGACAGACAGACAGACAGACAGACAGACAGACAGACAGACAGACAGACAGACAGACAGACAGACAGACAGACAGACAGACAGACAGACAGACAGACAGACAGACAGACAGACAGACAGACAGACAGACAGACAGACAGACAGACAGACAGACAGACAGACAGACAGACAGACAGACAGACAGACAGACAGACAGACAGACAGACAGACAGACAGACAGACAGACAGACAGACAGACAGACAGACAGACAGACAGACAGACAGACAGACAGACAGACAGACAGACAGACAGACAGACAGACAGACAGACAGACAGACAGACAGACAGACAGACAGACAGACAGACAGACAGACAGACAGACAGACAGACAGACAGACAGACAGACAGACAGACAGACAGACAGACAGACAGACAGACAGACAGACAGACAGACAGACAGACAGACAGACAGACAGACAGACAGACAGACAGACAGACAGACAGACAGACAGACAGACAGACAGACAGACAGACAGACAGACAGACAGACAGACAGACAGACAGACAGACAGACAGACAGACAGACAGACAGACAGACAGACAGACAGACAGACAGACAGACAGACAGACAGACAGACAGACAGACAGACAGACAGACAGACAGACAGACAGACAGACAGACAGACAGACAGACAGACAGACAGACAGACAGACAGACAGACAGACAGACAGACAGACAGACAGACAGACAGACAGACAGACAGACAGACAGACAGACAGACAGACAGACAGACAGACAGACAGACAGACAGACAGACAGACAGACAGACAGACAGACAGACAGACAGACAGACAGACAGACAGACAGACAGACAGACAGACAGACAGACAGACAGACAGACAGACAGACAGACAGACAGACAGACAGACAGACAGACAGACAGACAGACAGACAGACAGACAGACAGACAGACAGACAGACAGACAGACAGACAGACAGACAGACAGACAGACAGACAGACAGACAGACAGACAGACAGACAGACAGACAGACAGACAGACAGACAGACAGACAGACAGACAGACAGACAGACAGACAGACAGACAGACAGACAGACAGACAGACAGACAGACAGACAGACAGACAGACAGACAGACAGACAGACAGACAGACAGACAGACAGACAGACAGACAGACAGACAGACAGACAGACAGACAGACAGACAGACAGACAGACAGACAGACAGACAGACAGACAGACAGACAGACAGACAGACAGACAGACAGACAGACAGACAGACAGACAGACAGACAGACAGACAGACAGACAGACAGACAGACAGACAGACAGACAGACAGACAGACAGACAGACAGACAGACAGACAGACAGACAGACAGACAGACAGACAGACAGACAGACAGACAGACAGACAGACAGACAGACAGACAGACAGACAGACAGACAGACAGACAGACAGACAGACAGACAGACAGACAGACAGACAGACAGACAGACAGACAGACAGACAGACAGACAGACAGACAGACAGACAGACAGACAGACAGACAGACAGACAGACAGACAGACAGACAGACAGACAGACAGACAGACAGACAGACAGACAGACAGACAGACAGACAGACAGACAGACAGACAGACAGACAGACAGACAGACAGACAGACAGACAGACAGACAGACAGACAGACAGACAGACAGACAGACAGACAGACAGACAGACAGACAGACAGACAGACAGACAGACAGACAGACAGACAGACAGACAGACAGACAGACAGACAGACAGACAGACAGACAGACAGACAGACAGACAGACAGACAGACAGACAGACAGACAGACAGACAGACAGACAGACAGACAGACAGACAGACAGACAGACAGACAGACAGACAGACAGACAGACAGACAGACAGACAGACAGACAGACAGACAGACAGACAGACAGACAGACAGACAGACAGACAGACAGACAGACAGACAGACAGACAGACAGACAGACAGACAGACAGACAGACAGACAGACAGACAGACAGACAGACAGACAGACAGACAGACAGACAGACAGACAGACAGACAGACAGACAGACAGACAGACAGACAGACAGACAGACAGACAGACAGACAGACAGACAGACAGACAGACAGACAGACAGACAGACAGACAGACAGACAGACAGACAGACAGACAGACAGACAGACAGACAGACAGACAGACAGACAGACAGACAGACAGACAGACAGACAGACAGACAGACAGACAGACAGACAGACAGACAGACAGACAGACAGACAGACAGACAGACAGACAGACAGACAGACAGACAGACAGACAGACAGACAGACAGACAGACAGACAGACAGACAGACAGACAGACAGACAGACAGACAGACAGACAGACAGACAGACAGACAGACAGACAGACAGACAGACAGACAGACAGACAGACAGACAGACAGACAGACAGACAGACAGACAGACAGACAGACAGACAGACAGACAGACAGACAGACAGACAGACAGACAGACAGACAGACAGACAGACAGACAGACAGACAGACAGACAGACAGACAGACAGACAGACAGACAGACAGACAGACAGACAGACAGACAGACAGACAGACAGACAGACAGACAGACAGACAGACAGACAGACAGACAGACAGACAGACAGACAGACAGACAGACAGACAGACAGACAGACAGACAGACAGACAGACAGACAGACAGACAGACAGACAGACAGACAGACAGACAGACAGACAGACAGACAGACAGACAGACAGACAGACAGACAGACAGACAGACAGACAGACAGACAGACAGACAGACAGACAGACAGACAGACAGACAGACAGACAGACAGACAGACAGACAGACAGACAGACAGACAGACAGACAGACAGACAGACAGACAGACAGACAGACAGACAGACAGACAGACAGACAGACAGACAGACAGACAGACAGACAGACAGACAGACAGACAGACAGACAGACAGACAGACAGACAGACAGACAGACAGACAGACAGACAGACAGACAGACAGACAGACAGACAGACAGACAGACAGACAGACAGACAGACAGACAGACAGACAGACAGACAGACAGACAGACAGACAGACAGACAGACAGACAGACAGACAGACAGACAGACAGACAGACAGACAGACAGACAGACAGACAGACAGACAGACAGACAGACAGACAGACAGACAGACAGACAGACAGACAGACAGACAGACAGACAGACAGACAGACAGACAGACAGACAGACAGACAGACAGACAGACAGACAGACAGACAGACAGACAGACAGACAGACAGACAGACAGACAGACAGACAGACAGACAGACAGACAGACAGACAGACAGACAGACAGACAGACAGACAGACAGACAGACAGACAGACAGACAGACAGACAGACAGACAGACAGACAGACAGACAGACAGACAGACAGACAGACAGACAGACAGACAGACAGACAGACAGACAGACAGACAGACAGACAGACAGACAGACAGACAGACAGACAGACAGACAGACAGACAGACAGACAGACAGACAGACAGACAGACAGACAGACAGACAGACAGACAGACAGACAGACAGACAGACAGACAGACAGACAGACAGACAGACAGACAGACAGACAGACAGACAGACAGACAGACAGACAGACAGACAGACAGACAGACAGACAGACAGACAGACAGACAGACAGACAGACAGACAGACAGACAGACAGACAGACAGACAGACAGACAGACAGACAGACAGACAGACAGACAGACAGACAGACAGACAGACAGACAGACAGACAGACAGACAGACAGACAGACAGACAGACAGACAGACAGACAGACAGACAGACAGACAGACAGACAGACAGACAGACAGACAGACAGACAGACAGACAGACAGACAGACAGACAGACAGACAGACAGACAGACAGACAGACAGACAGACAGACAGACAGACAGACAGCCTGTGAGGAGTTGCCAGATCTCCCATCAGGCGCGACCCCAGGTGGCGGATAGGGGCATACCTATTGATGTGTAAATATGTGTTCATGCACTTTTCTTTTCTGACTGTGTATGGGCTAGTGTTTGCTCATCTCTGGTGCGTGGACCAAAATGGCTATGGGAAGGATACCCAGAACATAAAACCACCATGGAAGACGAGAGAAGGAGTAAACTTACGGTGCAGGGGCTCGGAACCCCAGTACCGGCGGCTTTTGGGAGTGAGCAAGCGGGCTCCCGGTCGTCGATATCCCTCGACCGCAGTGCCTCGGTGGTGGACAACTTGGCCACCCTGGCATATAATGTTACAAGTGATTTGGATCTGGAGAAGGAAGTGTTCAAGCGAAGTACGACCTTACCGAGAACACCAGTAGCAAGAACAACCAAGGATGAACTGAAGATGGATCGTTGGACGACAAAAACTGTAACAACACCCACAGCATATGTTCAAGATGCGCGACAGCAAGAGGTGCTCCAGGAACAAGATAAGGATCCATTCAAAAGAAGCTCGTCAACTTTGAGATCTCCACCAATGCTAAAGGCGATGAAGGAAAAAGTACAGGCAAGATCAATAACTGGCAAAAGTGAAACAGCGTATAAAAGGAGTAACCCTGTCGGGGCTTATAAGGAGCGGAGTCCCGATCCGGAGGAATTACCCTTCACCCAGCTTGGGGCAAAGATAGTTGAGCTGTCCGAGTTTATCAAAGACAAACACAACGTGCACCAAGCCATAAAGAATATGGTGAGGGCCATTAGAGTCCTCTATAATAGATCACAGATGGAGGAGAAGAATAATAACAACACGCCGAACCCCGCTGTGCCAACAGTATCACAAGCGACCCAAGTGACGCCTAACCGTACTACCATCGAATCCCAGCGAAATAAGCGAGTACGTGAAAAAGAGGGGGATCCTTTAAATAATCAGCAGGCGCCTAAGAGAAAAAAAGGCGGACAGGACATCCTGAAAACCAACACCAACAGTTCAGAAGGAGGAAAGCATACAGCGAATCTAGGAAACTCGACCAGCGTTGCGAAGCCCAAGACGAAGGAAAACGATGGATGGACTAAAGTAACCAACAAAAAAGCGAAAGGAAAAGCAAAATTGCGAACTCGTCCAGATGCGATTGTTATCTCCAGTAAGGGCAATCTGTCCTACGCGGAGATACTCAAAAAGGTCAAAGCTGATCCCGACCTAAAAGATCTGAGCGGAAATGTGAACAGAATCCGAAGAACCCAGAAAGGGGATCTCATGTTCGAGCTGAAAAGATCCAGCGGTGGCAAAACTGATGACTTTCGCACTCAAGTGAAAAACTCACTTGGGGAGAATGCCGCAGTGCGTGCCCAAAAACATGAGATCTACATACAATGTAAGGATCTCGATGAAATAACATCAAAAGCAGAAATTTGTACTGCTCTCAAGGAGCAATTCAAGTTGAAAGAACTTACAGAGGAGTCTGTTGTCGGTCTACGGAAAGCCTATGGTGGCACTCAAACGGCCACCATACGAGTGCCAGCGGAGGCAGCGCAGATGTTGTTAGCTGCCGGAAGGGTTCGGATTGGATGGGTTGTTTGCCGTTTAAGGGAGCAAACTTCACTAAAGAGGTGCTTTAAATGCCTCATGTTTGGACACTTCGCGAAGGCATGCACCAGCAACATTGATCGGTCCGATCGATGCAGAAGGTGTGGGGAGAAAGGCCATATTGCCAGAGAGTGCAATAGGGACCCCAAATGCCTATTATGCGTAACCAAAGAGGGACAGGATAACAGGCACATTGCCGGAAGTGCCAAATGTCCGGAATTTAGGAAGGCGCTCACTGCAATGAGAAAATGAGGTTTATTCAAATAAACCTCAATCATTGCAGGGTCGCTCAGGATTTACTTGAGCAGACCACGTTCGAATCTAAGATGGAGGTTGCCATCATAAGTGAACCGTATAGAAACCGCCACGGTGGCGTATGGGTCACAGATTCGACTGGTGGAGCGGCGATATGGGCTTGTGGTCGACAAGCCATACAATGTACTGCAAGTCAGGCAGCCAGTGGCTTTGTGTGGGCGAAAATAAGTGGTGTATATGTATACAGCTGCTACGCCCCACCAAGTTTGACACTGTCTGAATTCGAGCAAATGGTTGATAATCTTGTTCTCGACGCAAGGGGACGAAGTCCAAAGGTGATTGCTGGTGATTTCAATGCTTGGGCCCTAGAGTGGGGTAGCAGAGAATCAAATGCTAAGGGGCGCAGTCTATTAGAGGCTTTTGCGCAGCTGGACATGGTTTTGGCTAACGAAGGTGCCGTAAACACCTTTCAGAAAGGGGGGTCAGGGTCGGTTGTAGACCTGACCTTTATCAGCCCTTCCCTGGCGCGTGGTATGTCCTGGTGCGTCAGCGAACGCTACACCCACAGCGATCACCAGGCAATCTTCTTTGAGACATGTGTCGAGCCACAGGGCAAAGAGCTATCATGCCCGAAACCGAAAAAGGTTTCAGGCTGGTCTGCAAAATCTTTGGATGAGCAGAGCTTCTTAGAGGTGTGGTTAGATCAACCTGACATAGCGGGCGCCTCTACGGAAAGAGCCGTCCATCTGGCTCAATGCATCGCCAAAGCATGTGACGCGTCTATGCCTAGGAGGTGCTCATTCCCCAGTAGAAGACCAAACTACTGGTGGAATGATGAACTGACCGGTCTTCGATCAGCCTGCCACCGAGCCAGAAGAGCGGCTCAGAGGGCGGTAGGTAGAGTCGATCAGGGGCAGAAAGAGTGCGCCTATAAGGCAGCCCGCAAAACCCTCAAGCTCGCCATCCAGCGAAGTAAGACAAAATGCTTTAAGGAGCTCTGCTCAGATGCGGACATCAACCCGTGGGGGAGTGCTTATAGAATAGTGATGGGACGATTCAGAGGCCGCTCCTCTCCGCAGATCACGTGTCCCACCCTCTTGCTGAAAATCATCCAGGGGTTATTCCCCCAGCAAGAGGAGAGCACCGACATATTCCAACCACCTCTGAATGTGACGGCAATTCCTCCAGTCACCAGAGACGAGCTGCTGGAGATCTGCAGCAGAATAGGAGACAATAAAGCGCCGGGCTTGGACGGAGTGCCGAATAAGGCCCTTAAGCTTGCCGTGAAATCCAGGCCGGACATGTTCGCTGAGCTGTTTGAAGCGTGCATGTCCGAAGGAATATTTCCGGCGGCTTGGAAGCGGCAGAAGTTGGTACTTCTGCCTAAGCCTGGTAAACCTCCAGGTGAACCATCGTCATACCGACCCATATGTCTTTTGGACACGGTGGGGAAAATCTTAGAGCGGGTAATCTATAATAGATTACTCCCGGTTGTTGAGAGCCAAGGTGGCCTTTCAGATCGGCAGTTTGGGTTCCGAAAAGCCAGATCAACCATTGATGCCATCAAATTGGTTACTGGCTTGGCCGAAGATGCAATTCACGGAAAGGGTAGTACCAGCAAATATTGCGTGGTAATAACCCTGGACGTGAAAAATGCATTCAATTCGGCCAATTGGAATCTAATACGCAAATCCTTAGCGAAGATTGGTATTCCCCCCTATCTCGCTGCTATCGTCGATAGTTACTTAACTGAAAGGAGGCTATGGTATGACACTGATGACGGACCGCAGGAGTACGTTGTTTCCGCCGGTGTCCCACAGGGCTCCGTATTGGGCCCACTATTGTGGAACATCATGTACAACGATGTACTTAATCTTCCCCTTCCGGAGGAAGCCACAGTGGTGGGTTACGCTGACGACATAGCGCTGGTTGTTGTCGCAAAGCATCTTGAAGATGCTGAGTTATACTCAAGCGAGGCAATCAGTGCTGTCAAATGCTGGTTGGAGAGCTCTGGTTTGACGCTTGCGGAGGAAAAAACAGAAGCGGTCCTCATCACTAAGCGCCGGAAGAGAAATTACGCCTGTGTTAGAATCGGGAATCATATCATCACTTCCAAGCCGACCATCAAATACTTGGGGGTGGTGATAGACAGGAAGCTCAGCTATAAGCAACACTTACAGTATGTTTGTGATAAGTCATCCACTGCTAGTATGGCCCTGGCGAGGATGATGCCAAACGTGGGAGGGCCACGGCATACCTCTAGGTTGCTTATAGCCAGGGTGGTGACCTCGATCATGCTCTATGCGGCCCCAGTTTGGAGGGAGGCGTTGTGGATGTCAGGGAATGCTACCAAACTGAGTTCAGTCTACAGGAGGACAGCCCTGAGGGTATGCTCTGCCTTCAGGACTGTCTCAGATGATGCAGCATTCGTCATCTCTGGAATGATGCCCATTGACATCTTGGCAGATGAGATGGCGAATATATACAATGCAAAGCCAACCTCTTCCTCATCGCGGACAAAGAACGCTGAGAGGGAGAGATCCATAAATAGATGGCAAGAGCGGTGGGAACGCTCGGGAAAGGGCCGGTGGACGCACAGGCTCATTCCTGCCATCAAGGAGTGGTTGGAGAGACGACACGGTGAGATTAATTATAATCTCACCCAGTTTCTCACGGGACACGGAGGATATCTCCAATACCTTCACAGGTTTAAATTGGAGACCTCACCCGATTGTCCAAATTGCAATGGAGTCCC
This sequence comes from Hermetia illucens, assembly GCF_905115235.1. Lineage (NCBI taxonomy): Eukaryota > Metazoa > Arthropoda > Insecta > Diptera > Stratiomyidae > Hermetia > Hermetia illucens. The sequence continues at coordinate 94,646,987 of NC_051851.1, read as the reverse complement.
AGAGGACCCAGAGCATGTATTCTTCCACTGTCCGAGATTTGTGGAAGAAAGGAGGAATCTAGAGGAGACTCTAGGAGAGGTGCTGGTACCAGAAAATCTGGTACCGAAAATGCTAGCGCATCAAGAGAATTGGGATGCGGTCAACTCCATGATCGCATCTATTCAAGATAAATTGCGAAAGGCAGAGGAAAGGAGAAAAGCGCGGTCACGTGCGCCGCGTATAGAAGAAAGGTGACAAAGCTAGAGTGAGCTGACTCCGCCCCGTGATGTAATACCTTATGGTGGTTCCGCGGGGCAGGGAGGGAGTCGGGGGTGGTTTTAGTGGGTAAAAATCCCACACGCTGGTGTGTCTAGACCAGTGTCTTTTTGAAGATTTCCACCTCCTCAACAAAAAAAAAAAAAAAAAAAAAAAAAAGACAGACAGACAGACAGACAGACAGACAGACAGACAGACAGACAGACAGACAGACAGACAGACAGACAGACAGACAGACAGACAGACAGACAGACAGACAGACAGACAGACAGACAGACAGACAGACAGACAGACAGACAGACAGACAGACAGACAGACAGACAGACAGACAGACAGACAGACAGACAGACAGACAGACAGACAGACAGACAGACAGACAGACAGACAGACAGACAGACAGACAGACAGACAGACAGACAGACAGACAGACAGACAGACAGACAGACAGACAGACAGACAGACAGACAGACAGACAGACAGACAGACAGACAGACAGACAGACAGACAGACAGACAGACAGACAGACAGACAGACAGACAGACAGACAGACAGACAGACAGACAGACAGACAGACAGACAGACAGACAGACAGACAGACAGACAGACAGACAGACAGACAGACAGACAGACAGACAGACAGACAGACAGACAGACAGACAGACAGACAGACAGACAGACAGACAGACAGACAGACAGACAGACAGACAGACAGACAGACAGACAGACAGACAGACAGACAGACAGACAGACAGACAGACAGACAGACAGACAGACAGACAGACAGACAGACAGACAGACAGACAGACAGACAGACAGACAGACAGACAGACAGACAGACAGACAGACAGACAGACAGACAGACAGACAGACAGACAGACAGACAGACAGACAGACAGACAGACAGACAGACAGACAGACAGACAGACAGACAGACAGACAGACAGACAGACAGACAGACAGACAGACAGACAGACAGACAGACAGACAGACAGACAGACAGACAGACAGACAGACAGACAGACAGACAGACAGACAGACAGACAGACAGACAGACAGACAGACAGACAGACAGACAGACAGACAGACAGACAGACAGACAGACAGACAGACAGACAGACAGACAGACAGACAGACAGACAGACAGACAGACAGACAGACAGACAGACAGACAGACAGACAGACAGACAGACAGACAGACAGACAGACAGACAGACAGACAGACAGACAGACAGACAGACAGACAGACAGACAGACAGACAGACAGACAGACAGACAGACAGACAGACAGACAGACAGACAGACAGACAGACAGACAGACAGACAGACAGACAGACAGACAGACAGACAGACAGACAGACAGACAGACAGACAGACAGACAGACAGACAGACAGACAGACAGACAGACAGACAGACAGACAGACAGACAGACAGACAGACAGACAGACAGACAGACAGACAGACAGACAGACAGACAGACAGACAGACAGACAGACAGACAGACAGACAGACAGACAGACAGACAGACAGACAGACAGACAGACAGACAGACAGACAGACAGACAGACAGACAGACAGACAGACAGACAGACAGACAGACAGACAGACAGACAGACAGACAGACAGACAGACAGACAGACAGACAGACAGACAGACAGACAGACAGACAGACAGACAGACAGACAGACAGACAGACAGACAGACAGACAGACAGACAGACAGACAGACAGACAGACAGACAGACAGACAGACAGACAGACAGACAGACAGACAGACAGACAGACAGACAGACAGACAGACAGACAGACAGACAGACAGACAGACAGACAGACAGACAGACAGACAGACAGACAGACAGACAGACAGACAGACAGACAGACAGACAGACAGACAGACAGACAGACAGACAGACAGACAGACAGACAGACAGACAGACAGACAGACAGACAGACAGACAGACAGACAGACAGACAGACAGACAGACAGACAGACAGACAGACAGACAGACAGACAGACAGACAGACAGACAGACAGACAGACAGACAGACAGACAGACAGACAGACAGACAGACAGACAGACGGTAAACCGATTTTAATAAGGTTTTGTGTTTACACAAAACCTTAAAAAGGAAAAATATACGCACATCTCCTTATATGAAGAAAATTCCCTCAAATTAAAATCATATGTTATGATCTACACTCTTAAAAAATTAATTTCATAACCGAATCTACTGCCAAATAGGATACCAAATGAATGGGAATTCATGCTCAAGTGGGTATTGTACAAGTACCTGGAATTTTGGGAAAAGATAAACCTTACCGATTAGAAACCGTAAACCGATATCGTCAAAGACTGTTTCAAATTCGAAGAGTCAACAGACGTGATAAACGTTGACATTGTTAATTGACCTCCCACTGCTTCAACACGATCAACACAACAGTAGTGAATCACTCACAGCATTGCCGACTGCTAAACGTCATGAAAATGGATAGTTAATTGCTGGTCAGAAATCTTGAAACTTTATTGCGAAAAGAAGCTGAATCGCGCTTCTTGGTTACAGATTTTTGATTCACAACTAGCGAGCGTTGATTTTGGAAAATGTGCATGCTCTTTGCAGGTGGTGACAAATTCAATCGAGTCAAGCTCCATATTTTCGGTTTATGAAAAGAGATTGGATTCCCAAATGTATGTGCATCCCGTCATGTAAGTATCTGTAACTGACCATAAATCTTCAGATGGTTCCGCTAGGACCTTAACAGGAAAGTGCAATCCGCGATACGATGGTAGCATTTATATTATAGAAAATGGAAATATTCAAAATAGCGACGAAACATTCTTGTATCGCTTTTGGGACAGCTGACCATGATGTGAGCGTAAATGTTATTTTATTCTGCATTCTTTTTAATTAAAGTACTGAATTATCATATAAATATGGTGGGGGGGCATAGTTCACACAGTTTACACAAAACTATTCGGAGGCAAACTAACACTATGGGGTGTTGCATTTGTTTCCTGTGGGAAGTTTTTTTCACAGAATATGGTCAGGTGGGATATCAGTTGAAAGGACTCGATTAGTACTTTTCAGAACTGACCTTATTTCTGACACTGGATGAAACATAGGGGAGTGAGGGCTCAAAATGTATCCCCTGACAAGTGTAATAGGTTTCGTTATCAGAACCCACCAACCGAAAATGTTAAAAAAATCAAAATGCCGCACCTATTAAAAATTCAAATCTCAAAATGCATTCCATTCCGAAACCTACTCAAATAAAGTTGATAATGGCATGTTATCATACTTTACAAATTTACCCGAAACCCTGAAACCTCGTTATAGAAGTACAAAATGCGGTACCAGTACAAGTGATAATATAAGATAATATAATTCTGAAAATGTGAAGGCAACCAGTTATTATTAACAAAGTTATAGAAAGTCTAAGTTGTCTATTTTACGCGAATTTATTGCAATGTAAGACGTGCATGACGTCGTTATATAAAGTGAACTCATTGGAACGACGGGACCCATGGGAAAATTTTAGATTTCAGTTTCTAGCTTCTTTCCTTATTTGTATATCAGTATTAACTACCCGAGTCAGACATATGTATATGTATATACTAATGAAGTTTGCGGGTAGTGTCTAATTACAGTGTGTGTACGTTAGCACCACCGTATGTACATATATACATACTATCGTCCAAAAGTTTGAAAATTAATTTTTTGGCGGATTTTGTATTGTCTGTCCAAAAAATTTTAAGGACTGCTTTTGAAAATAAAAATATATATGCTCTTGCCATAAAAGAAATGAAAACCATAAGTCGGTCATAATTTTTTCCGGAAATATATTGAGTTCAATTTTTTTTTGCCATCACGTGCCGTGATTAGAAGACTGTGATTACTTTTTTTCTTTTTTTTTGAAATATTTTTTTTTTAATAGAAAATCTCACATATTTCTAGTGTAATGCCTAAACAAAAGTAGTTATGAAATATTGGCAAATATAATGCTATTTGCGTTTTACACGAAGAATTCTATGGCGTGTCAAATTTCAGGAAGACTCGAAGTATCGTGTAACTGTGAACACTCGCTTCGAAAACGAAAAACCGAGACTAAAGTCGACAGAAAAAGATCTCGTCGACCCAAAGATACAACAAAAGAGGACATGTTTATTGCAGGGATTTCTAAACGTAACTGACATTTAATTGTTCCTCAAAGCACTGCTGCCTTAAATGAAACGCGTGGAATCCTGGTTGCAACAAGAACGGTTAAAAGACATTTACTGGCCGGTGGTTTAGAGGTTGCGTCACCGTCGAAATTAACGGTCAAACATAAGCAGCGGCGACTAGCGTAGGTTAAACACACAAGAATTGAACAATCAAGCAATGGAGAACAGTGCTCCGGACAGATAAATAAGTTTAAAATAGTCAGCCTCAATAGACGAGTGACTTCGTCCTTAAACATTTGTACTGCGCTGATTGTAACGTACGCAGGAGGTGGCATCATGGTCTGGTTGTGCTTTGGTGGCGGAAGGTCTGACAGGAGGAGGAGGAGGAAAGGATATTTGAGAATTTTGCAAGTACATGGCATAGAATCTGGACTCAACATTATTGTACAGAATTTTGCTTTCCAAAAAGATAATGACCCGAACCACTCCTTTACACTGTGTCAAGAGTTTCTAAATAGAAGAGAAAAAGCAACATCTTACAAATCTTGAAATGGCCATATCTAGTGCAGGACAACTCTGGACATTATTACAATCCGAATGGAAAAATTTAGGGGAAAATTATTTCAAGAAACTCATGAATAGGATGTCCAGAATTTGTGAAGAGATAATTAAAAATAAATCTCACTTCGTCGAAGCTAAAATTCAACTTAAAAAAAAATTAAAAAAATTATTGCTTTCGTATACAGTTAAACATTGTCATCCTGCGAAGTGACATTTTGAAACAAATAAATGTGATTTCTTTAAATTGATTGGTGTCTTTTTCTTAAAAATTTTCCTAATTTTTGTGTATGTTTTGTGCACGAAGTAAACTGAAAATATTCAGATGCGTTCGACGTTAATAGGCAATATTGGTTTGGTTAAGATGAGCAAGGTATTCACGTCTTTAATATGTACATAGTTAGGAATATTTTCTTTTCTTAGCTATGTATGAATGGAAAAACGTGCATAGAGAGCTCCTCACATAAGATAAACGCACAATCTTTATACCCGAAACGCCCAAGTGGAATGTGTCTGTTCAAACAAGTTTGAATTACCGATAATTTGGCTCTATGAAGTCGATCGTAGTTATTAATCATTTAGATATTTTCCTATAAAAATGTATGCTCTTTGCTTTTAATGGTAAATCCAATGTTCGCGAATATGGGGAAATAATATTCCTGAACAGTTTTATCTCTATATTCTCTACATATTACTTTTATTTTTCTAAAATCAGGAAGTAAAAACTTATGAGCAGTTTCAAGTCGCTTCTCTAAACGTAAATCATTCTGACCATTGCATAAATTCCATTAATCTTCAAAAAACATGACTGGTAAATTGAACCATGCACGGATATGCCTTTTCACTGTTATATCTCGATATACCTTCCGCTTGTACATTAACTCATTAGATTTTAATGTATTTTCTTTTCCATTGTCTATTCACGTAGAAATGATACTCGCTCCAAGATTGTGCGAAGGTATCTTATGACTTATGGATCCAATTTGTGCAGATGTACTTCTGTATTCGGAAGTCAGGGAAATTAATGGTTGACGTGATTGAATCTATCTTTAAAGGTAACGTCGATGTACGACCGTAAATTGAGTTGACGTTTCGCATATCGATGTACCCTCCTTTCGCACTTCGCTATATACTTGAGTTGTTTGAAACAATTCCAGTGAATTAAATAGTTATGCGATGCGCTCTACCAAATGAGTATTACGCTTTACACGTAATGCTACTTGACCTTGCTTGGCTTGCGGTGGGTTCAGTTTTTCTTTCGAAAGTTAATGAAAACTAATTTGTGATAACGCTTAGCATCACAATGAATGAAGCATTCGAAGAGATTACAGAGGTGTTTTATGTTCGAATATCTAACATTCCCGAATTTAATTTTAATCGACTGGCCAAACATGGATTTATATCGAAGGAACCATGAAATGAAAAGAACAAAATCTTAAAGCTGAGCTCTCAAGATTATTGGACTTTATCGTCGTTGCTAATTGCCCCCGTATTCTGCTTCATGATTTCAGCGGTTGGATTAGTGCACGATAGCTAAGTTTCATTACTTCCAGTTTGTAGTTAACGTAAGGGTTTAAGGAAGCGTCAAAATTTAGGTCTATCATGCGGGCAGAGCTTTTCCAAAAACGGAATAGTGGAAGTTGATCAGTTCCGCTAACACCTAAATATAGCTTCTATGAAATGTTCCGCCGACATGTCTTTGCACTCCCTTACAACTCGAGTAAGGAACGCGGGAGGATCTTCTTGAACATTTCAATCCATTTCATATCAAGTGTAATTCATGACCCATTGGAATCGCGTCTTGATGGACCTGGAATCCATAAAAGTATGGAGAAATGAATAGCAAATTAAAGCGGAAGTGAAAAAATACCGGAAAAGTCGGCAATCATATTTTCTAAAATGCCTGTAAACATCTGAATTCAAACATTCTTCTGTGTTGAAAGAAGACCCCTATTTGTGGGTCTGGATCATACGTATATAATGTGTGTATATATAGTGAAAGCTCCAGTAGGCGGATATCTCCCTTGGTCAGACTAACTTACATTCCCATTCCCATTTTTTAAGGTTTTGTGTGAAACAAAACCTTATTAGAATCGAGTCGATGTCTGTCTGTCCGTCTATCTGTCTGTCACACCCGATTTATTCGGAAACAGCTAGATCGATTGTCACGAAAATTGGTGAGAGTATGTGATCTGCTGTTCCCTTTACATGCAGCAAGTGGCGCCATTTTGTGTTAAGTTTAAGGGGGCCCCGTATATGTGAATGGAGGGTGCAACATTTTTTTTGACAGAATGCGGTCATGTGGGGTATCAAACGAGAGGGCTCAATTAGTACTTTTCGAAACTGGTTCCATATTTGATATCGGGTGAAGCATAGGAGAGCGAGGGCTCAAAATATGACCCACAAAAAGTGTAACAGGGCTCGTTCTCCGAACCTATCCAACCGAAAAATCTGAAAAAAATCAGTGTTGCATCTCTACAAAATCCGATATCCGCACAAATAAAGTTAATAATAGTATATTTCCACATTTTAGAAATTTACCCGGCAACCCCCCTTATGTCCACCAAGTACAAAATTTGGCATGGGTGTAAGGGATAACATAGTGCACACATAGTGTCAAGTTTGAAAAAAATCCAAGTATTATTAACAAAGTTATAGGGGGTGAAACTTTGCCGTTTTTTGTGAATTTCGTGCACTGTACAACCTGTATGACGGCATCATCACATATCAATTCGTCAATACCACAACGAAATGAGTTCTTATGAATGGGGTCTCAAAGAATTATTTTGTTTTAGTTTTTTAATCATTTGAATATCAATTATTCTAAACAGACATGTGTGTATGTATATAGATATATAGTATATGCGTGCTAATGAAATTTGCGGGTAGTGTCTAATTAAGATAGATATATTTGTAAATTTGTTTTTAATATACGTACTATATATGTACATATGTATGCTTTTGCGCACGAAGTAAATCGGAAATATGGGTACGATCAATTTATATACGCGCATATCTTGGTGGTCAAAGGGTAGTATAGGTTCCAGGGCGAAACGTGGATTGGTACCCACGATGGAGCATAAAACCTGGGAAATGCCTGCTGAACCAACATCAACAGCTCTACTACCAAACCCTATCTCTACCTCCACGTGGTGATCACTGGGAGCTCTTTCTTAATGAAAAGCTCCAGACGGAGAAGGATGAAGGCGAGTCTTCCGCACCTAAAAACGGGATAAATTGTACTAACTGGTCCGCCAGGTTGGGGGTTGGGTAGGGCTGACAAACCTAAACGGAAAACAACTTGTTACGAAGGCACAACAGGAGCCTCGGACTGAACGGATTACACAATGACGAACCCGGCAACGACAAAAGAAGAACGATTTGCGCATTTTCTCATGGAATGTGCGTTCTCTGTACAGAGATGAAGCTGTTGAGCAGCTAGCCGATACCCTGTCCCAATATAGGGCTGATGTAACAACGTTACAGGAGATGCATTGGACGGGGACCGGTTTCCTGGAGAAGAGCTGTGCTTCCGAGGCAAATCTAGAAATATAAGCCCCATTAACATTCACGCCCCTACAGAGGAGACTGCAGAGTCGGAGAAGGATACCTTCTACGAGACAGTAGAACGAATCCTCGAAGCTGTCCCAGATATGACATCAAAATCATACTTGGGGATTTTAACAGCCAAGTATGGAAGGAGCCCATATTCAGGCGATACGTTGGCTACCATAGCTTACACCACAATACAAATGATAACGGACTGCGGATGATCCAATTAGCAGTGTCACACGAAATGGTTGTTGGAAGTATCTGGTTTGCGCGGAAAGTGGTCCAGAAACATACATGGGCGTCTCCAGACGGGACCATTTTCAATCAAATTGACCACGTGTTGATTGAACGCCGCCACCTCTCAGCCTTGATGAATGTCAGAACATATAAGGGGGTCAATGTAAATATATAGGACCACTATCTTGTTGGCATGGTGCTCCGAGCTCGAATAACAACACCACCCAGAATCCCCTCTGACAATCAGATGAGAGTTAATACTGAAGCCATCCACAACACAGCCTTCCGCAATACCTTTAAGAGGGAAATGGATGCGGCAATAACCGCAGTCAACAGAGGACCTGGAGATGAAGCATCAACTAATGATCTTCATAACCACCTGAAGAACGTTATCATGGATACGGCCACAAACATACTTGGCCCCAGCCGCAAAAGGAGTCGGAACGGCTGGTTTGACGATGAACATAAGCTAGCAACGGAACGGAAGAATGCCGCATACCGAGTAATGTTGCATTCTCAAAGAACGCGCGCACGCGCAGAGACTTACCACGAACTCCGTCGAGCCGAGAAGCGACTTCACAGACGGAAAAAGGAAGCCTGGGAGAACCAACAGGTTTATGAACTTGAAAAGTACAGGGAGCAACCGCACCAGGCGCGGCAGTTTTACCAACAAGTCAGCAGGATGAAGCCTTATACACCTCGATGCTCATCCTGCCGAGACAAAGAGGGAAATCTAATTTCCGACAGAGTGGGCATATTGAAGCGATGGGTTGAGTACTTTGATGAGCTACTGAACAACCAGAACATCGGCGAGTTGGAGGTTCCGCCAACTGAAGACGACGGACAAATACTGCCACCACCAAGTTTAGGAGAAACAGTCCGTGCAATTCATCGGCTAAAAAATCATAAGTCGCCAGGAGCCGATGGAATTACAGCCGAATGGGTTAAATATAGAGGCGACAAATTACACCAAGTGGTTCATCCACTTGTGCTCAAGGTATGGGACAGCGAATCAATGCCCGATGATTGGCAACGAGGCATTATCTGTTTCATACATAAAAAGGGAGATATCACACAGTGCAGCAATTATAGAGGTATCACGTTGCTGAGTACCATCTATAAGATATTCTCCGCTATCTTGCTAGGCCGGATAACCCCATACGCCCAGAACATCATTGGCCCATACCAAAGAGGCTTCACTCCAGGCAAATCAGCAACAGATCACATTTTCTCTCTGCGGCAAGCGATGGAAAAACTGTTGGAATATGGACAACAACTGCACCATCTATTCATCGAATTTAAAGCCGCCTATGACAGCATAGCCAGGGTAAAACTGTACATGGCCATGAGAGAATTCGGTATCCCGACGGAATTAATACGACTGACAAGGCTGACTCTGACCAATGTGCGAGGCCAGGTAAAAGCAGCAGGATCACTCTCAAGACCATTCAGCATCAACAACGGTTTACAACAAGGGGATGCCCTATCATGCGTCCTCTTTAACCTGGCCCTCGAGAAAGTGATCCGTGATGCTGAAGTAAATGCAAGAGGTACGATCCTTTTTAAGTCCACCCAACTACTGGCCTATGCTGATGATATCGACATCATGGGAAGAACCACCCGAGACGGACAAACTGCCTTCATCCAGATCGAGCCGGCGGCCATTGGGGCGAGATCTTGGGCTGCACATCAATGAAGGCAAGACAAAATATATGGTGACAACGTCAACACTGAAAACCAATCAATCAACAACATCGAACCGCACTGGTCAAACGGGAATTATGAGGATGGGAGAATACAACTTTGAAACCGTTTATAATTTCTCCTATCTAGGGTGGAAAATCACAACCAATAACAGCTACGATGATGAAATCCACGCACGGTTGTCATCAGTCAACAGAGCCTATTTCAGCTTACAAAAACTGTTTCGCTCGAAACGTCTCACCATAGGGTCAAAGCTCTTACTGTACAAGAAAATGATCTTGCCAGTCCTCATGTATTCCTCGGAGACTTGGGTTTTTAGCAAGAAGCATTGCGAACTCTTGACCGCGTTCGAGAGAAGAATCCTCCAAAGAATTTTTGGCCCCTTACATGAGGAGGGACGATTCCGTAGCCTACATAACGACGAAATCTATGAGCGATACCATGAGCCCGGTCTATAAGGGCAATATCTATGGTAGAAAAAGAAGACGAGGCAGACCCTGCCTAAGATGGAGAGATGGCGTAGGTCAGGACGCCAGAGAGCTTTTAGGGATATCGAATTGGTGGACTGTATATTGTATATGGGCCTTCATTAGACAAACTTTTCACTTTATCATCCAATGATTGGTTAGCGTGCAATCAAATCGAATGGAATTCAAAAATTTCTTAATAATAGTGGTATTTTCTTCTAATTTTCAAATAAAATGCCTTACATTATGCTCTATGTTCCTGTGAAACTTTGTAATCCTAGGCTAAAGTTAAGGAGTGTTTTCCAGTGAATTTCGAAAATATAGTGCAAATTATAAGCCTATAGCAAAGGGGCAAGCACAAAAGCAAAAACATACATCCATAGCCCAATCGGGATTCATACTTGGGAACCGTTACGGAGTTGTCAGGCAATTTTAATATTTAACTAATGTCATTTAAAATGAACACTTTTGTAAACTGAAGAAAATTAATTTCGTACTCTTATTGAACATTTTCTAATAATAATAATAATCGTTGGCGCAACAATCCAATTGAAGCAGGGCCTTGAAGTGTGTTAGAGCACTTCATTCAAGACCGTAACTGCACACTACAGTACACTGTAGGAAGCTGCTTGCGTAATGAAGAAACTGTAAAAATTCCCGAAATTGTATTGTGGGAAATTAAAGGCCATCAGATAGCTGAGACCGCAGGCATATCAACTGATTTGGTGATTTAAATTTTACATGTTCGTTTGTGCATAAAAAGCTAACCGCAAAACACGTGCCGAGTTTGTAAACAAATCATCAACTGGTTCATGGTTCAACGAACTTTTTGAACATTTTAAACCACCATGAAGTTTTTTTTAACGGCCTATTTGTTTTATTGTATCTTTCTAAATAGAAACTATCAATAAGTTTTCAAATGTTGGAGCTAAATTTAGATTTATTCCTCTTCAGTGCTATAGAATACATTATTCTCTAAGTAAGATTACAGATTAGCCTAAATACAAAACGCTTTGTTTGTCCTTATTTACATTCCAGAATTTTCAATCGACTGTCATTAGGCTGTTGTAGCGGTCTCCTGACTAATGGGTTAGGATGGAAAACTAGCCTTGCTTTGCACTTTGTCACCTCGAATGAGATCTCCTCCCTCACTGTCCTAATTTGAAGGTCCCTTTGGATGTTTTCGTTTTTCGTATAGCACCGATGATCATCCGATGTTGGATGTACACGCTCAACCCCACAGCTGAATTCCGAAAGTCCATATTGGCTTTATGACGGCTTTGTAGATATGTTTTCCCCATGTTACCCGCCTATCCAGGTGCAAACCGAAATACTTTACCTCATTTTGTTGAGGGAGCGTTACACCATTGATTGAGACCTTAGTGCAGTTTCGCCGGTTCAGAGTGAAAGTGACGTGACAGCACTTCGTTTCGCGTAAGCGAATTTTTTCCACTTTTTAAACAACTTTTCAATTTCTCTTAGTAAGTTTTTTGATGCAACCTGAGGATTGATGTGGATACTCAAAACGGCACTATGATAGTGCAAACGTTGAAGTTATCAGATTAGGATCAGTTGGTAGATCCGAAGTATAGGTGAAGTACAGTTTCGGTCCAAGGACATTGCCTTGAACGACGCGAGTACAACACCCAAGCTGGTGTTGCACTCGCGAGACGTTAACCTTTTGTATTTCACCCTGAATTTGCGCTTCAAAAGAAAAGAATCCAAAATTCCATGAAACTGTACTGGAACAAGTTTCTCATTTTAAAATTCAGTCCTTCGTACCACACTTTGTCGAACGCTTTCGCTACATCCAAAAAGACCGCTGAGCAATACTTTCTATTTTTCTATTTTTTGTTTAGGGATCCTAAGTCTGCATCCACTTGATGTCGGACCGGACCGAATGAGTAGCAACTTGCCCCTATTCTTTATGGTCCATGGGCTCATCTTTCCAGATTTAACACCCAAAGTTCAAAAATTAAAAGACGGCTTACAATTTCGAACCAGGTCCGGTCCGACATCAAGTGGATGCGGACTTAGGACTCCTCAATCCCTAAATAAAAATTGTCTAGCTCTGACAACTAAACTGGTGCTGAGGAATTACTTCGTTTTCCACTAGATGTGGGGACAATTTTGAAATTACTAATTTTTCGATCATCTTTGAGAGGATGGGTAGCAGACTTATAGGCCTGTACGATATAACCTGCGTTTAGTCCTTCCCACATTTAGGAATCAGTTTAACTTCTGAAACCTTCTAACCCTTGGAAGAATTATAATTGCGTTGAATATGTGAGTCACGTGAGTGATTTCCATACCTGGAAATTCCTTTCTATTTTTCCTGTGATTGGGTCATATCCTGGAGCTTTCTTTTGGCTCAAGGAGAAGTTTTCCTCCGGTGTAGGTATGGATATTTTCGGAAGCATATCTTTTGCAGGTGTTTTGCAAATGACGCCCTTTTTCCGCATCACTTCTTGCACAACTGCTATCTGCTGATTTCAAAGGCAATTCGCATTGAATAGGTTTCATTAACTTTCTTCTAGCTTTTCAGAGGGAAAAACCTTAAGGGCTTAATGGAGCGATCGACTTGTTCTAGGTCTGGAGATCTGTTAGCCTGCCATTGTCTTTTCAGCTTCCGTTGTACTTTGACCAGCTGTAATGTGCTATGTGGTGTACTACTGGCATCGCTTGTTATAGGAGGTACGCTCGCAAGAGTTATAATGACGGGCGAGTCGTCTGAAAACATCTCTTAGCAGGACTCGCTCGTTATCAACTCCCGCTTCACATTTTTAGTAACACCAAGTCGATCTGCGGCCAGTAAGTGGATTGTCTAGAGGGGACTATGTCCAGTTTAGTGCCTCAGGCTAGCATATCCCACAACTGTCTGGAGCCCCAAAGAGTGTGTTCAACATTAAAATCTCCAGTGACAGAAAAATTCTTCGAATGTCTGAAAAGTCAGTTTAAACCTTGGAGAACAACAGACCGCGGTGATGGTTATCTCGCTGGATTGGACACTGGATTAGTAGCACTGGTGAAATTTGGATTCGCCAATGTTCGAAACAAAAGATCACGTCAGACAATGGATAAACGACGAGAACTGAGTGATGTATACGGGTTGAATAAGTTTATAGTCTTTTACGTGCTACCCAACCTCTCCTTGCTCCGGATCATGGATGTTTGTGTTCGTTTTAGTGCTGCCTCAAACAGCTATAAAATCCCAATAGTCACGCCAACGGAAAGGCAGACGCCAACTGTCAGCATGAGGTTAAAAACTTTCGCACACGTAATGAGAGTGGTGCGCGTGCCGTTTATTTTGCGACACTCTTTTCCTTATCAACAAACCGGTTATCGCATTTTCCTACTTTTTCTAGTAAGACAGTAATCGATTGCACTTCAATGTTGATCTTTGATTGATATCCTGTATATCAAACTATTATTGTTAAAACAACGCGAATTAAATGGTGACGATTTCGTGAGAAAAGAAAAAAATATCTTCCGCGACTACCGTCTACTAGGAGCGTCGAAGAGATGTGGAATCAGACCAGGATCCCCGATAAAACGGTAGCCAATTAAAATGCAAACCATACATTAAAGAAAGCGATCGTGGTTGAGCTCAGAAATGCGCCTAACTGGGAACAAACACATTTGCTTAGTAAGTTCTTCAATCGTGTTGACGAGGTTAGAACAGCTTCTAACTGAGCAAAAAAGCATGACCGTTTCAATATGGAAACAAGTCGAAATACCGGAAGCTCGTCGCTTCAGATATAAAGGTTTTGTGTTCATCTTATCTGAGCAACTCTCTATGAACCTTTTTCCATTCATACATATATGAAAGAGTGCAAAATATTACGTCATATATTGCCAAGCAAAATATGCATGTACACACATATTGAAGACATAAATATTGTGCACAAAATTTCATTAGCATATACGTATACACATACATGCCTGTCTCCAGTAATTGATACTGATATTCAAATAACTGAAAAAATCCCAAAAAAGAAAAGCCAAAGTGCCTCCATGGACCCCGCCTTTCATATAAGTCCATGATGATGACATCATACACGTCCTAGAATGCAATAATTTGATTTCCAACAACTTTGTTAATAGATTAGTTTAGATTGCCTTCCAGAATTAGATTATCCATAGTATCAGTTACACGGTTGCCAAATTTTGTACTTCTACGATGAGGGGGGAGTTTTCGGGAAAATTTCTAAAACATGGCAATATACTGTGATTTCAGATTTTTCGGTTGGATAGGTTCTGAGAACGAGACCTGTTTCACTTCTTGGGCACACATTTTAAAAACTCATTCCCCTATGTTTCATATAGCATCAGAAAGAAAATCAGTGTCGGAAAGTACCAATCAGTCATCTGACGTCAGATGACCATACTCTGTCAAAAAAAATTTTTACTACTCTTAGCGCTTAAATTGTGGTGGGCGGGTCACTTAATCGGTGTGGAGGGTATATAAGGACAATATCTATGGTAGAAAAAGAAGATGAGACAGACACTGACTCAAATGGAGGGATCGGGTCGGCCAGGACCCCCAACAGTTTTTATAGATATTGAATTGTTGAAGCTCGGTGCAAAACCGGGATGTCTGGAGTTCCTTTTTAAAGTACGGCTAGATCGGATACCGGTTGTTGCACCCTTGATGATGACTCCAAAGAAGCAACTACTATCAATTAGTGACAGTGACATGGTGGTCCACGACTGGCATCTTTTGTGATAGGCGTATGAAAGAACACCTCAAGTGCTAAATCTACCACAGTGTCATTCGCCGAAGGCACTTTATGGTCCCGAGCGCTGGCCGACTAATAACCTTAGCTCCTGTTGATGGAGACAAAGATGTTGCGTTGGGTTAATGATGATCACATCTCCAAATAAGGACATCCACGATCGATAAAGAGTTCCATCGATCGTCAAAAGGTGTCTTCGATGGTATGGTCATGTAATTCACGTTTATTATAACTAGTTAGTTAAGATTGTTCTGATAATCGAAGTCGATGGGAAACGATCAAAATCGATCAAAACCTGATAGTTTAATATGGTAGTTAGTGATTCGAAAGCCTTTCGACACCGATGTAGACGAACCGACCCTAACGGAAGAGAAGAAGTGGCGTGCGCTTGTATAGAGATCCGGGTTGGGATGCAGGATTGATAGAAATCATGTTTTTTTTGTTTTTTGTCAGATTTCATTTCATTTCAAAATATCATTGTGGAATATCATAAAGGAGAAAATTACAAGTTGTTCGCATTGTGCCACATGCTCCTCTTTGAAACAATTATACTGTTACCTCTTTTAGAAGGTGAAACTTATACGATATTAATTTTGTGTACCGTTAGTTTGTTGAGTGAGAAGTTGTGTCGAGATGCGGTGTTCGAGCGCGTCAAAAACTTATAAAACTAAAATAAAATAGTTTTATTTATTAAAAACAACTAAAACTAAAAAAAGGAAATAAAAATAACACAAATATTTTTCGACTAAATAAGAATAAATTTTATATAACATGATTTTTCAGGTTAATTAGGAATTTAGGCGGACAAAAACCGAAGGTACCGAAGTATAGGAGAGCAAACGGTTATCATTAATCTCCACAATAAAGGTGAAACCTTTAGGAGTATTGCCAATATTTTCAATAAAAGCACGGCTACTGCATACAAGGTTGTCAAAACTTGCGAGAAAGATGGACCCTTTGAGCGACGACGGTCGAAGGACGACCAGAAATTCCAACAAAAAGGATTAATACAAGGAATAAAAGCATCTCAGCAACGGATTCACTGCTTTCTGCTCCAAAAATTTTAAATATACTTGTATCAAAACAAGAAACAAACAACACCATCTTTATCTATTATTCACAGAAGGCCGCATGAACACGGCAAACACCATCGAGCAATGCGGAAAATTCTATATAAAAAATAAGCAAACTTTCAACAAAACAATTAAGAACATGTTAGATATCGCCTTCTGTTTGTAGTTAAGTCCAAAATTAATAGACCATTAGCTTAATCCCAACTACAATTTTATTTTATTATGTATTGTATATATGTATATACATAATAAAATAAAATTGTAGTTGGGATTAAGCTAATGGTCTATTAATTTTAAAAAAATTAAGTTCTATGCAGATAATGTTATAAAACCGGAAATTTTTTAGTAGAAAATATTATACTTTGGAAGAGCGAATCGATGATTTACATGAATTATACTAGGGACCAGATGTAAGTTTGATGCAAGCATGATGAAGCGTTGTCCTTTAAATGTACAAAACTAACCTTTAAGTCTAATGATAAGGGCTTGATAGTTTGGGCTCGTATTTCTGCCAATAGAGTGGAAAAAATAGTCGCGCTGAAAAGCAAGACAGATTCACAAATTTATCCTAATTTGATGAAAAATGTTATATTGTCGGAAAGGGAGCCTCTAATCGGTGTAGATGTTATGTTGCAACTGGATAATGCACCAATTCACAAGGCCAAAATTGTTTCGAAATACATATGTATCTGAGGTGAATTTTATCATTTTGGAGTGGCTACTTTAAAGTCTTGATTTATCGCCCATCGAAAATGGATCGGCGCAACTAAGAACAAAAATAATTGCGAAGGGTGCTTGAAATTTGGCTGCATTGAAGGATTTAATTTTGGATGTTTGGCCTACTTTTCCTCTAGAATTGTGCTGAAAGTAAGTGCTGTCCTTACTAAATTGGCTGGCAAGGATGTCGCCAAATAATAGGGGCCACTGTGAATTTTTTCCTCTTTCCACTAACCACTTTTATAAGTGAGTCGTTTGTTTTGATTTAATTTGGATTGATTTTTATGCATATAATTTAGTTACTGAAAGCTTCCATTTTCAAAAACAAATGCTAGTTTTTAATTTCTAAAAAGAAAACTTGAAAAATATGAAATTGAATTCCAGACATGGATTTGTTCACTTATTTTTGACAGCCACTATATTTCTTTCAAACCATTTTATCTGTAAGTGGCCTGCGTGGAATAACTTCTAGTCCCTTTCTTTCGTTTTGAGTAGGCGCAAATATTTATGTAAGTACAATGAAACTGTAATTAATACATATTTGTTTTCGGTGTAATAAATAACGCTCTATGGATAACCCAAAACAAATTTAATACATTTATTTGTGATTAATATCTAAAATATCTCTGTTTCTAGAACCTGAAAGAAAGGCATTCGTAGAAATTTCTCATCGGAACTACCTTCGAAAATAGTGGAGAATGGTAATCATAGATGAATGCACCCAGGAAGTGGTTTCTTAAGATTTCCGCTCTTCAGTTGCACAAGTTGATCGATTGAACATAAAAAATATTTAGTGTAAGGACTTTTTACACTGCAGTGACATGACAAGGATGTCCACTTATCATCAACACAATGGTACCATTTTTTGTCAGCTTTAAAGCGCTTTATATAATAACCTAATTTCAATCTTGTACCGAGTTCCTATTCAGTTTGCAATAAACGGTGTGTGCTTGCTCCGCACATAGTTATCAAACGTATATAGGAAGTACGAACAGCACTCAGGCTAAAATTCCAACTTTCATAAAATTAGTTAGGCTTTTATGTGCAGCGTTTGTGCGACACCCAACTCTGCTGATAGCAGGAGATAATGGAGTGCTTTAGACATAGTTTGTATGTTAAGTTGATTCTGCATTTATCACACAAAACGGTGCGCTACAGCACAAGTTCTTGGCAAATCATATGAACTTGCACTACAAGTGAAAGTGGTTATGGCTCGTTTCGCTTGCAAGTGGATAACGATTTTAATGTGCAACGACATAGTTTACATCTTACGTTAAGTCACTACTTAACTTCTTATTCAATTGCAGATTTAAACTTGCGGTGAAATCTGTTACAGTACTTCAATCTTATTCGTTTATTTTCATCATCAAAGATGGATAATGTAAATGGCAGAGTTGAATTCGGCTTGCCTCATGTTTGTCGGTTATTTTCATTCCTTATACCCGTTTATAATTCGATGCTCGCTACTGATTTTACGGCTCCTACTTGGAATTCTTTATTTTTATCAATGCTATCTAATATTGAGAGATACATTCATCTCCAATTGGTACTTTGTAAATGTGGCCTGTCCTAAATTATTTTAAGTTTTACCTCTAGTCATTGCTTCCAGCTTTTGCGATTTAGTCAAGAGAACTTGTAGACAGAAATTTGTAACAATAAAAGACGAGATCCCGCATCAACCGTTAAAATGTGGGGTATTGAGTCAAAGTGGTGAAAGGTGCTTATTTTAGCAACCAAAAAAGTCTCTTGACTTATCAATAATTTCAATAACAGCGTGTTCGATTCACCAAAAAGTGATTTACGCCAAGGTCCAGGGAATTGATTTCAGTGCTTCCAGTCGTTCCCTCTTAGGGCATTCAGGACCCCCTATTATTTTTATTCTGAACATCCTTTCGTAAACGTCGTTGACTTTTTTTCTTCTGTTTCGTCCTCAATAAAATCTGTCGCTCTACAATAGAAGTTATCTATTAATCACTACATGTCGGTAAATACGACTCGGTATGATACCACCCATTGTTTTTCTATTATCTTGGCGGATACTCTTAATCATTGGGTAGGTAGAGCTTCTGAAATGTCATGCCTCATATTGCGTTCCACTCCTGACTTGGACTCTATCCAACTCTCCTTAAGGGGGTCATCCCGTATGTCGGATTTGCGGAATCGAATTGTTTTTTTGCATCAATTATATCCAGATATAGTGAAGAATATATGGGCAAAGTGATTTTTTGATATTCGGAGTCGTTCGGAAATTATAGTGTTAAACACGTGATAAGTCACACGCCAGATTTATGTCGATCGCCGTAATAAAGCTCATATTTATCGGTTTCGAATGACCTTCGAATTTTATGGCTAAAAATCGCATTCTACTTTCTAAATGCGTTTTTCTCGAAACTGCATCTTGAAAATCGGCTGCAACCGTAGCCCAAAATCTATCCAACAAAATTCTTTGAAATTTTCACGACTTATTCGGAATATATTTCTACGGTCCACAAACTAGGATAATTGCGATTCATTCAGTAGTTTTTTTTTATTCATGGAAGAAGTCCTGAAAAAAAACCCAAAATTCACAAAAAAAGTTTAAGACGGCACCAAAAATTTAGTTTTTAATATTTTTTAAGTTTGCGGACTGTAGTTAAGTCTGTACGTTATTATTCTAGCGTGGCAGCAAAAAAACACCTTTTGTGGAGATGGGTGTGTAAATTGCTCTGTATTGCAATAATAAACTACGCGATCGGGCTGGAAAAATTACTATGCACACTCAAGATATTACTAAATCTATGGTAAAAAATTCACATTTGTATCTTTATCCAGTTCTTCACAAAGAAATTTTAAAAAAAGCCAAAAAAAACGGCTGTCGATATATGCTATGAGGCACACATGATGACAGTCATAGTTGCCTAAAATAATGATCTCCACATACGGCTGTGGATAGTGTTAAGAAGCAAAACAGAGGCAAAGAAAAACTCTTCCGGATCTGGTTATGGATGCCGAAAGGACAGACGCGAGCAAGGAAGTGGACCTGCTGCCTATTGAGGAGGAGAAGCTTGACGACTTGCATCTCGTAAGGGTCAAGAGGATCATTAATGTAACTAATGGCTGACACTAAAATGGCCCAAGTAAACCACCACAATGCCAAAGCTGCTTCTGGCAAAAAATGTCCGCTCTTGTGTCGAAGAAGTTGATTCGACAGGGAGCAGAAAAGATGGAAGTTTGCTGGCGCAGGATCTGCAAATATGGTAATGATAAAGAAACTTCCAGTTGAGTCCTTCGAGTGCGCTTTTGACCACTTGTGCATGGTTGCCGTGAAGCAGTATAGTTTAACCTTACCGCTCTTTAGCAGAATTGCTTCATTTACACGATGCAGCTGGGCAATTTATAGCTAGTTGCTGACCGCACTGGTCTTTCTCGTCACACAAAGTGCCAAACATGGTCTTCTTTATTTTGAGGTCCTGCTTGATGTTTGATGCTGTTTCTTCTAGAGCCATTTTTTCTTTGCCTCATATTGACTGATTGACTGACTTCTTTGCCTCATATTTCTCATCCCCCATCATGATTCCATGTGTTGTTCTGTGGCGGGCAAGATGTTGAGAGGTAGTTTTAAGGACTCTTTCTTTGTTTTCTTCGTCAGCTTAAATGAAAATGATTAAGCACTGTTACATGACCGCAGCTTATTGTTTCGACTAATTCACCACTTGTTTGCCGACCGTCGTGTCTTTGCCCGGAGTATTAAGAACTCGTGTGGGAAATAAATTATTCAACAACATCATTGGGTTTTGCAAGCAAATCGATTTTTTCAGTATATCTTATAAGATATGATCTCAAGCAATATTGGGACATATTTCTCCTTGTCGCTGACTGGAGTTGTCCGCCAGGAAGCTTTCATTGGCTCACCAGTAAAGGTTGTTGATTCATCAGGCAGTGTACCCTGGCGGAAAAGGAACCTAACCAGGGGGTAGAGGTCCGAAAACTCTTCAACCAGCAAAACAAACTGGGAGCTCGTCAAGGCACAAAAATACGCTGTCGATGCACAGAATGCTTCTCTGATCGCAAAGCAAAATAACTTCAGGAAATTCTGTGAAGGTTTCAAATAAACCACAGAAACATTCGGACATTACAAAATTTTAGCTAAGAAGAGGATATTCTGTTTGAAAGAGAAAAATTGTACTTTCTCCGAGAAGCAGCTGTCAGGGTGCACCTGCACATAATTTTTAAGATTTATTTCCTATGGTTCCATTCCACGGAAGTAGAAGTAACATTCTATCTGACACCCTAATGACAAGGGTATGTTCGGCAACTAGACTAAGGTGACCAGTATGAACTTTTAAATCGCTGAAATAAAATGGAGTAGATGGCATATTCCCTGCACAAGTTCAGAGGGGCCTAGAAATCATTCTGTGCTCCGACTCGAGGGGTAGTGTAGCCTTGAAATATACACCGAACGCATGGAGGCAGGCAAAAGTTGTCGCTATTCCAAAAATGGGTAAAAAAGATCGGTTTCACCCTAAATCTTCTAGACATTCTGGATTTCGGGATCGGCCAAATACTACAAAATAGACAAATAAAAATACCAAAAGATAGCAATTCTATTGTCATGAATACTTTACAGGTTACATGATGAGTTAATATCACCGTTTGCATGCAATATAGTAGTTGACGAATTATTAGGAGGATCAACTAATACTAGAATAAAGGTTAAGGTTAGGCAGTAGAACAGAAAAGAAGACTCATACGCCGAGAATTTTCTTTACTATTGACGTTCTTCGGTCGAATACAAGAAATTTCGGGCTTTCGATACACCCTACAGATGTGCAATGTTACCCAAATAAAATTATAGCATTGTAAAGCCGCCAATGCACTATCAACCGTCAGATCGATAATTTTAAAACATTCATGTATCTCATGCAAGAACCATGGGGTATTGATGGCGAAATTGGGGGCTGATCCTTCTGACATGCTGACCTGTTAAATGTTATTTTAAGTCCTAGACCTCGCTCCTGCATGGTGACCACCAAATTAATCATGAAAAGTCAACAGGGAAATAAAGTGTCGAGAAAGAAGTAATCACTGGAACATTCACAAGAGTGATCTAGTATGTCAGGAATAAAGGTTAATACCAGGATGCGGTGACAAGATTCATCATATTTGTTGGGGAAGTTTTAACATCAACACAAGGGCTATTAAAATACCTGGTAGGTATCGAACTGTAGGTCCCCAACGTGGGTAGTGAAAGCAGTATCTTCAATCATCGGCATCGCAGTGGCCTCCGTTGATGCAGTAGTCCCTATCGGAAAGTGGCGTGTATTGATTGATATCAGATCACAAGCGCATTGATTTGGTAATGGGCATTGACCCAGGTCTAACAGCTCCATTTCGGAATCCGTGGAAAACAGATTGTGCAGGGTACAAATGAGAGCTGAGCGCCCGAATTGCGATCCCGGGAAGCTTCGCGGCAGAATGGGCATATTGAGTTGAGTATTTTGATGAAATGATCAGCTACCAGAACATCGGCTAGTTGAAGGTTTCGCCAAATTAAATCAACGGTGAAATGCTGCCACCACTTAGAATGAAAGAACAAGTCCGTGAAATTCATCGGCTCAAAACCATAACTCGCTGGGATTCGATGGAATTACAGCGGAATTGATTAAATATGGAGGCGACCAACTAACCAACTGCTTCATTAACTGATGTTCCGGGTGTGGGGAAAGATCAATGCCTGACAACTGGAAAAAAGGTATTACCTGTCCCATACATAAAAAGGGATAGTGGTATCTTGCTAAGTCGGATAGCCCCATAGGCCAGAACATCATTGGTCCATACCAAAGAGACTTCACTCCAGGCAAATCAACAACAGATCAGATTTTCTCTCTCTGGTAAGCTATGGAAAAACTGTTGGTATATGGTAGTTGTATCAATTTTTCATCGACTTCAAGGCCACCTATGATAGCATAGCCAGGGAAAAACTGAACATGGCCATGAGCGAATTCGGTATCCCGACGAAATTGGCAAGGCTGACTAGGCCGACTGTATGGTCCTAGCAGTTTAAGGTTGGGTAACTATAAATTGCTTTTAACTGTACTTTACAGAAACGAAAATTTTACCCGCATTTTTTCAGAACATAATAATAAAATAATTTATTCTAATTAAACATTTTTCATTGGCTGATTTGAATTGACTTTAGGGAGCTGGGCATTCAATAATAAAGATTAAAGGAGCCAAGCTTGAGCAGTTGTAGCGCGCCATTTTTTTCTTATAAAAAAATTTGCTAATGTACATTTGAACATCAATCAATTCAATGTAGTAAATATTCTTAGTTTTTTGCAAAAAAAAGAAAATAATTGAAAAACCTGGAGAGTCCTTAAACCACCATATGGGGAAAATTGGAGAATGTAAAGAGGGGAGAAGACGTGCTTGCATTTCATATTCAACTGATCGGTCTTGAAAAGGGTTTCTTCGACGAAGAAACTACAAACTGTCTGCCTCTGAAATATAGTCTCAAAATCAGGAGGGAGCCCGTTGAATAGATGGGGGGGCAATGGGTTTAATAAAAAATTTGAATGCAACGGCCAAACTACCCTCCTTAACTTCTTCGCAAACAGTTTCATGTTTTCACTTTCTGAATAACTCCACGGCAATTAAGCTTTGCCTCAGTTTTGTAGAAAGGACCAGGAAATTGTCTGGAATGTTATATACAAAGTGAAGGTTCTTTGTAGATTATTGTATGAAACATTTTGTTTTTGAGTAAGGTAGGTGAATGCGTGTGTGCTCAGAGTGTTGCACTATCCCAACGCGACAGCGTCGGGCTAACAAATAAACAACTCCCCGTCGTCGGAGAACTAATCTCCAGACTTAGTGAGCCGTCAAGCTAGAGTGCTGCTGTCACTACCCACTAACCCTCTGTCATCCGGCCCCGCCACCAGTCGAGGACTATCTCTTCTTTGCAGCAAAAAGAACCCAAACGTAACGCACAACACGGCTATATTTGTCAACGCTCCTAAGTATCTCCCTGACAATCCTGTCAGGAAAGAGGTTCCCTGCGTCTACATAAAGTTGTTAAGGGATCTCATCCCACTTTCCACAAGAAACAAATCGGAATACCGGAAGCTGGATAGTATAAAGGTTTTGTGTTCATCTTTTGTGAGAAATAATCTGTGCAGATTTTTCCATTCGTTTATAGCTAAAAACCCAGTCCTTGATATATATATTTTCAAACTCCACCGTTTATATGAGTTCACTTTATATGATGAGAACCTAATACACGTCTTAGAGTGTGGTATTATTATTAACCTTGTGCAGTAAAACTAAAAACTCCTTGCCTACTTAGAACTTGGGTGAAGAAATAGTCAGTCTCAGCATGGTTCCGATTCAGCCACGCATCTAAGTTCCCAAGGATACATAAGGTCCATCTCCGTTTACTGTTTGTCGTCCTTCTTCACGAGCAATTGCCTCCCCTGAGTCTTCCCTCTTGCACCTGTACATGGCTTTACGTTGCTTAGCACGAAAAGTAACGGAAATCACTCCTCCTCTGATCCTACCTCAATATCCATAATAGAAAGCCCAGTACGTGGAATGAATTGTCTAATTTGTCTAGCACGTCTTCTCATCTTAAGGGATTGAAAATATTTCTGACTTCAAGTGTTACGAGGAGCACCACTCGTTGAGATTGACGGGTTGGGGCCTCAGCTTGATGAAGCGCGTCTACGACTTGCATGAGAGCATCCACCATGGATCTTCCTGCTCTAAAACCTGACTGCCTTGTAGATAAGTCCCCGGCAGCATGTACTGTCTCAGCGAGCCTATTCCTGATGAGTTTTTCGAGCAATTTCATGGCCGTTTCAAGCATATAGAATGGTCGATACGCTGATGGCAGTTCAATTTCCCCTTTCCTTTGGTTAATCAGCGCAAGCCTCGCCACCTTCTAGTGGGAAGCAAAAAGTTCTCTTTCAGGCAAGCATTGAACGCACCGAGCAGTTAGTCTGGCTAATGATGGAACACTAGATTGTATACTTTCTTGTGGGCAATCCCCGATTGAGTAAGGACTTGGCACGGCGGGAAGTGCAGGCACAAATGGGATTGTACTGCAACCTAAGACATTGATCACGATTGAAAAGTGCCAACCGTTAAGTAAACCCAAAGATCTTTTCGCTGCGATGGTGGGTATTCCCCATAGCCAGAAGGGTTACTCTAAAAATGGGGTCTGGTGTGCGGGAGCGAAAGTAAAAATCGTAAACCATTCAAATCGATTCCCTATCAAAAGATATCCACGGGTAAATAACGGTTGAATTGTAACCAACGTGACGTTTGTCTATGCAATGCCAGCTTTGATTTCGTTTCATTGTAGTAATTTTGTAAGAATATTTTGCTAGAAAGGTAAGTGAACGCCTGGAGGATGTTGAATGTAAATAAATTTTACAATAACAAACCCATTTCAATTCACCTCAAAGTTATAATCGAGGAAGACGCAGTGCCTGAAGTATTTTCAGGTGTTCTGTTGTTTGTAGACAGTTCCCTGAAGATCGAGTTCATGCTTCCCGCAATCAAATTCACCAGAAATGTTGATAAACAACGAACCGCAGCTGCCACAATTTATCTTCGACGTGATGATATGAGCAATATTTGCGCTCAGGTCGACACTGATAATGTATGCAAATTCGGCGGCTACTGAGCTATAAAGTCAATATTTGCATGATGTCAGCCCATTAAATGTCGTCTTTGGCTATGGAAAGCGAAAATAGAACCATGGAAGCAGGGACAGCTACGAGCATATGTTTACATCGGTGTAAATACTCAAAAAGAATAACAGCGAAAACTAGAACTGACCCTAATTGGGTGCGGGCTCTTTGGGAGCGTCACAGCCGATCCCCTGAGGTGGAGTGAGAGCCAAACTTGCACGTCCAAATCGGGGTCCCATAAACGAATCCGGGGTTCATATAAGGAAGGTTGTCTTGGATCGTGATGCTTTGCACTTTATGCACGTGAGGGAGAGTGCCATTCGCATGCAGCACGGTAGAAACAGCTGTCGCTTCTTCGCGCCCCCGACACTTGGTAGGTGCCGTCAGCAGCCGTCCAATGCTCTCCTCTAAATGATTCACGTCCCATTGTTTGGTTCTTCCATGCAAGTAGCCCGGCTCCCAGCCGCAAGCTTTTTATCCAAGAAAAATCGATTGTGTCGATTGCGACCTTGGTGCCGCGACTTTTTCAGTTTATCAAGGTTCTAGCTCTTGTTCCGGCAGAACTCAGCGAGATTAGCAAAAGCCGCAATAAAATTAATCACGCTTCCGTGTCTAGAGAATCCCTTGCTCGCGCCCTGAGCCGGACACGCCTTTCAGCGGGCCAGCAGGCCAGTACAAGCGACTGAACCGCTGGACAACTCATGCGAATTCGAAAGAAGATATCAATTAGCGGAATTAAGAATTAATTAGCATTACATACATACATAGCGGCCCCATCTCTCCAGCGAGGCGAGTAATCGAGTGGAACAGAGCCGCCCGAGCCAGAGTCGTGGAGTGTAGGCTGAGTCATCTGTTTGCATGCAGGCAACAGCACCAGCGAGCAGCCAGTATTTCCGCCGTTCAACCTAGTTCGGCCCCACACATATTCCTCCTCACAGCCGCGAGCAGCTGCAGCCAGCCGCGGGTGACGCGAGTGTGTACGGTTGAGTGTGGATGGAGTGAATGCAAACGCACACCAAGGGAACAAAGAATCTGCTGGCGACCTAGCCAAAAACAAGGCGAAGGCGCCCGCTAAGCCGTGAAGCCTTACATTAAACCAATGCTGACCGAGAAAACTACCCAACACATACGTCGTCCTAGTTAGGCACTAGCAGGACTTTCCCAAACTCACCATTATCAGCGAACGTGGAGTGGGCGGCTTCCGCAGGCTCCAGGGTTAGCGCCAGCAACACAAGGCCCAGTGTCCGCAGCGACAACTTATCAGCTCGCAGCGGGACCGCTTCGTAAACAAGTCGCGGAAGATTCCATTTCCCTAAAACTGTTCGCCATCGGGAACCACTAAACATCACTTGCAGGCAGAGAAAAGCGTTGTCGATGACGGCCGCCAAGCCCTGCCTGCCCAGAACGGCACTAATTTCATTTCGCCTTGCACCCATCACAATTATTGTTCGTCATTGGTCACTCGCGCGACGATCCGAATTCCGATCACAGAGAAACACTCGCCATTGCGCCACGACCGACTAAAAACATAGTAACCGCAGCACAACTACCAGCCATCAACTACCCAAGCGAACACGAAAATGTCACTTGACAATTTGATTTGACAAAGGCAGGGCGACGAACTAGACCCAATGGGGATAGGAGCCCTCTAGTTGACGACGAGATGGCGCTTGGTAGCTGAGAAAATATTCGCTCCCATCAGCGAAGACTCGCACCAACGAAAGAGTGACTCCGGTGCGGCTGAGTTCAATTCAGCACTGCCCGAATGTTTTTTCTGCCGTTACTTTTTACAACTCCTATTGGGCTGCTACGAAGTTTCTTCAACAAACAAGAATCCACTAGAGTTATTCTAGGGCCTAAATTTTCCATTTGTTTCTTTCGCACATGTCTCGCTTTCTTTTTAATCCTATAAGCACATATTCCCCATAAACAAGTCGGAGAAACCGCGAGGAAGACGCTTCAGGTATAAAAGGAAGACAGTTCCGTGCGTATATAGCAAAAAATTCGACTGACCTCCATTTTTGAAATAGTCATTTATGCAAATAATTTGATCTGGAAAGCACTGTATTGGTAGCAGTCTACCTCATACGCTTCATCCTAGAGTTCAAAATTATTAACAAATGTGAAGAAGGAAACCCACAACAGATACAGAAAAAGGCTGGAGAGAAGTAAATTCTTCCTAAATGGAATTTTAATGTTGTAATGTAATGTTTAATTATTTTCGTTAATTATGACGTCAGCATTTTATTTGCATGGCTTAAAATGCAGTAAATTCAGGTAAAATTGATAAATTTGAACTGGCATGCCAGTATTATGCGCGGCAATGTCCTCTAGGCTGCAAAATTCAGTCCTCTACAGTAGAACCCCGATAATTCCTATTTCCTAATTCGTATAATTTTGCGGGTCCCAGGGTTAATTTTCTTTAGTTTGCAGTTTATTTGAGCAGATATCGAAATGGGACCTATTCTGAGGCCTAGATTTCATATAAGCGCAACACCCTGATTTTTCGCTTCAAATCTTTAGGTTGGGTATTTTCCGAAAATGAGTCCTGTCTCACTTTGAATGTGTACATTTTAATTCCTTACTCGCGCACTTTATAATTCCACATGAATAAGTTAACAAATAACAGTTGACAAATGGGTTAACAAATGAAACGATATTTGTTTTATACTTTTTTATTCATTCACGAGGGCCAGAGTGCTTACGCTCTGGTAGTACTCGAGGAACTGCTGATCTCCGTTTTCTACATCTCCTTAAATACTACGTCTTATTTACTAATGAGTCGACATCGAAATATACAACACATATTTCCTTGTGACCCATGGTTCTTATCTTTAACACAGGGAAACTATACAAACCATGTTTCCCTATGACCTGTGATCTTTATTATTATATGGGTTCAGACTTTTATTACCCATGGTGATAATGTTCCTGGAAGGTCGGGGATTTATTTATCTAATGGGATGTTATTGCAGGAAGGACTACAGACATTGTTATCTATTGAATTGCAGATGGTTGGCATCTGCTTCGTCGACTATGACTAATATATTAGATGAAAAAATTTTTACATCTCTCCTTTGAAATAATGGGGGGGGTCAGACTTCCCGAAGATGTATCGCCTTGTAAGTGGACTTCCCACTCGCACCTGTCAGTGGGACGCCCATGCTTCTCCCCGCATTAGCGAAACCGCAACCCGGGTAGGGTTGTGACTGCACGGTTGAGGTGAACGTTTCCTGCGGGTTTGGGAATCCAAGACGCTACTTTGTCGCAATCCCGAGAGTGGTGAGCCACGGTTTAATGGAGGTGGCACGCGCTAAAAAACGTTTGAGTTAGTCCAGCTAACCCAGGGGGAACAATTACTGAAAGGCTATGGAACTTTCGGGGGTCTACTCTTTGGTGGTGGGCAGTTAAAAGAGGAAAGAACAGCTGTATGAATAGGACCTACTATGGAGCACACGATTTCCACGGCCGTGATTAGTGAGCGCGAAGCTGCGCTTGAATTTGGGGCAAATACCCGAACAAAAATTATGGATGAAAGAAACGAAATTCCATTAATATTGAAGAACAAAGGGGATATTGGCACCATTCTGGTTTGCTTATGGGACCATCGGAGCAGATACTGCAACAAGTGATAAGGAGGAGGTAACGAACTTGTATCCGTTTAAGCGAAGTGGTAAAATGCTATGTTCTCTACTCAGGTATTGATAGCGGCAAAGGTTGCACCCAAACAGCAAGAAGGTTGCGCATGCCAACAACGAGAGAATTGATGCAGTGTTAGCAAAAGTACCCAGTGTGGAAAATTGCCTGAAGGAAATGGGTAATACACTGTACACGCTCTACGAACTCGTCGAACCGAAGCGTAATGTTCACCGCTACATTAAGGTGGTTGTTCGAAACTATAAAGGCACCTGCGAAAAGGTTGGTTCGACGAACCAATGCACGGCCAATACAGGACAGTTACAAACTCCTACAGTCACTCAATTGGGGCAGGTACCTATTGCTCCTAAAACGATGGAACGAACCACTCAGACAAGTCCAAAGTTGTAGAGGTCGTAAAAAGCAGCAGAGAAGGAATGTATTACACTAGCGTAAAGCTTTCAACACCAAAGAAAAGCCGAAGCAAAAGAACCAGTAACGGAGGGATTGGAACATTTGGACTTCAAATTGGGTTCACAAGTGAAATCCCAGAAGAGAGGAGCAAATGTTTGGAAAACTGTGAATCAAAGGAAGCAGGTAAAATGAAGAAAGCTACGTCCCGATGCAATTGTTATCGAAAGCACAGGTGGTCTCTCTTACGTTGAAATTCTGCTAAAGGTCATGTTAGACCCAACGATAAGTGGCCTGGGAGACAATGTCATTAGAGAGAATGCAGAAGGTAGAACTGCTCATGGAGCTTTGGAAGACATAGGACGCTCAACCATCAGATGTTGGCTGGTAGATGCATGGGTGAGGAATTTACGGTGAGGCAACTGACCCATGAGATAACTGTGGAGTGCAAGCACCTTGACGAGATTACTTCGAAGGAGGATATATGGAGAGAACTAGTGCGACAATTTTAAGTTCCAGACGGTAACGTTGAAGAAATAATGAACTTGCGGAAAGCATACGGTGGCATGCAAGCGGCAATCATAGCTTGTCAGCTGTTTGTCAAGTTCGGATGGGCTCTTTGTAGGATTCGGGTTCTGCTGCTAAGTGTTTTAAATGTGTGGAATACGGTCATGTAGCCAGATCACAAGGAACCACCACAGGTCTGACCGATGCAGGCGGTGTGACGAAAAAGGACATTTAGCACGAAATTGTGAGAAAGACCCTTAATACATGTTGTCTAAAGATGCAAGTGTTGACAATAAGAGCTACGCTGTAGGAAGCGGAAATTCCCGCTGTCTAGGAGGCAATCGAAAGCAAATAGCAAATGACATTTATTCAGATAAGTCTTAGCCGTTGTAAGGCCTCATACGATCTTTTGAGCCAGTCAGTCTAAGAGATCGATGTGGACATGGCGATTGTTAGCGAACCATGCAGAGGAAAAGACAACCCAACGTGGGCCACCGACAAAAGTGGAAAGTGCGCAGTTTGGGCGGCAGAACGATACCTATTCGAAGAAATAACCCCAACGCCGTTTGTAGGAGCTCAATTTAACGGCGTTTATGGCTATATTTGCCACGCTTCGCCAATTGTAACAAGCGTGGGATATGAGCGAATGTTACATGAACTGGCGTTAGACGTAAGTGTGCGATCCCCCATTATCATCGCGGGAGACTTCAACGTATGGTCCACCGAGTCGGGAGGCAAAGTCTCTTATAACAGGAGGCTGATACTGGAAGCTTTTCCTTCGCTGGATATTCTTTTTGCTAATGTTGGAAGTACTTATACCTTCCGTAGGTTCAGTGGTAGATATTATCTTCGTAGGGAGTGTGTTGATGAGGGACATTACCTGGAACATCCCCCAAAGGATATCCCGGGTTGGACGGAATACAGAACGTGGCTTTGAAGGCGGCGATAAAAACAAGACCGGAATGGTTCATTTCCACTTTTAATATCTGCTTGGAAGAGGGCAACTTCCTGACTCAGTGGAAAAGGCACGTGGTGAGCCATCGCCATCGTCGTATTGTCCCATTTGCTTGCTGGACAGTATAGGAAAGCGTATTATATGAAAGAGGCTGCTCCCAATCGTAAAGGAAACAGGAGGCATGTCCACATAACTATACGGTTTTCGGGCTGGCCGATCAACGGTGGAACAAACAATTGCAAGTGACAAGGCGGTACCAAAACATACGGTGATACCATCACTTTCGATGTGAGGAATGCTTTCAACTCAGCGCCATGACAGCATATAGTAAGATTCTTAAGTCAGCTGAATGTGCCCACGTATATTCAGCTAATCATCAGGGAATATTTCATTGAATATTTGGTAAACGGCGGAGAACCGCACTACACTGGAACGTGATGTATGACCATGTGTGAATCAAACTTCCGTGCCAGGCTACCCTAATTAGCTACACAGGCAGCCGACAAACATCGGGAGGATGTTGTTTGGGTATGTGGGCCATCCGTTAGGCTGATGAAGATTGTTTGGTATCACATGAATTATAGTTGACGGAACACAAAACTGAGGCTTTACTAGTCAGCACCCGCAAACTGCAAGAAATTCTACGGTCTCGTGCCTTTCATCACATACCTAGATGTTATACTGGATCTTGGATTGACCTTCGAGGGACTCCTGAAGGGGAGGAGAAAGCTAGGAAAGACATAGCTGCGCTAGCTGGCATGATGCCCAATATGGGAGGACCCAAACCACCGAGGAGGCTGTTGCTAGCCAGAATGTGTCCATCCATTTTGCTGTACACAGCACCAGTTTCGACAAAAGTCCTTAATATTCAGGCGTATAGCAGACAATTATCTTGAGCATATCGTGTGAACGTGTTAAGAGTTGCTAACGCATTCCGAACAACTTTTGCAGTCCGGGATTGGTGCCCATTGATACTTTGGCTGCGGAGGTGCGAGGATTATACAACTGCAAAACAGGCATTGACTATAATGCTACGGGTCGAAGATGGGAAGAGAAAACGCGCACAATCAGGGTGACAGGAACGTTTGGATAATCAGGAGTTGGACGCACAGGCTAATTTCAAATATCCAGCTTTGAATTATGTGCAGCCATGGAGATGTCCACTATCACCTGGCTCAGTCTAGGCATGGTGGATACCGTAGGTGGTTACATCATTTAAGACATGACGATTCTCCCTTCTCTCGTGAATGTCTAAACTCGTAGTCGGAAGAGCTTGAACCACCCCACGATATAATGTTTCTAGATAGTTCCGTGAGGCATAGCGTGGGGTGGGGAGGAGTGGTTTCAGTGGATTAAAGTCCCACACTGTTGCTTTCGATGCTTTCCACCTCTATATATAAAAGCATATATACATATATGACTGGTAGCACAAAAAATCCCTAATGAACCGAGTAAATCCAAATTTCTGTTTTTCAACAATTCGTCAACTGAAAATATGAACATGTATGTAGATGACGAAATCAAGGACTGGTTGAATTGGGAAACACTTTTGGAGCGAATCCGATCTAGACAGCCGACCTCGTTACCGAATGAGACAAAGGCCAAGAAGATTTTCCGCCGTAGTAAAGAAACAAAAACAGGAGTTCCTCGATATTATGTGACTGTGTAAAGTTGAAAGATCTTCTATCAGACGCTTCTCTTGGTTTACCGCATGGTCCCTAGGATCATAGTCCCTAAATTGCTAGGCTAGAAGGGAGTAGAACTGTTAATATATGCTGGGGATGATATAACAGGGGCACACATTGTGACGGCGTGCTTTCTTAAAGCAGTGGTACTAGACGCGATTGTGGAGAGCCTTGAGAACCAAAGTGGAATGCAAAGGTAAACTTCTCACGATTGTGGTGGATGACAGATCCCTGGAGGCAATTAAACGATGAAATTGCTTTATCAACTATAAATTTGGCAACATACCTGTACATGTACACTGGGAAAAGACGAGCAAAAATACTTTGGAGAAGACATCGAGTGAAAAGCTTGCCGAGATCCCCAAAGGAATCGCGAAGGAAATAAACGCTGAAAGAGCAGGACCAAGCGAGGAAATGGACCTGGCTACCCACTGAGGAAGAGAAACTGGGTGACCTAGGCCTGGATCTTTTAGGACTCAGTAATATGCAGCAAAATTTCATTTTGGAGAAGGAGCATGACACTCCTACAGTGGAGCCAATGAATCAAGCCAATGGACTGCACTAAGATAGCCCAGGTAAACCTCCACCATGCAAGAGCTTCATCTGCAGTTATTGCAAAGGCAATATCTAAGGACAATATTGAAACAGTCCTGGCTGAAGAACCCCGGGTGTATGGGTGGCAGATTCGTCGTCTGGAAGGAGAAAGTATTCAGGCAATTTAGGGGGGGGGGCTACTTCTTAAGAGACGGCATCTGGATCCCACAGGAGATAGTCGTTAGACTGGTGAAGTTTTGCTATTAGAAGACGCTACAATTTCTCCCCGGCTGCGGAGATCACAGCACATCTATTCATTTCCCGGGATCTTATTCCATGACGGAAGACAACAATGTTCGGAAGAAAACCCAACACCAGACAAAAGGGGGTAACGGAAAATTGGAAACTAGCAAAAGAGGTATGCTCGGAAGCTGAGTAAGATGGTGGGGGGTAAGTGGGAACCTTTAAGTCACTGAAATCACTCGGAGTAGCGCGAGAGAGAGGACTAGAAATCATTTTAGGAGGCATGCAGTAGGTTAAAACAGGTATTTATTCTGAGAGCGGGTAAAAAGGATTCTTTTCACTCTAAATTTCAACTAAAGTTCAACACGCTTAGCGACTATGTAGGTTTTTGGACATCGAAGGAACATTCGATAACAAAACATACACAGAGATACAAGATGTCCTGATCCGCAAGCCAGTGAAAAACACCCTGGTCTTTTGGATGGACAGAATGCTATAAATTCTATTGTCATGAGCACTACTCAAGGTTGTCACCAGGGTAGGATAACATCACCGCTTACCTGGAGTATGGTAGATGATGAAATCTTAGGACAGCTAACAAACCCTGGAATTTAAGTTCGGGTTTACGCCGACGACATTGTTTTAATTTGCGAGGGTAAATATGAGGATACCCTATGTGACAGAATCCACTAAAAACTACCAGTACCTGGTGCGGAAAGGCGGGACTGCGCATCAGTCTTGCCAAAGCCATCTTAGTACCATACTTGGTATGGAGGTGAAACTAGAAACGGAGGTCGAATATTTGGGAATTACACTAGACCAAAAATTACTGTGGAAGACCCATATTGGAATCATATGTTGGGAAACTAGATATTGCTTTGGATATACATGGGAATAGTAAGGCCAAGAATAATGTATGGGCGGTAATTTGGGTGGAAAAAATTGAACTCAGCACCACAGTCAGAAATTTAGGCAAACTTCAAAGACTGCTTGCCGGAGTGTCAATAAGGCGATGAGAACATGGTGAACGGCATCCATTAAGGTCTTTCTCTGTATCAGTGAGGTGGGGAGCTGTCTAAATCGAAAGGAAATTGATATTCTTTACAGGTATTCCGAATTACTGATACCAAGGGAGAGCATGACAAAGAGGTTTCATTTCGACAAAAAAATTTAAACACATTTGAGTAACAGGGCAAACTGGGAGAGCGTGGCAGTGACCTACGATCTAAACAAGCAACTGAGTAGCTGGTACACACAGTAGAGGAAGCAGACGCAGGTCATTAGTCCAAAAAAAACGCACACTAGTAGATTTCTGGCGGAAATATACGCCATAGATAAATGTGCTTTCTTCAAAATATATACAACCAAGTGACCAAGGCATTCAGGCCCAACCAAGTGAACTCCAAAGGGGTAGATTAACACTCTGAGAGACTGGACACGCTTGGTTCGCACAATAAGGTGTAATACTCTGCGTTCCTGGCCATATTGGGTTAGGAGACAATAAGGCAGCTGACGAGCTGACCAGAAAATAAGCAGGGATACCTCTACACGAACCAAAACTCTTTCATGAAAAATGGGTTCATGGCTACGTCGTTGAAAAATGAAGAGCAACGGTTGAGGGAAACTATTAGGGGGATGCGAACCCATTAGGAATGGAGTAGTCCAGGTTGCTCATGGGGAGATATGATCCCAAGTGCTCAAGGATTGTTTAAACCTTACCAAGAAGGGCTTCCAGATCGTAGTTGGAAGCTTCATTGTCGATTAAACTATCACCTGGAAAAGCCATTTATACGGGCAGTATCTGCAGATTTTGTGTGGAGAGTGACGATACCTCCATAAATGTTCTGGGACAGTTTCCGGCACTTGCGTAAAGTAGGTTGAGGCACTTGGGAGAATGCTTGATACCAGACGCCAAGTTCAAATACTTGGAGGTAGGGAATATACTAAAATTCCTGTGGTACCTTCCCTTTTGGGCTCTTCAACCTCTCTGATGCCAAGATGTTCCATTTTCCCTGGAAAGATGTGAACTGTAGAGCATCATCTTTATCTAAAGAGTGAAGAACAATTAATGATCTAGACTGAAACAAAGTAAAACAAATTGCAGCAATATCAGTGCGCTTCTTCCCATTGGACCTGCGGTTGGAGGGCGGCTCGTATTGGCAAAGAGGCTGCAGGGCAGATCCTAGCTGATTGTACTTTCTCCTACACCTCTAACGGATCGAATGGGAGAAAGGATAGCTAGAGCTAAGCTAAGCTGAATTGAAAACAGAAGAATGCTCTGCACGAAGAGATATAGCTGTTCTGATAGAAATCGATCAAATCTTTGATGATAGAGTTTGAGAGAAACCTGGTTAGTAGTGGCAAACCCTTCAAACTGTTTTCCATTACATGTAGGACTCCGCTTGTGTTTGGCCAAATCAACCTATAGTATGCCAAATCCCCTTCCTTTCGACTGCCAGCAAAGCTGTCAACATTAACGGACTGCCCTTGTATCTCTCTGGTCTAAGCGCCATGGATTTAATTTAACAAAATATAATGAATAAGTTAAGTGGGCTAGGCCCTTTTGCGATGAAGGATAGACAAGACCGAGAGTCTAGGTCCTGATGCCAAAACTGTTAGAGACAATCATACCGAGACAATTCTGTTGCCAGGAACTAACTGCAGTCATCTTACAATACCAAGAGGCAAAAGGGAAAACGTCATAGTTGACTCTTCTTATTTACGCTATTATTATTTGTGTCTTCAGTCAACGCAAGACCGAAGAGAACTGGTAGAGTATTGAGAATCAAGTGATCTTGAATTTTTAATAGGTTGTGATGCAAATGTTCAACACATATGTTGAGGGGAGCAGCAAGTGCAAATCCTAGCTGAGAGAATCTGTCCGATACCATCACTTCTGCTAGTCTTATGACTGCGAACGTGCATTTCAAAGATGTTAGAGTTGGTTAGAGACAGGAGAGCGCATTGTCAGACCACCGTTATTTGTAATTCAGTCTGACTTTTGTCTCTCGACGAGATTGGCAAAAGAAGGTCAACTGGGAGCCCTGAATCGCAAATTTTTAGAGTGCTTTGAAGGGGCTTGTCTTATTACCTCGAGTAAACGCGGAGATAGAGAGAGAATTGCAAATTGCAGGAAATTAACCAGACGATTTCTGAATGGTATCAAGCACCACAAGAATGAATACTGATTAAACTGTAGAAACTTAGCATGAATATAAGAGGCACTTAAAAAGTTTGGAACGAGACTCCTTTAGAGCGTACTCTGAGAAACTGAAAGACGAAATAGAGACCTCAAGGATCTGCAGAGCCCTTAGAAAGGATGAGCGGGCCAAGCGGGCCAAGCGGAACTCTCTTAAAAAGCCGGATGGAACTTTCACGAACTCCACAGTAGAGTCAGTGCAGACTTTGTTGGAAGTACGAAAGTGTATAAGGGGAATTGCAACACGGCGAGACTGGTCACCAATGAAAAAGCGAGAGTTGCTATACTGCCTTTTGAGCACTTTAAAGCACCTGGCATGGACAGTAACTATCCGGCGATGCTGTATGAAGGAACAGAGTAGGAGGAGTGACTTTTAAGAAATATTTTTCTAGTATGTTTTGCTTTGGGCTGCTTGCCTACTTCCATAAGGTGAAGATTGTCTTGATTCGGAACCCTGGACAAGATTACTATTCAAACCCAAAGAAAGATCGAGATGTTCATTCAGGATAAAGCTCGAAGACGCACCTATTAAATGAAAACCAATATGCTTACTAATGTGGAAACTCCTGGTAATGTATTGTTCCTTCCTTGGTTTCAAAGACAGAGGGCGCAGCTCTGGAAGGCGAGTACGTGATGGAGGTGTATGTGAACATTGATGGACTGTGCGCCGTTCCAAAAACTTTGTAATGCCGTCAGGAAGCAGCTAACTCAGAGATTTCTGTGTGCTTGATCACTAAGTAACAACATAAGGCAAGAGGCTGCCCCAGGGAGTTGTGATGTCCGCTCATATTATTGTGGGTGTGCACCCCTATTGTAGTAGGTTAAGGTGAAACAAGTGAGTTTTCACTTTAAGGTAGCCTCACTGCAAAGAGTTGTGTGTTTGTTTATTACCGGTGCCATGTGTACGATATCCCATGCAGGTCTGAAAGTATTATTTAATTTCTAGGGTTTGAATATACCTAGATTCAAAGCACTACAATCAGATCAGTTCATAGGCTAATTCATTTAGATCTAGGGAGAAATAGCGAACATGAGGGACAGAGTTATTGAAATAACCGAATTTTGCAATACCTTCTCTTGGATCGCCGTATGTTTGGTAGAATATATGGAGTTACCCTCAAATTCAGAGAAAATTGGGACGAAGTAGAAGAATGTATGGTAGGATATACCGACGTCCTGTACTCTTCAAAAAGAGAAAATGGTTCTGGAGCAGGAGTCTATCTTTAGAATAAAAACGAAAAGTAATTAGAAAATTCTAATTGTGAAATCAGTAGCATTAGCTAAAGCTGCTGTCAAAAACTGGGGATAACCCGCACAAAGGACAGATAGTAAAACGTTAGTCCGGCGGGTCCAGCAATGGGAAACTTTCTAGCTGCGCAAACCACCCAACCTTTAAACAGCCACACATTCAGACAGCATGCAATCCTAGTTGATTGATGATATAGCTAAGTTGAGAGCGTCGAAGTTGACTTTGGGGTTGGACCAACAGAATTGGCTTCGAATTATTTTGACATATGGCGATGTACAAGGAAATATGATGTGGTAATACTCGGGTGGGTTGGAAAGGAGGAGAAGTAGGCCGGAGAAGGCCGGTTGAGAATGAGGAGATTAAAATCGTCGTAGAGGAAGAAAGGGAAAGAAGCCAATCTGCCAGTAATTAGTTCAGACAAACTGTCAAATAATTCTTCATGTAAGTGGAGGAAGCAAACGCAGGGGAAGTACATACAAGATACAAAGAACGGAGTGAACGATAAGCGGAGCGAGAGGAGGCGAGGATGGGTTCGGCGCCGAGTCGATGTTTAATTGCAATTAGGACTCCTCCACCAGTGGACTTAAATAATTCAGCTCGGTCTCTGTCACAGCTAAAAATTGAGCACCCTTCGAGGAGCTCGTCATTTAATATTTAATAGTCAATCCAGATCCCTTAAGTACAGATAATGTAAC
This sequence comes from Hermetia illucens, assembly GCF_905115235.1. NCBI lineage: Eukaryota > Metazoa > Arthropoda > Insecta > Diptera > Stratiomyidae > Hermetia > Hermetia illucens. Next base: position 94,607,747 of record NC_051851.1, on the reverse strand, counting down.
ATTATTGAGCCAGCACAGGCAAATTTAAGGATCTCAGCTTGTTTCTTAATCCCCTAACATTCTGATTGCACAATACGACAGTGAAGACGTAATCAACAACATAGGAGTAGGCGAGTTGCCATGAAATTTACCCACGAATTGGTGTTCTTGTATAGAGATATAGGAAACCCGCCTATCACCCAGGGCCACTGGTCTGAGTAGATGAAATACTTGAATTGAATGCAGTTGTGGGGACTGGTAATTCAGCGACGGATTTTCAAATTTGCAAAATGGGCTCCGATAGACAAGGTAAAGTTGCTGAACGGCAACTATCGTTATTATTTCCGAATCAAGTCGTTTTACACCCGATAGTTGGTGACCCAGGATAACCACCCATGCTCTCGGTTGCGGGTGGTGCCAGGCCTTCAGAGAAGGGTTGCGAAAATTTCAAAAATTCAGGCACCATAGCGCACATTCTGCAAGCAAACTTGCATAGGAATGCAACTGCTCACTTCCTGATTGAGCAGATGGCGTAAGAGAGAAGTGCTGACTTGGTGCTCCTCATCAGCCAGTATGGAGATAGGAGCTCACCATTTTGATATGCCCATATAATTGCCTGCTGCTGCGATTTGGGTAAGAGATACGATTAACTTGTGGGTGCGAGGCCATGGCTGCGGAGATGGTTTCGTTTGAGTTTGTTGAGCCAAAGTGACTTTTTCAACGTTTACCTCACACTGGAACACTATGAAATATTTGAAGGACGAGAATCGAAACCGATAAGGGAGGATTCTAGTTGAATAAGGAGACTCGGTGACAGGAAGTCACCTCTGAACTGGTGGACGGTTGAAATTGCAAGTATACGAAAAAATGCATTAGACTTCAGCGGATTGCTCTGCGTGTAAAAGACCACGATGTAAACCTTATATCCAGAGCGCATAGCGTAAGTACAACGGTGAGGAGCTTCACGACGCGTCCATCTCGGCGCCAACAGTAATGATGCTAGGTCAGCTAACGGCAACAATCGTGGGAAAGAAAATGGGTAGATGGACCGTGCTTCACATCAAAGGCTTGCGGCCGTGGTTCAATCAAAAGCAGTTGCTCAGCAGACACGGGTATTTTCAGTCTTACCTGCACACAATCGGGAAATCATGGTCGACGGAAGGGTGCCAAGTGTCTCCGGATACGTTGCAGGGCAAGGAAATGTGGAGTAGTATGATACGTTACAATCAAGGCATTAAAACGAAAAAGGAGAAAATGGGTAGGAGAGGTGGCAGGGTAACTGAGTCTCCTAGAACCACGAGGTTGTGTTCCTACACTGAATATGCCTGGCCTAAACTAATGTGTCGAACGGTTCTGGGTTAGTGTCCTAGACGCAACAGAGAGGTCTTTTAGCCAGTAGTCTGTCTGAGACATGAAGATTAACATAAATGTGAATGTGTTTTACCTCCGTACGAACAAAAATATTTCCTAGATATAGATGTTGTTCGACCCGCTCCTGAACCCGTTGAGGAGTAACGTTCCCACGTACTCGAGGTGGGCGATCAGAACCGAGTCTACAAGGTACTCATCTGAAGTGGCTCTTGCTTTCAAGCCTTACCGGAGGTTATCAGGTACGATAGGATGCGGGATGGCTCTCTGAGAGAATATATTCGAGAAGGATATGTCCTCGGCTCGGTTTTTTGCAATTGTGGGAATTTTATGGGGGTTGCGATTGCGTTCATGTTGTGGACAAGCTCCTTGTGGGCTTAAGTTTGGAGTCTTAGTTGCGACAGAGGTGTTAGATAGGCTTCACATCTACTGCTATGATTGTTTAGCCTGCACTCAGTATAAATTAGTACCGCTGTGCCAGTCAAGGCGAGGTTTCTATTGTGTTTTCCTAATCAATCCGTATATGAAGAGGACCGTGGGATTCTGCCTACACGGCAGAACCTTCTTGTCCATTCTTGAAGGTAGGAAAAGCGCGATGACCAGTCAAACTAACAACCCTGACCATCCAAGGAAAGCAGCCTGAAGAACATTACTAAGGACGACAAGAAAACAAGTCGGAAATTGAAAGCTGGACTCGAGGTATAAAAGGTTTTGTTGATCTTTTATGAAAGAATATTTATACATAGCTCTTAGTGTATATATAATACATAGAATTTACCTGATATTCAATTCGATGTGGTACTGTCTTTGGCTTTGAGGGAGTAGTAATTTGATAGGAAAGAGGGAATTTTGAAAGTTAGAGTACTTTGTTAATAGTGGTAGGATTTCCACTAAACTTTCCAGAACGATGCCTCATATGGGATGAACTTAAAGGGGGTTCGTAGTAAATTTTTAAAATATAAATCTATAGTACTATTACCTTTATTTGAGCAGACATTGCAAAGGAGAGTATGAACGGGTTATTCAAATAATCGACCCATTTTGGACCGTCCCACTCCTTCCGTTTGCAACCAATATAAAAACCAATTCGCTTTGAAAAAAGCTAATGGAGACCTTTGATTTCATACATCTTTTTTACGTGTATTAGAATCCTCTCCCCCTCTCCCCCTTGACGTGGAACAATATAATTTACTTCATGTCAGGGAGTTAACAGTTCCAACCTTTCTATCAAATTTCGTGTCAATAGGTGTAACCGTTTCTTCGAGTGGCAGACGGTCAGATAAACGAAGTTGTCAAATCATCGTGCGTTTGATATCCACTTGAATGTATACGAAGGCGTACGTGCATGGGCAACCTCAGTACCGGCAGCTTTTAGAAGTAGGCAAACAGGCTCGCGCTTGTCGATATACCTCGACTGCAGCGCTCGGTGGTGGACAGCTTGTCCACAAACAGTTTAGATAAGAAGGATTTCGCTCTCTATAACATCCATAAGAAAAGCGCAGAAGGATGCGTGGGAACTAAAACCATCTATTAAGGTAAAGCCCAATGATTATGAGATCTCTTCCAATATCCAAGGAGGTAAGTTATCTAGGCCAAGGAAGCTCAGTAAACGTTCCGAAATACGCGGAAAGAAGAATGAAGGCCACTCTGGAGAAAAAAGATTGTGGAACAGAAGTCTGCCGCTTTAGAGCGCGAATCTTTTGAAGCGATGCTAGAGGTGTCTCTTTTGTATGGTTGGTCTTTGACGAAAAAGGACGAAGACCAAAACCATCGTCGGTCAATTCAATGCATGGGCCACAGAGTGGGGAAATTCAGTGATGAATGCAAGACGGCGCTGTTTCTTGGAGACTTTCGCGCAGTTAGACATCATATTTTCGAACGGTGGTCAGGTTAATTCTAACCAAAAAGGGGGTTAAGTTCGGTAATGGATCTGACTTTTGTTAGCCCTCCTCCAGCTCGTGATATGTCCTGGAATGGCAGTGAACACAACATGCACAGTGATCACCAGGCAATCGTCTTTGTACCGAAAAACGAAAAGGTTAGGTTGGTCTGCGAAAACAATTGTCGAGCAAATATTTATAGATGTGTGATTGGGCCAGGAACTGTATGAGGCATACCTACGGAGAGAGCCTTCCATATCCAGGAGTGCATCATGACGCGGAGACGTTATACTTTCCCCAATAGAAGGACTAACTGTTGGTGGAGCAGAGAATTATTTGATCTTTGGTCGGCATGTTATCGGGTTAGATGAGCGGCCCAGAAAGCAATAGGTTGGATTGACCAGGAGATCAAGAAACCTCAAGCAGATGAGGAAAACGGACTGCTTGAAAGGACTCTGCGCAGAGGTGAATATAAACATATGTGAAGGTGCCTACAGATTTGTAATAGGGAGACTCAAAAGTCATTCAACTCCACAAACTGCATGCCCCGCTCCGAGGGTTTGTTAACAAACGCTCTCTTTCTCTTCCCATTACAACAATCTTCAGAAGAACACAAGCGGTAACTGCATCCAGAGACCTTTAGCTGTGACTGTATTACCCCCAGGAACGGTGAAAGAAGTACTGCAGATTTTGAACTTTGCAGGCTGGGAGACAACAAGCACCGGGCCTCGATGGTATACCAAAGAAAGGCCTTAAGCTGGCTGTTAAGTCGAGACTGGACATATTTATAGAGTTGTTTGAAGCATGCTTGGTAGATGAGATCTTTTCTGTGACACTAGGCTAAGGAAAGGGCTAGTATGGTTGTCTAATCCTGGTATGCCTCCTAACATCATATATCATTCCAATTAGCCAGGCTAAAATAGTGGGTTACGTCGATGACATAGCTTACTTTTATTTAATGGGGGAGCCGCAGCTCCGAGCACTCAACTACGACGTTTGCACGCTTTTGCGAATTTGAGAACATTCTGCAGAGAAAGAGAGTGTGCAGATTCTTTATCAAAGAAAACCTTACCAAGGTGTTTTCGTCTGAGATCTGAGGAGGCCGGGTACATTGGCTACGTATAGCCGAAACCACTACCCCAATCGTTTCCGTTTGGTAGTTTAAGGAGCGGTGTCCCGTTAAAAACGGGTTTCCATAATCCACTTCTTAAGGGACAACAAAAATGCCACTCTAGTGGCCTCAGATTGTTTCACAAGGATTTTCGCCTGCCGTAAGATTTAAAATTTCTTCACTCGGCTGCGTGAATCCTTGCAAGTGAACCCTTCAGAGTAGACTTGATAGTGGATGGCTGGATGCCAAAATCTAGTTTTGGCCCCACCATTGTGGATCTAGACCCTTGGCGACTCAGTCTGTCAGCCTCCTCATTACCAACGATGTTTAAGTGCCCTGACACTCACATCAGGAAGTTCCGTTCAGTGGGCTAAGTTTCAGCAGCGTGTGCCGTAGTCGGCGTAGTACTCATTGTTCCAGTACTACTTAAGTAACCGAGCCTCTGGATCTGGGTTAACTGTTAGCAAAGTTTAGTCTTAGTTAGGCCAGCAGGCGATGCATATATATGTTATGAATGTGTACACCCAATGAATCTATTACCACGAAAGTCACAAGGTCTTAGCTATCGCAGTTCTATAGCACCAGAACTATCTGCAGGATTTACGGAATTGTTCCTGGATATGGGTTTTCCACGTTAGCTGGAGGTCGAAATATATTCGAAAATACTTGACTGTTTGTACCAGCTGGATTCCTCCCTCCCCCCCTGATAAGTTGGGTAGCGTATAACTGCCCAACTTGACGTTCCTGGTGAACATAATTAGTCCAGTCTTCCTTGCCTTTACCATTGCGGAGGCACCAACTGTGGATTTCATGCAGAGTCGCATACAAGCGGTCACAAACTGTGTCCGCAAACTGCCCGTAACTATTACGGCTAGATCATCCGCAAATGCTACCACGAAGACTTTGTTGCCCTCCAGGAGCCATAGCAAGGTGTCCATTACCGGAAGCCATAACATAGGGAAGCCCCGCGTCTTCCAGTCGGCGCTGATACGGGACGTCCTCTGCAGAATTCAATTACGTGGCGGCCACGACCACGACGGCGGCGTTCCGCAAAATGGATTCATTGCGATCGCTTATTCAAAGCCGCGGTGCTGCGTCTGGCTCCTCCTGGGGCCCGGTTTAACCACCATTTGCCGTCTTCGCAACGAGCAGCACACAAAAAACAGCCCGAAACTGGCCCTGCGACGGCTCTCGCTCAAGTCCTGGCTGCGCTGCCTCGCTCCACCTGGGTACAATCGTCGCAATTGCAAATTTCCACACAAACCTGCCTTTTCTCATCGTTCCAATCAATCGGGAATTACATTCCAATTATTCTCGAACCGGGCAAGTTCTTCGGGGTTAGCAATTTAATTAAAACATTTTTATTTATTTTACAACTTATATTTACAATTATTATTTTAGTTTTAGATAAAATACAAATGAAGTCGACCAGTCCGGTCGATGGTTAACAACTTTATAAAATCATATTCAATTATTTCACAATCTAAATTAGTTGTCAAGGCCTACTACGCCACGGAGTACACCGGTGGTGGCATCTGTCAGTAGAATTAACAATATTCGAAATAAATTTCGAATATTGTCAACCCTGCTGCGCCACAAGTAGGTGTTTCCCAGGTTTTATGCTCCATCTTGGGTACCAATCCACGTTTGGTCCAGGGACCTATACTATCCTTTGACCTAACCTCTCTCTCGGTTGTGAGCTGTATGCATCTGCCCTCGAGATGATATTTTGGATGTTGCCCGGGAAGTACACTTCAAGCAAATGGTTTGCCGTTTCTTCATCGCTTTCTGTGGACTTCCCGCCCTGTAAACGTAAATAATCCAACTTCTGGCTATGTTCTTTACCGAGGATCCACTTCAGTTTTGAGGTTGCCTCAACAGAGTTAGTCTCTTTGCAAAAGCGTCTCCATGATGATTGTTTAGCCGATTCTTCTTTAAAGCTTTCTGTGCCATTTTATACCGATCCCAACCAGCGGCTGAATCAGACTGCAAAACAGGATTGAGGAGCACCTTTGTCGTGTTATCAAATCTGAGTCCCATCACGGTGTTTTACCCTTCTTTGGCATCTCTCATGCTAGCTGTGATCATGTGGGTTGTCTTCTCAATTTCAGCAATGAATTTGATGATCCCAGGGATCGTGTCTCGGGCGCTCAGTCCTGACTTATACGTCGCCCAATCTGTCTTCTGCGGATTCCGAAATGGAGTGGCCGGAGGTGGATCGATGCCTATTACGAAATCAATGCGCCTGTCATTCGAGAGTGTGATATCGTTTGATACTCTCCACTCTCCGATAAGAGCCGCAAGGTTAGGGGATGCCACCGTAATGTCGATGATGCCATGCTTTTACTTTTGGCATATTGAACAGCCATCGCATAGGTCGTTAATATCTTTTGAGGCACCCATGAAGGAGCCGGGTCAATCATTTCCATTGGCATACAACAGGTCAGCACGTTGGAAGTTTAGGCCCCTGACTACCTCACCAACAATTCATGATTCTTGTACAACTGATGAGTGCAGTTACCGCTTTACAATACTGCACGTTCATTTGCGAAATATAGCGCCTCATCTACGGTACCGATGAAGATGCCGAGGTCTGCGCGTCCCGTTCAATGGTTTTAGGAGCCGGCACTTGTAACGCGACACTCCCTAACCCGTAGTAGAGCCGGCAACCTCGTTTATTCCCGAACCACCTTAATGTCCGGTTCGGGAACGCCGATAGTAAGGAAAGTTCTGTCCTATCGGCTCTTTCTCCTATTTTGCTGCCTAACAGCATTCAGCATCCATGGAGATTTTGAGGTTATTGTAGATACCAAGTTGTTCCGAAACCTCAGAACTGTTACGCTCTTCTTCTGGAAGCCAGAGGAAGCGCTTTTTGAACGATGGCAGCTCAGAAACCGTTCTCAGGGTTAGTTACGCTCCTCTCACACATTGCTGAGAGGTTTTCGTCGACGTTTGACGATGGTGTTATTGCAAAATATCTCGCGGATGTGGAGTTTTATTCATCCGAAGCAATTACTGTTACATAGAAGTGGCTGAAAAAACTATACTGTGGTTTTAGAACCATTTCAGAGAAATACTGTGATCGGCACGTAAAGAATGCCAAAGGGGGGAATCATTAAAGCTGGCAACGACGGTTGGAAAGGAACAATGGATCCATAGATTGATAGAATAGACCGGAAAGAATAATTGGGAAAATGCTTGCGCGCCAGGAGAACTGGAATGTAGTTAATAGTATTGTGGGGCCCGATTCAATGCAGGTTGATAAAGGTAGATGAAGCGAGAGAGGCGTGGATGCGAATGCAATCCATGGGCGAAGGGACAGGTTAGAGCCATGTCCACTCCGCCAAATTATGCTTGTGTGCTTCAGGTGAGGGAGAGGCAAAGCCTCTGACCACTCAGACTCTAGTGGTCGATTGTATTCCATTCCCCCGGAATATTTCCCGACTAGTTTATGTATCGCATAAATTCCTACCCGCTACCCCCTGCAGTAACAAAAATCTGATGTCTGATGCGTCCATACCACACTCACAAAGAAAATGTTCCGTGGATTACAGGAAGGGCACGTATCTTGGAAAATTCCTATTCTGAACATATGTCCAGCTAGCGAACTATGGTCATTCCGAATGCCCACAATTTTTTTAAAAGTCTTCCTGCTTTTCAACAGGATAAACTTTGCAGTATGTTTGTTTGGTTCTGACAGGATAAGCTTGGTGTGTTAGCAATGTTAGGGCTCAGCCACCTGTCATTATGGGAAGCTTGTTCCCAGTTTCTGATAGCAGTACTAGCCAATGTTACTAACACACCAATTGCTGGTACTGGTTCGGACATGAGGAAAATTGAAATTTCATCTCATCTACACCACAATGTCCGGGTACCCAGAGTATTTCCACCGTATTGAATCTAGAAGCAGAGTTCAATCCATTTCTAGGTTCCTGAACAATTTTTGAAGTAATCAAAGGGCTGATCAACGCTCTCAATGCAGCTTGACTGTCACTATATATTGCGATGCGCCTGCCCTTCAACCGCTCGTCAATAATCCAGGTTGTCGCCTTTAGTATCGCATACACTTCAACCTGAAATGCCGTTGTATATTGTCCCAAGGAAAAAGCCCACTTTTCGTTTTTATTCGAGATGTAGACTCCTGCTCCAGAACCCTATCCCGTTTTTGAGCCATCGGTGTAGAAGATGTCAATATATCATGACACGCATTCTTCTGGTTCATCCCAGTTTTCTCTTCTTTCCAAGATAACGTCGTATCTTCTACCAAATAGATGTATGGGGATCCGAGAATCAGATGGCATTGCGAAAACTGGTTTGAGTTCTTTCAATAACTCTTCCAATGCTCTGTGTCCCCACGTCCATAGATCTAATCGAATTAATCTATGAGCAGCTATCATTGAAGTACTCAGAATAAACAAATCCTTGGATTTATTTGGGCCCTTGGGCTGTAAACTGAATAATGCATTCAGAGCTGCGCCGGATGTCGTGCTTATGGCACCGGTGATACCCAGACACACAGTTCATTGTAGTGTGGCTAGTTTACGGCGAAAATTTTTTTGTTTCACCTTAACCCACCGCATTATGGATGCATAAGCGAATATCAGCCTGATGATGGCAACATATAGTATATGTACGCTATTACCTGGGGCCTAAGTCTCCATGTCAAGGGAAAGGTCCGCCTATACAACCCATAAGCTGTTTTAAAGAAACTTCTTGTCTAGAATAACTCCCAGATATATCACTTTTTCGGAGAGTTAAAAGGTTGTACCTCTCAGCTTTGGAAGGCAAAAACCATTCAGTTTCATCCTTTTTGTGAATAATACCATCGTGATTTTACGGCGCATTGTTTGTTTCTACGCACCATTCCGAGATCTCGCCCAGCTGCACAGCCACGTCATCCGCATAAGTTTGAACGCAGGGGCATCACAGAACTTTGCTCGCAGGGGGTATCACAGAACTTTTGGAAGGACGCGCAGTCAAAAGCCTCTATAATGTCCACGAACATCCCCATCGCGTTCTCGCCTTTCAGAGTTGCATCTTCTGTCTTTGAAACTAAAGATTGAAGAGTAGATTCACAGAACTTTCCACGTTGGTGAACATGTTAGTTTTCAATTAGTGGGTGTGACCTTAGTGCCTTCTCGCGAATGTGACGCTCAACCAGTCTCTCCAGACATTTTAGCGAAAGTGATGTTAATCTCATTTGCCTGAAAGTCTTCCACCTTCCAGTTCCTCACAGTATATGCTTTAAAGGAGTCTCTTATATTCACGCTGTAAGTTCCGGAAGTTTAACCAGTCTTCATCCTTGTTGATTTGCAAGCAGAATTTAGAAATCATCTGGTTGATTTACTGAGTCTTTACGTTGGCCTCGGGAAGTGGGGCAAGCGTCTTCAAAGCACTCTAAAAGTGTGCTATTCAGAGTTTCCAATTGATCTTCTGGGAGCTCCACTTTGTCGCCAAGAAGTTCATTGAACTTTGTCCAATTCGTTTTCCCATAATTCCGTTTTTGTGTTATAAGTTTTCGCCTGCACCGCCTGCAATAATCAGACTGAATTCTAAGTAACGGTGATCTGAGCGTGAGGCTTCATCTAGCACTCGACACTCTCTAATCAACTCTAACAACTTTGAAGTGTAGATTATTACGTTAATTACTTCACTTTTTCTTGGCCCCAAGAGCGGAGGAGCGAACCCTACGTTCGCCGTCATCAGACCAGCTCAACTGATAAAATCAAACAGCTTCTCTCCTCTAGGATTGCATTCGCTACTGCCCCAACAAATATGCTGAGCATTTGCATCACAACCTTCAAGGCCACTTGATTCTGAATATACTACCAGATCCCTTAGTTCTTGCTCCTGGGAACAAAATTGTCTAAGCAAGGTTGCCTTTAACTATGTTGACATCAGAGAGTAGGTCGTCGGTCTCGAGGATCTCTCATCGAAGAAGACGCTACTCCCCTTGTTTGATACAATACCACAGATTTTGTTGAAACGAACCCAGCACAAATATATAAGGATAATCCTGCAACTTTGCCAGCCTTGCCGACAGTAGATAGGAAGAGGCTTTGGCGTGCTGCAGGTTAATTTGACTAAGTATACTTTACGGTGGTTTGCGCGAGGAAGATGACAGAAGTTAGCGGCTGGTTTTAGTAGGTGAAAAACTCACACACTGAAACATGTATCCCAGTGCCTTTAGAGGATTTCCATCTTCAACAAGTTGGAATACCGGAAGCTCGCATTTCGGGTACAAAGGTATTGTGTTCATTTTTTGTAAGAGACTTCAAGGCGCATTTTTCTATCCGTATATCGCTACAAATCCAACATACTCTTTCATGTTTTTCCAAACTAAAAGACATACGTACATATTACAGCCATAGATATTAACCTTACCCTAAACAAACAAACCGCCTATTTCCGAATACTGTACATATATTAGGTTGTTGCATATGAAATGGCCGATTTGGCAATAAAGTGAAATTAGGTGCGATTTCGCTGTATCAAACTACCACCAGTTGGCGCTGTTGGTGTCGGATAATGAAGTATAAATACTCCTACATTTAATCAAGGAGTCATTTCAGTTTTGAGCATCGTTGTGATAACAGTGAATAAAAAGGAAAAAAGGATGGAAAAGAGCCAAGAACGTATACTTATCCTGTATGAGTTCAAACTCGGTCACAAAGCAGCGGAGACGACCAGGAACATTAGCAGCGGTATTTGGAGCTGATATGGTAAGCGAACGAACCACACGGCGGTGGTTCGAAAAATTCCGGTCAGGCGATGTAAACCTTTAAAGTGAGCCACGTGGACATCCACGATATCGGAGTGACTATCGTGACACAAGATATTGATGAGATCGAAGTACTCACAAACGAGACAATTTTTGAAATCAGGTCTTGACTAGAGGAAGCTAGTCTGACACTGGCGGAATATAAAACCGAGGTAGTCTTGATTACCAAGCGAAGAAACCAAACGTCGATAAAGATTAGGATTGGGGAACACATCATACAGTCGCAGCCAACCTTTAAATACTTAGGAGTTATGGTCAAGTCCCATCTTGACAATTTAGCATTTAAGGCTTCCGGAGTAGCTATATTGTTGGCAAGAATGTTACAAAATATAGGTGGTCTTAGGCAAAGCCATCGTCTCCTGATCTCGGGAATTGTCAGCTCCATTTTGCTTTATGCAGCTCCAGTCTGGGCACCGTCTTTGAAGTTGGAAGCAAATACAAGAAAAATTTCAGTCCTATATTCATTGAGTGCATTGCGAAAGTCGTGCGCTTACCGTACAACATCAGACGAAGCCGCTTGTGTGATAGCAGGCATGATCCCCATTGACATCTTGGCGAACGAGGGTCGTCGCCTCTATGGCCCATCATATTCAATCGGTGAATCCTGTACCTATCGTCGGCAATTGGCACGAAGTGAATCTATTTTGGAATGGCAAAAAAGATGAGATGATTCACCTAAAGGATGCTGGACACGCAAGATTAATCCAGATGTCTCTAAATGAATCAAACGAAGGCACGGTGAGGTTAGTTACCACCTAACTCAATTCCTAAGCGGACATGGAGGGTACCGTGCATACCTTTATTACATCGGAGCCGGAAATTGACACCGAGGTACAGTTGACATCTGAGAATATCGTGGGGAGGGAGGAGCTTCAAAGGAAAGTTACAAATAACGACAAAAGGCGTAGTTCATAACTAGTCCTGCCTCGCGACGTAATACCGAAATTGCAGTCTCGCGGGGTAAGCGAAGGAGAAGGAGGTGGTTTTAGTGAGTAAAAGTCTCACATAACCGTATGTCAGGAGCCAGCGGTAGGTTTTGAACCTTTTCACCTTCCAGCGTATAAAAAAAAAGACAGACAGACAGACGGACAAACAGACATCGACTCGGTTCTAATAAGGTTTTGTGTTTACACAAAGGCTTAAAAAAGACAGTGAATTGATTTCAATAAGGTTTGGTTTTTAACAGAATTTTAAGGTTCTGTCGTTTACAAGATGCAACTCTGGTGGACTCCGCTTGGGACTTCGAATTCTTTACATCATGACATTTTGCGCGGTCGTTTGTGGCATGATAATAGCTGTAAGGTTTCCAGAATCCCCTCCTGCCTGCAGAATTCCGGATGTACTCCATATTGACGTTGGTGAAAGCTTTCTCCAATATTTCATGAATGGATTTCGTCCATTTCGTCAATACCTAGATATTTTACACATGTCATTGTTTGAAGGATTCTACTAGCAATAAATTTGTCAAGATCCTTTCAGTATTTGCTTGCAACGCGAATAGCGTTCAAAAGATTTGATTTCGCCAAACCATGTAGAGTGATTATGGTTGTATTCAAGTGTGGTGGCTTAGGTAGAACTGAGGTAGTATAAATTCTGATAGTTTTCCTGAAGGAGTTCTTTCGAATTTAACTTTTCAAAGGATCTCTATATTCTTAATCTTTATGAGGAAATAAAGTGAAAATCATCTACTTGATCTTCATCAAAGCCGACCGTTAACGTTCGCGCCAACGTGCTTTTCAATGTGAAAAGAGTGAATATTTCCCCAAAAAACGCTTTTAGTGCTGGAGGGCTATAAGCGCATGTCGGAGAAATTTTCATAGTGGAATATATCTTTTGTTATTGCCATGGGGGTGCAGATAGTACGCTGCTCATCGGGAGCTGAGAAAGTATTGCACTGCTCCTTGTGAGTAGGTCAGTCTCATACAGCATCCTGCTCGGTTCGAAACTGCTTTGAACAACTTTCCGTGCCACGTGTCCTCGATTGAAGTGCCTGGGCCGCTGTGGAAAGTGGTGTGTAGTGTGTCTGGATGCAATGAACCCGGTGAAAGTTAACATATGTGCCCCCGCGAAAGTTCGTTATCGTAAACATTGCCTCTAACCAGCTGCTCCGTTCAGTAGGAGTGATGAGAACTAATGCAACTGGTGCACGCCGGCAGGCTGTTTTCCATAGTGGAATCGCGAGGCGTAAAGCCTCGTTAGTCATATGCCTTATTCAAGCTGCAGTCATGAACGATATTTGATTGCTACTGCCACCGACTCTTTGCCGGGGTAATTCGAAGAAAGATGTAAGTTGATTTTCGCAGGTTTGTGTGGTTAATTCAGTATGTTAGGGTCGGAGCTGCCGTTCTACTCCAGGGGAAGCAAAACATTGAGGAAGGTCATGGAAATAACGAAACCGCAAGCATATGGTCCCGGCTTTATTGCTAATTCTTCTGGGAAAGGCCATTGCTGTAAGCAATGTGTGGAAAGTTCTGTGATTATGTATAAACACCCGCATTGTATCTAAAGTACTCGTGTATAGATAAATTATGGGAAAGTGCGAATCTCCACGTGCTGCGAATGGAGTGGTAGCTCTGACTACGACCTCAAAATTGACTTAGGAATATGATAATGACAGTGTGGTAATCGTTTCTAGTAAGCAAACCAATGAATGCAGTTACAAATATGTAGTTTCAGTTACAGAAATCCGATAGTCTCATATCTTTATTGACTTTGGTGCGTACTCGTGCAAGCGGACTTAGAGAAATCACAAATCCAAAGTTGAGTAAGAATTTTTCTCATGAAACCCTCAGGGCCTGCTTTGGTCAAGGCCAAACTCATAACAACAGCTTTACCTTTTGTTAAAACGTTGCTCGTTATTTCAGTATGTGTTTTTGAGCTCCTGTGATATGTTTGCAGCGTTGTGTGTGACTGTAAATTTTAAAAAGAGCACACCCTTTGCACAGCGAGCCAATGGACGACTTTATAGTTAGCATGAGCCTTCGGATGCTTCTGGTAGCGTTAATGCCGTTATATCCTAAAATTACAGGGTCGAAACTATTAATTAAATTAATATTAAATCAATCATTACATCATTGGGCGAGGGTGAGAGGTTGTAAATTAGAGTGTCGTCTTTGATATCAAGCCAGCCACTCTTTCCTGCCTGTAGCCAGCTCGAGTACAGTGCACACATTGATTTCATAATGCGACTTCTGTTCAAATAAAACACGTATGATACCACCTTCCTATACTCTGATAATCTCTGATAATACGTTGCTCTTGAAATTGATAATTGCAAAGTTGTTGAAGTATTTTTGTTTTTAACTTTCATTCTACCTGAATTCACATTCAATGTGCTTCGGCTCACGCAGCATTGCCGATTTAAAAAAAAAACTACACCGAGTGAATGGCGTCAATTAATTGTCTAGTCAAGTATATTTAAACTGAAGAAAAATCATCTTGAAAAACTAAAACTTCTATTGAAGTGTTTCTGCATATAATTTCGGGATTTCCATTATTTACAACGACTTAGGTTATCATTCCTGTGATCAAAAGAATTTTACCTTAGGTTAGGTCAATTATATGTTAACCGGACATTTAAAGGTTTTTAATGTTGAATCAAAGAAAAGTTTATTTAAAATGGGTTAACTGCACATTTATCGTTCTATTTGCTTATTTTATATGAAGCCAAAACGACTCTCCTTGCAGTCCTTTTCCCTCTTTCTTTTGTTGATTCTTGGAAAGGGATTGCGACAACGTACTTTGTACTATTCCCCGTAAAATGTCAATAAATTGCTGAGATCAGGGAAGGAGACGAAGAAAGTATAGTTGAAGTAGCTCTAAAATAAATCTTACCTGATCTCGCCAAGAAAAAGCATTCAAAGTCGTTAGAAAGAAACGCTCAGTCGTCGGAATAATACATTCCGTGGTCCTGTCACAAATAAGTGACACGGTGAACCTCAAGCTCCACAAGGCAACAAATTGGCCTTCAGGAACTTGGTTGAAAGTCTCGCTTCCGCCCAGACGAACGAACAGCGGTAGTTTGCCGCAATCCAATTAATTATGAACCTATGGAGTTAAACATAGTCACATTTAACTCCGCGTCCCTGGTCTCACACCCCCAACGTGCCAATGCCCAAGAGTTGAAAGCAGACATATTCGGCGTTTCGGAGACTCACCTAAACCACATACATAATGTTAATTTCACCGGATACTGCACTATTAGGCATAACAGCAACACGGGCGCTGCCCTTCTAGTAAAAGAGACTACCATTTTGAGGAAGTCGTCATCGAGGAATTACTAGTCTGTTCCGCTGCAGCGGCAATAGTTAAAACTAACGATTTTGGTCGTTTCCGTTTATATTAAATGCAATTCCCGAAGTGAGCAGCTGGGCCATGACTTAAAGGTCTTGGGCGATCTCCAGTTAAAATCAAAATATCTTATCTTCGGTGGCGACTTTAACTCACGGCACCACTCCTGGGGCGATAAGGCAGAAAATGTAAATGGGAAAACCCTGTACAACTGGATCCACGACCCTTTCACGTCAGACTTTTTTCTGCTGTCTGACGAAACCCAGCAAAGTTTTCAAGTAACTTCCTGTAAAACTTTGCCAGGCATGTCCGACCATTTTGCAGTTGAACTCAAAATGGCCTCAGCTTCACAACTGCAGAAGCTAGTTAAGGTAACCATCAGATCATTCGCCCATACTGATTGGGACAAATTCAAGTCAGATTTAGCACCAAAGCTGTCGGACAAAGAAATCGACGAAGCAATCATTTTGGCTACAGACGCCATCAATACTGCTACACGCAGAAACACCAGGCTAATCAGAGTTGATGAGTTTGTATACAACAAACTCCCGCATGACTTCATGCTGCACATGAAGGTCAGACAGATTTGGCGCAGGAACCTCATGCGCAACTTTCATAAATATGGAAATAAAGTCAATGGTGAATACAAAGCATTGCTTTCCCGGATTAACTGCCTGAGTACAATTATTCGGCAAATGGTGGCGCAATTTCGCAATAAAAAATTAACCCGTAATCTCGCAGATATTAAACCCGGGCCAGATATGTTTCAACATATAAATAGGCTAGCGGGGAAAAATAAGTCCCGTAATTTCGTTCTTACCAGGAACAGGGAACAAATCTGCGGAGACGCCAGAAATGCGCAAGTCCTTGCAGAATCATTTGAGTCTCAGCTCAATACCCCTCCGCCTCAAAATAATCTGGCAATAGTATCGATGGTTGAAACAACTATCACCGACTTCGTCTCTAGGCACTCAAACAAGCTAGTGACATCCTCCCAAACGAACTCCTCGGTAAAACCAACGGATTCACAACATTTTCTGAGTTTATCACAACTCACCGCCTTAACCTCAAACCTAAACGGTAAAAAGTCAGCCGGACCTGATGAAATTCCTAATTACGTCATTAGGCAAGTTCCCCGAATCTCCATAAAATGTTTGCTGGCAGTATTTAATAACTGCATAAATAATGGCTACTTTCCCACCACCTGGAAAGTAGCTAAAATAATTGCGATCCGAAAAAAGGCAGCTCTAGTGAGCCTAACAGCTTTAGACTGGTATCATTATTGTCCAATCTAGGCAAACTCATTGAGAGAGCGTGGACAATCCACGCTGCACAATATTGCAATCTCAAAGAGATTATACCGAACCACCAGTTCGAGTTCCCTGCAAACACGGAACACAACATGCACTTAGCTACCTTCACGACACTATCATAGCGAGACTTAACGTCAATAATAAGCCGACCGTAGCATGTGCATTACACTTAGAAAAGGCCTTCTTATGGGTAAACGGACTAATCTACAAGCTAATAGATCTTGAGTTCCCAGTTCCGATAATTAGAATTGCACTAAGCTTCATCAAAGATAGGTATTTCTATGTCAGCGTGGGAAATGAATTCTTCGATCTCTTGTCGGTAACATCGGGAGTACCGCGAGGATTCATTTCTGGACCCACATTCTACAATATCTTCACGGCTGACGTCCCAACTCCTGAGACCGGCGCAGACCTTATTCCTTATGCCGATGATACTCTCATCTTCTCTTCGAGCCTCCACCCCAACAGAGCAGCGAAAGCGGTCAAGAAATATGTGAAAGACGTCTGCAAATATTACCTGCAATGGGACATTAAAATTAATGAGGCCAAAACGCACTTCTGCGCCTTTCGGAGGAAATCTAGATACCTAGGTTCTAGAGGAATCCACAGGAAAGCTAAACGCTTAAAAATGAAGATCGGAAACACTATAGTGAGCAATTCCCAGACCATAAAGTACTTAGGAGTTTAACTTCACGAACTCCTTAAGTTCAAGCCACACCTTGAGCTCGCTATCGGTAAGGCACGCGGTGCACTCAGTAGGATCTACTTTCTTCTTCGAAAGAAGGTAGGACTCAGCACCAAGGCCAAACTGACTCTGTACAAGACTCTGATCAGACCCATTATTTGCTATGGAGCCCCCACATGGATCAATTGCTCCACCCGAACCATGTCCTAATGTGAGGCATTCGAACCCCGGCTTTTAAGGCAATGCACTGGTCTTTCCTATAACTGGAAGACCAAGAAGGTTGGAAGAAACGCCGAAGTGTATCAGCGCGCCAAAGTACAACCTCTTCGAGAATTCGTTCTCAACTTGGTGGAACGGTTCTTCGAAAGAACGGAGAATCACCCAAATCTACTAATCCGGCGACTCTACCAACAGGGCAGCACCTTCCCATTGGCCAACTTCCAAAGGCCCTGCCAAATAGTGAGCGAATCTCTTAAACCCACCATCCTTTCCCTCTATGATTCCCTATGCCTACTAGGGGTAGACCGAGGCTAAGCTCCAAGCCAGTAATGTGCTATTGTAAATAGTAGGTTAAGTATTTATTGTTAGAATAAGTTAGATTAAGTTTAGACTTAGTTAGATTTAATTAGTTTTAAGTAAGTATCACCTTCTGGCACTTTTAGTGCAAGCGGAGTCTTTAAATAGTTCAATTCAATACAAAATAATTGGCAAGATATATGTATTAAAATTAATACAATTAAAGTAATAATTTACACAGAAGGTCGGGTAGGCCAAATAATTGTAGTAGCCACCCATTGAAATAAAGTTAAGTTAGTTAAGCTTAATATTTAAGCTAGAATGTAATCAATTATGTATTAGAAAGTAAGTCACTATGGAAAATAAAAAAAATTAAAAACTTAAAAAGTGTCTACACGCTAAACATCGGTACCCTCCCTGTTAAGACGGAGGGAATCGTAAATGTCCTTCGGAAGGAGCGCATAAATATCTGAGATCTACATGAAACTCGATGATACGGTGACAATAACTCTGACATAAAACACGAAAACGGTAGAAACGGCCATAAACTCTACTTTGATATCCCACGTACTCAATAGGCTGTCGGCATTGCCATTTCTGGCAGTCAAAGAGTGGTATAGATCCCAGGGAGAACCAATACCAACAGCTGTACTACCAAATCCTATCTCCACTTGGTCGTGGTCATCGCATAATGAAAATCAACAGAAGGAGTAGGATGAAGGCGAGTCTTCCTCATCAACTGGTCCTGCTGTTAGAAAGTTGGATGGGGCTGACAATCCTGCACAAATGTTACGAAGCTACAAAAGGAGCCTTGAGCTGAATGGATCTTATAACGATGGACCCGGCAGCAAAAACGAACAAACGAGTTTCGCATTTTCTCATGGAGCGTGCACTTACTGTATAGAGCAGGAGCTGCCAAAGCAGCTAGCCAATACCCTGTCCGAAATAAGAAATGTGCTGGACGGGGCCAGGTTCCCTGGAGAAGAGTTAATAATAATAATAATCATTGGCGCAGCAATCCATATTGGATCAGCACCTTGAAGTGTGTTAGAGCACTTCATTCAAGACCGTAACGGTACACTACAGTACACTATAAGAGGCAATGTGGTCAGCATTACGCTGGTCCGAGATTATTACCCTGATTTGACTCAGGTATTCACTCACAGCTGAGCCGACTGGTACCGACGTTAAATCTCGATACAAATCCCACTTCCACCAACCTTCCGTATCTTCCGCTCTAACCACTCAGCTATCCGGACACAAGAGAGAAGAGTTACTACACCATAAATTAGAGCGGCCATTCAGCAAACCATGTACTCGGAGCAGGTTTCCTTGTAAGCAGAAAGTAAAACCTGCTGTTATCGGCTTTGGAAACATAACCGAACGGTTATGAAGGCTGCCTCAAATTTAATATACATAGTTTAAAAGATCATCTTTCCCAACTTATATTGAAAATAACATTTTTCGAGGCTTTGATTTGCTTCATTATACAATCTAATTATTCTCCTCGTACATTCTCATCATCATCAATGGCGCAACAATTGGTATCCGGTCTAGGCCTGGCTTTGTAAGGAACTCCAGACATCCCGGTTTTGCAACAGTATTTTCTGATGTTTTAGAATGCAATGAATTCACTCGAAGAAGATAACTTTGACGTTTGACTTTGCTAACAATAATAGAATTTATACGAATTTGACGGTAACATGTGCTTTGTTATGAATTCGTTTTCCAATAAGGTAAAAAGGAAAAAAATGCTAATGAAAATGCCATGTGGCGCTTAAACTCGACAGCTTACCCACCAAGCTAATACCCAGATGATGACATCCTTTATTTGTGATGTAGTGTTCTAGCATGTGTAAATTAATAACTGTTTTGAAAATTTTGAAAAAAATTTTTTTTTCGAATTGAAGTGGTATTTTTACATATTAACACCTTCGCCATGTGCCGCAACGTTTGCAGAATGGCGACAGGTAAAACAAGTCGAAATACCGGGAGCTCGGCTCTTAAGGTAAAAGGTTTTGTGTTCATCTTATGTGAGCAACTCACTTTGCACGTTTTCCATTCGTACATATGTAGCTAAGAATACAAAATATTCCGCAATATTTTTTTAAACTCTTAGATACACATAGTACATACATATCAAAAACATAAATACTATGTTCATCTTAATTAAACAAACATTGTTTATTGCCGCATTGGTAAATTGATCTAAGGTATCTTCACGCATTTCCACTTTACTCCATGCACAAAAGCACGTACGTAAATTAAAAATCGGTGGTAACCAGGTACACACATGTCTATTATATTTGTTACTACCGCACACGTCTCCCTCGACTAATTGACACCGATAAGCAAATACCTAAAAAACCCAAAAAAAGGAAAACTAAAACGTCCTCAGGGACCCTGCCGTTCATATAAGTTCACTTTATATGATTATGACGTCATACACGCCTTAGGATGCAATAAATTTACCTTAAATGCGAAACTTTGACCTTTTATAACTTTGTTAACAATAGTTGGGTTGCCTTCAAACTTGTCGGTATTATGTCCTATACTATTGCCTATGATGCTACCAAATTTTGTGTTTCAGGGATGAACTTAAGGGGAGTATTATTCTAAAATAAGGAAATATACTATTATTAACTTTATTTGTGCAGATATGGGAACGGGATGTATTTTGAGGCCTAGATAGATAGATAGATGCATCACTGTGATTTTTTTCAGATATTTCGGTTGGATAGGTTCTGAGAACGAAACCTGTTACACTTTTTGATGGTCATATTTTGGGCCCTATCTCTTCTATGTTTTACCCAATATCAGAAATGAGGCCAATTTCTATTCGAACCCCTTTATTTGACTAATTCCTTCCATATTCCTTGAAACTAAACACAAAATGGACCCATGTAAAGGGGCACACAGACCACATGTTCTCACCAAATTTCGTGATAATCGGTTCAACCGTTTCCGAGTAAATCGAGTGTGATAGATTGACAGATAGACAGACGGACGGCCTGTGAAGAGTTGCCAGATCTCCCCCCGGTCCCTTCGTGCGGATAAGGGAATGCTTGGCGGATGCGTATGAATATGTACTTGTACGGATTCGGAGGTATGCGTGCATGGGCATGTTTATGCGGAGGTCGGGTAGGAGGTGCGGAGGTCGTGGATAAAAATGGCTATTGGAAGGATACCCAGAATAATAAAATAAAATATGAGCAAAAGGAAGGTGTTTAAACTTATGGTGTAGAAACTCGGAACCCCAGTACTGGCGGCTTTTGGGATTGGGCAAGTAGCCTCTCGGTCGTCGATATCCCTCGACTACAGTGCCTCCGTGGTGGACAGCTTGGCCACCGTGTCATCTAATGTTTCAAGCAGCTTAGACAAGGAGGTGTTTAAACCGAGCACATCGCTCCCTAGAACACCCATAGCAAAGAGTTAGGGGAGGCTCCACAGTATCGAGAGCCGGATCCGTTTAGGAGAAGTTCAACGATTATGAGATCTCCCCCAATATCCAAGGCGGAAAAGGGTCTGGCCATAGGAATTCCGCTGATGCCAGAAAATGGCGGAAAGAAGAATGGAGGCTTTGGAACAGAAGTCCGACCTGGAAGAGTCATTCTTCATTTTGCTTGGAGCGAAAATAGTTTAGTTGTCAGAATTCATCAAAGATAAACACAATGTGCACCAAGCAATCAATCATCTGTTGAGTGCCATCAGGGTTCTATACAACAAATCGCGAAAAGATGAGAAAGACTTGAAGACGAACCCCAAAATTACTCCTTCGACGATGACGCAATCGATGCCCCAAAATTACTCCTTCGACGATGACGCAATCGACGCAGGTGACACCCAACCGTATACTTGCGGATGGGCAGACGAAAAAGAGGGTTCAGGAAAAGGAAGACGAACTTCCAGGACATCAGTAGGTTCCCAAAAAACAAAAAGGCGTACCGCCCGCTTTGAAGAAGGACCCTCCAACCTCGATAAGCGGAAAAATAGTGCCTAAAACTCCAAGCGAGCCGATGTCTCAAAAGGTACACGATGGTTGGACTAAGGTTGGTCCAAAGAAGTCAAAATCTCATTGAAGAGATGATTCAAGTGGACGGAAACCAAAAGTCATCGCCGGTGATTTCAATGCATGGGCAGAAAGGGGAAGTTCAGTGACGAGTGCAAGAGGGCATTGTCTCTTGGAGGCTTTCGCGCAGTTAGATATCATATTGGCTAACGATGGTCAGGTTAATACTTACCGGAAAGGGGATCCGGTTCGGTTGTGGATCTGACTTTTGTTTTTCCTTCACTAACTCGCGATATGTCCTGGAACATCAGTGAACAGTACATCGATAGTGATCACCGGACAAGACTTTTTGACCTGAAGAGGAAGACTAGTGGCTGGAAATCTGCACGTCCAAGAATGAAAAGAACGTCAGGTTGATCTGTGAAAGCAATTGACGAGCAAACGTTCAAGGTACACCATCGGAAAGAGCCCTCCATAGCACAAAGTGTATCGCGAAGGCATGCGACTCATCGATGTCGAGACGTTATAATTTTCCCAGTAGATGGCCCAACTGCTGGTGGAATACTGAATTGTCATATCTTCGGGCAGTGTGCCATCGTACCAGACGAACGACTCAGAGAGCAATGGGTAGGATTGACCAGGAGGTGACACAGCGAGCTTACAAGCCTGAAGAAACCTGAAGCTGGTTATATAGCGAAGCAAGAGGGACTGCTTCAAGCAACTCTGTACAGAGGCGGATATAGACCCATGGGGAAGCACCTACAGGGTTGTGATGGGGAAATTTAGAGGTCAGGCAGCTCCACAAATTACATGTCCCGATCTACTACTGAAAATTGTTCAGGATTTGATCCCTCAGGAGAACACAAGGGGTTACAGTCTGTGTACATCTTTAGATGTGGCGGTAATACCCCCAGTAACGAAGGCAGAAGTACTGAAGATTTGCGGTATGCTGGGAGACAACAAAACGCGCAGCCTCGTCATACTAAACAAAGCCCTTAAGCCGGCCGTCAAGTCGAGGCCAGACATATTCGTAGAGTCGTTTAA
The DNA here is from genome assembly GCF_905115235.1 of Hermetia illucens. NCBI lineage: Eukaryota > Metazoa > Arthropoda > Insecta > Diptera > Stratiomyidae > Hermetia > Hermetia illucens. The sequence goes on along the minus strand of NC_051851.1, from coordinate 94,584,771 downwards.
AGTATGCTTAGCGGATGGGATCTTTCCTGAGACATGGAAAAAAGAAAGGTTGGTTTTGTTGCCTAAACCTAGTAAGCCTCCTGGTGAACCATCTTCCTACATGCCTATATGTCTATTGGACACTATGGGGAAAATATTGTAGAGAGTAATCTACATCAGATTGCACCCGGCTGTAGAAAGTCTGGGAGGCTTATCAGAAAATTCTTCCGTACGGCCAGATCAACGGTCGACGCTATCAAACTGGTTTAGCTGAAAATGTGATGCACGGAACGGGTGGCGCTAGCAAGTATTGTGCTGTGATTACCCTTGACGTGTAAAATGCGTTCAGCTCTGTCAGTTGGAACCTTATAAGGAGGTAATTGGTGTACCAAGTTACTTAACTGCGCTAGTCGACAGTTACTAAACAGATAGAAGGCACAGACAATGGAACCAAAGAATACATTGTTTCCGCGGGTGTTCCCCAGGGCTCTGTGCTGAGGCCGCTATTATGGAACATCATGTATAATGATGTCCTCAATACACAATACTGAGTTACGCCGAATACATAGCGGTGATTGTTGTTGCAAAAGATCTGGCTAATGTGGAATTGTATTCATCCGAAGCAATCATTGCTATAAAGAAGTGGCTGAAAGATGCAGGTCTTGCACTCGCGGAGGATAAAACAGAGGCGGTCGTTATCACGAAGCGATGTAAGGAAACCACTGCCCGTATCAGAATGGGGAAGCATATAATCAATTCAAAGCCAGCAATTAAATACCATGGAGTGATGATAGATGCGAGGCTGAATTTTCAGGCAGCACTTACAAAATGTCTGCACCAAGGCGTCCAATGTTGGTATGGCCCTGGCAAGGATGATACCAAATGTTGGAGGCCCGCGATGCACTTCTAGACTGCTTATAGCTAGAGTGGTGAGTTCTATACTGCTTTACGCAGTGCCAATTTGGTCAATTGCATTGCATACCGTATATTACATACGCTCAAAAATGAGCGCGGTGTATAGAAAGACCCTAAGAGTGTGCTGTGGTTATAGAACCATCTCGGACGAAGCGGCCTATGCAGTAGCCGGAATTATGCTGATCGACATTTTGGCCAATGTATCTATGATGAACCCGATTCTTCCTCTGATCGGCAAACAAAAAACCCCGAAAAAGAGGAATCCTTAAGCAGGGTGCAGCAACGGTGAGAACAGATGAAAAAGCGTCGATGGATCGCAGAGAACGCATTGTGCGATAAACTATGATCTCACACAGTTTGTCACCGGACATGGTAGTTGCCGTCAATAACTCAATAGGTTTAAACTGGACAGCTCACCCAACTGTCCCAGCTTCGACGGTATTTATGTATTATATATTTTTTCCATTGTCCTAGATCCGCTGAGGAAAGCCAGGGTCTGGGGGAGACATGGACGCATTTGGAGGAATTTTACACCGGAAAATATAATTGGAAAAATGCTTGCATGCCAGGAGAACTGGAATGCAGTGAACGACATGGTAGGGCGGATTCAGTGCAGATTAAGAGAGGCAGAGGAGGCGAGAAAGGTTCCGCGGGGAAGAGGACAAGAGTTAGGGGGGGGGGGGGGGTTTAGTGGGTAAAAATCCCACACGCCGGAATATGTGTACTTCGGAAAAAAAGACGGGCAGACAGGCAGACATTGAATCGATTTTAATAAGGTTTTGTTTCACACAAACCTTAGAAATGTCAACATATTGAAATTTAAATCAGGTGTTCGTGTTTGAGGTTAAAGAGTTGCTTTGTCAGGAGCTCGTGTTGCATATGTTGTTAACTCTTCCCCTCTTAGGTTGGATGTCCTTATACAACTAGAAGAAAGAGGCTGTAAGGATCTCCATATCCTTGCCTGACGGTTGCTAATTGTGGACCAATTGGGGACGTATGCCCGACTTAAATCGCTGGTACAGGTCAGTTTGGAGATTTAGACTGAATGATGACCTTCGTCCTTGATGGTTTTTTGCATATGCTAATGAGTTTAGTGAGGGTTAGGACTGAGAATAGGATGTTTATCCATTTAGTGATATTCTTCTCGACTCGAATCAGCTCTATCTTTCTGGTGTTATTTATATGTAATTCATGGATCATTTCTAAGGATAGTATTTCCTCGAGCTTATCCTCTTGAGCCTCTCGTTGTAGAATAGGTGGTAAGAGTTAGACCTTTGTCGTTTCGAACGCGGCGTATTTTTGCTCGTTGATAATGACCGTTTCGTTATGGAAACTTACAAGGTAAGTTCTTGTTAGACGCTGTATCGCCACATTGATGTTCACATTTCCGCTGAATTCGTTTAGAAGAATAATTCCGGGTGATAGTTCTTCTATTGATGGTATATGATGGCTATTCGTTTTTTTACAGTGTGCTAATCCGCCTTTAAGCAGTTGAGGAATGCATTCTGAGCCGCTAATGTTTACAATATAATTAATTTTTTCAAATTTGAAGATTATTAAAGGTTTTCAAATTTCCTATCATGCCAAAGTAGTTTTTCTCTTCTTGTATCATATATTATATTGTATACTGCTATCGATTTTTATAACTCGAGGATAAACTTAAGGGGTGTTTTTACTCAATTTCCCCAAAAATATCGTAATGTATGGAGAGTATTTGGAGACCTGGACTCCATATAGAGGCAGCTTCATGATTTTTTCAGATTGTTCGATTGGGTAATTTCTGAGAATGTGTCCGTTAAAGAAATCATCACTTTCTACCCCTTCCAATCCCCGCCCTTCTAACAAATGGCAAAACTAAGACCGGTGTCAAAAAGTACTAATCGAGACCTTTCATTTGATGCCCAACATAACTATATTCGGTGAAAAAAATTGTATACCGCTTTTTGCATGTATGGGGACCCTCCTCCTCTGCCTCTTCCTCAGTACACCGTCACCGCAGGGGCACCACAGGGTTCAGTGTTGGGTCTTCTCCTGTTGAACGTCATGTACAATTTGGTCCTTGTCCTTCCCGTCTTAAAGGAGGCCACGATAATCGGTTTCGCTGATTATTTAGCTGTGGATGTCGTCGTGAAACAACCTGAAGACGTTGAAGTGTATGCTAACGAAATCATTAGCGCCATAAAAGCGTGGCTGGAGGTAGTTCAAAGAACACCTGGACTATGTCTGTGAGAAAGCGGCAAATACCAGCGTATCATTAGCGCGGATGATGCCTAACATTGGAGCCCGAAGATACATTTTTGGGTGCACCATAAAAGAATAATAATTCCCTTAGAGAGCTCTTTCTTGAGCTAATTTGCTAAATTTGTTGTTAGAAGTAAGAGACCTTCTACAGAAGAACAGATATCAATGTGGGGAGTGTATATGAAAAGGTATATGAAAACCATTTCGTGTCTATGCTTTATGCAGATGATGTTTTCCTAGCGCCTCCCAAAAAAGCTAATCCCGAGCAATTTGTCCAAAAGACGCAAGTTGCTAGCTCACAAATTTCTATCACTTTTAGTCGCCATTAGGACTGTAAAAGTCCTAATGATGGCGTTGTCTATATTCTAAGACGCATTGTTGTAGAAGAAGCCACCTCTTCTTCTTCTGTCACAATGCATCTTAAACCATAGATCGTGCCATCATTTGTATTGTAAAAGGCGACTAAAAGTGATAGAAATTTGTGGGCTAGCAACCTGCGAAATCCAAATCCAGCCATCCAGGGCTCTGGATTGTTGCAGGTAAGGAAAATTGAAACTGTCAAAGCGCGTAGCGTAGACCAGTTGTACTCTTTCAGAGCGAAGCAGACGTTATTGCGGAAGGGAGACCAAACCACAAATAAATATTTAAGGATGTTTCTGACTATAGAGATAAAGAGTGTTAGGAAGGCTTGGTTCAAAGTGCGGTTAATCTAGGTTGAATTTCAAGGAAGCATGGCCGACACGAGCATCGTGCTTGCAGATAGGAAAAAAAGGAAGGAAGGATTAGGGGGAAATAGGGAGTATGAGAAACGCCATTTGATAATTGATGAGGGGAATTTGAAGGCATGTAGTGTGTAGCCAGTAGCAAAAAAATTGTAGGGTCTCTGCTTTGGTAAATAGAAATAATAAGGCCTTCTTTGCTGTTAAAATTAAGGATGTAAGATTTTTTGAAAACCTGTCTATACTCCGATGGAGAAAAATATGGTTTTTAAGGTTTTGTGTAAACACAAAAACACGCTCACACATACAGTGAGTTACATCCTTTTACGTTGAATTTAAGGGGGGGTCCCTATACATGCAAAAGGGGGGTGTAAAATTTTTTTTCACCAAATGTAGTCATGTGGGGTATCAAATTAAAGGTCTCGATTAATACTTTCCGAAGCCAGTCTTAGTTTTGACATTTCTTGGAAACGTGGGGAGTGCGGGGGGTTGAAAGTGATCATTTCTTTAAGGGGGCTATTCTCAGAAACTACTAAACCGAAAAATCTGGAAAAAATCAGGAGGCTGCCTTTCATACCGATATCTGTTCAAAGAAAGTCAATAATAGTATATTACTATAATTTTTTGTAATTGGCTGGAAACCCCCTTAAATTCATCCTAGCGGCACGAAATTCTGCAGTAATGTAGGCTATAATATAGAGCATGATCATACCAAGTTTGATGGAAATCGCACTATTACTAACAAATTTATAATACGTCGAAGTTGTTGCTTCTTTGAATATTAAGACTATCAATGTCAATATCACTCGAAAGTGGACATATGCATATATTACGTGCTAGGTCCTAAGAAATACACAAAACCTTTCGTACCTGAAGCGCCCAGCTTCCTGTTTCCCGACTTGTTAGTGTTTTCTAGCAAGAAGGTTGAAGCTAATGGGGATTATTTGACGCAAAGTTTGTTAACTTTACCAAGGAATTGGTAAAAAGAAGAATATCAGACGACGCAGAACAATGTACATCCAGATGAGTAGAAGGAAGTTCTCAGTAAAATCCTCTATAAGATAAAGCTCGAAGAGAGGAGAAGAAGTGTCTTCCATACGGAAAACTAACGGTGGCTGAGTCGTCATTGAAAATAAACTGATAAAAGTACGTTCTGTAAGGCGGTCAAAGGACTACTGTGCCGCTATGCCAGAGTGCAGGTCACCCAAAAGAAGACTCCGCACCACGATAAACGGAAGCAAAGCTCGCTGCTTGCAGGACAAGTCGACGAGGTGGATGGGAACCCGTGGCGACTCGGTTATAAATCGGTAATCCGTAAAGTCAGAGCTCTGCGGATATCTTGTTGACTTGACGCCGAGCAAATGGACCAAACTGTACGGAGAGTATTCGCTGCGCATTCCGTACAAGTTGATGGTAGCTGCGTGGAAGAAGTTGAGGAGTGCCCACTTTTATCTAGAGTTGAGAGAGGCAGTCCTCTTTCTGAAAAATAAGAAGGCGCCAGGAACCACTGGTATCCCGGCAGAGGTATACAAACTGGTGCTCTAACGACGGCCATACCTACGGCTCAGCACATTCTACACTTGCCTGAGAGAGTGCATTTTTCCTTCCCGATTGAAACGGGCTTGCGATGATCAGCAAAGGAACAGGCGAGCTGTTGTCCCACTAAAACGATACGTGCTGCAGGCGACTTATCCCTACTGTAGTTCGGTTTCAGAGTAGAGATCCAACGTGGATACGGCCCGTTGCCGAGTTCGATGGGTAGGCTCATGATAATGCTTGATGTCAGAAATGCCTTTAATTTTGTATAATGGATAGATTTACTTGGTAAATTAGAAAATTACGGGGTCGGTGCGTAAACTTCCATTCTTCTGATTCAGACCGCCGGCACGAGCAGACGAGATTTTAAAGAAAATTGGAGATGTGTTTGACTAGCTCCTGGGATTTCTTTTTGTAATTTTCAGTCACTGCGATGCGCGAAAGTAGAGAAGCTGCACCAGGAATGATAATTATTCAATTCGTATTTTTAAGGAGTCGCTACGTTTGGCGCATAAATCACTAGTCAACACCCCGTCGAGGTACATTGGACCCTACAACCAGCAGGCTTTCAAACAAGTATAGAGAAAGAGAGGGTAAGAAGGTAAACACTGAAGAGTAGCACTAAAAAGTAGGTTATAGAATCATCCAGAAGTGGGGATGAAGCCAGGAAAATTGGGAAAAATTCAATGGGGTTCATATAATGACGAACGTGGAACCAAAACAACCTGAAATCTTAGGTTTTAGAGCCATTGTGACATATCACCATTGATTGACCTTTTTACCCTCGATTTCATGGTGAACCCTAGAGCAGTAAAATGGGTAAGATGGATGACATCTTTGGAAGATATTGAAGCAAGTTGAATAAAAGCACAGTTACGAGAAAGAAGAAGGGATGTAACACACAAGACAATGGAAAGGATATTGAAAAGAGTGCGTCTGATCGCACATTAAGTTAGCTTATATGCGATGCCCCGGACGCATCTTCGTTGAACTTTTCCCTGAGACAACAAATGAAAAATTTGGCAAGCCTACTGGTTAGACACAAGCGCTAGACAGTAGGTCGTAAATTAGGGAAGCGCGACAACTCTATCATGGATTATGATATGTAATGGAGCCCACTATCCTAATATGGCTGGCGGGTGGATAGCAATAGAGTTACATGGCGCAGAACAGTGGGAAAAGAGTACACACTCCCTGGGAAACCGTGGATGGAATTAAAGTACATTGTCCAACATCACTTTTGCGTGAGTGTTGTTGACGCGCCATTTGCTTCAACGATATGTAGCTCCGTGCAGATGCTTCCATCCAGAGCTTGCATTCTTCCTCTAATGTTCTATGACTTGGAATGACTCATCCTGAGATAGTGGGTTCCATTGCATAGCCATAAAGCGACAAAACAGTGGATTCAGCACCCTTCTCAGACTTATCCACTATACGTTCAAATCTAATTTTCATTTTCCGTGTGGCTTAAGCACCCACGGTCGGTACAGGTGTTATCGAAGACTTGAAGTCCTCAAGCATCATCGGTGGTCACTTTTCATGTGTCGCTCACATATAACAGTACAAAGAAAACTGTGTGATGCCGCCAAAAAGCAAGATGCAACGGTCTTTTAGGCTGAAGTGTTTGCAGTGATCTGGATGATTGAGGAATAATTGAAGGACACTCCCATTGCATTCGGCAGTGATAGTCAAGCCAGATTAAGGGCGTTAAGCAATCGATTTATTATCTAAAGAAGCGTCCAGTAATGTCAAAACCACTTGAACTCTATATTTTTATTCAATACGAGGTACCTGGCCACTGTAGAAAATAAATCTTGGATATCTTAGCAAAACAGGGTTCAATTTCTCTCTTGCCAAGACTGGAACTAGCAATTGGCGGGCCAGTAACATTGGCTGATGCGGTTATCAATAATTGCTGCTACTGAACACAAGAAAATTTTCCTGTCAGAACCAAACAAACACACTGAAAAGTTTATTTTGTAGAAAATGTGAGTGCCCCGTGTATGGAGGCATCAGATATCAGATGCTAGTATTTAAGAAGTGCGTGAAACCCATAAAGTGAAACAGGTCTCGTTCTCAGAACTTATCCAACCGAAAAATCTGAAAAAATCACAGTGATGCATTCATATAAATGCAATCCGGTTTGCCGTTGTAAACATCGGCTATAGATTTTTGAAGGTTATAGAACGCCCGTCACCCACATACCTTTTGTATTTTACATTAAACAACTCGATTGATCGTTTAAATATTTCTTGTATGCAATCAACCTGCATTTTTCCGGAACTTCTATCATGGTATGCTACACATTCGTCCTTGTGAATTCCTTTGCCTACCCACTTTCCACACGCTTTACATACCTTAGATTTTACAACCAAATCTACAATTTTATTGGTAAACTTTCCAATCAAAGAAACAACTCCTAGAAGCGAGTACCATGCAAACAAAAGAGGCTGCAGCAGCAGTTGCCGTCTGGCATAGCGCGTGCTAGTACGCTCAGGTATAAGTGCTGTAACTCCGTAAATATTTTGAATTTCGATCTAAAATTTTCACGGTATATTCTGAATATATACTTTCGAAATATGTAAACGAATCGATTTTTCAATTCAAGTTAGCAGACTACTACCTTAAATATGCTGACAATTTTCGTTTGTCCCCGTACTGCTGTACAATGTGGCTGTCCGCTATGAGAACGCTTATTTGTTTATTACGTTTATTGGGTTGTGGTACCTTATTTACCACATCCTACTATTCTGAAATTTGTTAAGGAACTACTGTTTCTTAGCTGTTTTCAGAATTTTGCTTATTATAACTCGATATTTAGTGTAGTAACTTATTGACCTTTTGTTGAAGGGTTCCTTTTAAGGCTTTGTGTAAAACAAAACCTTATTACCATCGGTTAATTGTCTGTCTTATTTTGATGTGGTGGAAATCCTCAAAAGACACTGGGCTGGGCACGCCAATGTGTAGGATTTTGCGGACGCAAACTACCCCCTTTTACGGACCCGTTCTCAGAACCTACACAACTGAAAAATCAGAAAAAAATTACGAAGTTGACACTATATGGTGTCTAAGCGCCGAATACCCTCCATGCCGATATCTGTTCAAATAAAGTTAATAATATTATAGTATATTACTATAATTGCTAGTAATTGACTGCAAAGCCTCGCTTAAATTCGTCCTAGAATTATGAAATTTTGCAGCAATGTAGGCTATAATATAGAGCATGATCCTACCAAGTTTAGTGGAATCACATAAAGTCTTAATAGGTCAAAGTTTTCGCTTCGGTGCAAATTCTAAGACTTTGAATATTGGTAGCGCGCGAAAGTGAATATTTTAACATATATATCATCATCATCATCATCAACGGCGCAACAACCGGTATCCGGTCTAGGCATGCCTTAATAAGAAACTCCAGACATACCGGTTTTGCGCCGAGGTCCACCAATTCGATATCCCTAAAAGCTGTCTGGCGTCCTGACCTACGCCATCGCTCCATCTTAGGCAGGGTCTGCCTCGTCTTCTTTTCCTACCATAGATATTGTCCTTATAGACTTTCCGGGCTGGATCATCCTCATCCATACGGATTAAGTGACCCGCCCACCGTAACCCATTGAGCCGGATTTTATCCACAACCGGACGGTATTGGTATCGCTCATAGATTTCGTCGTTATGTAGGCTACGGAATCATCCATCCTCATGTAAGGGGCCAAAAATTCTTCAGAGGATTCTTCTCCCGAACACGGCCAAGAGTTCGCAATTCTTCTTACTAAGAACCCAAGTCTCCGAGGAATACATGAGGACTGGCAAGATCATAGTCTTGTACAGTAAGAGCTTTGACCCTATGGTGAGACGTTTCGAGCGGAACAGTTTTTGTAAGCTGAAGTCGGCTCTGTTGGCTGACAACAACCTTACGCGGATTTCCTCATCGTAGCTGTTATCGGTTGTGATTTTCGACCGTAGATAGGAGAAATTATCAACGGTTTCAATATATGCATAGATATAATGGGACAAATGTCGACTAAAATGTTTCTATATAAGAAATACACAAAATCTTTCATACCTGAAATTTCCGGCTTCTGGTTTGCTGACTTGTTTAACTTATTTTTCAATATATTCTGTATTGAGTTGATTATATGGATGTTGTCCATGGCTTTAATATTTGGTTTTTGGCTTGCATCAGATTTACACGCCGCAATACTAGATAAAAGCTTGTTATGATCTGTCTGTGTTTTAAAATAACTTTTGGTACCTTCCCTTTTGTTGAAGTGATTTTTCATAGTTCTGCATTTTATTTTCCAAGTGTTTTCGAGTTTTATCAGTTCTTGTCTTGCACAACATGCATGTCCATTTAGCCCTACTTACGAAAAAGCTATTCTGAGATTCCAGCAAATAGAAATGCATGGACGTCTCGCAGCTTGCACTTCATAATCTCTGGTCAAAGAAGTCAGATTTGCATATTTTGTATTTTGCATTTTATGTATTCTTTTATTAGATGACTTCCGTCAACTAACCCAAGTTATTTCTTACTCAATCTAATAAATTAAGAGACTTGCTTTTGAAGAAGAATGAGAATATTTTTTTGCATTTCGTTAAATCACTCACTGTTATACACTTAACCCGTATGGCTGAGGATGACGCAGCCAGGAAAGTCTATAAGGGCAATATCTATAGCAGAAAATGAAGTCGTGGTAGACCCTGTCAGAGATGGAGTGATGGCGTAGGCCAGGGCGCCAGACAACTTTTAGGGCTATCGAATTGATGGACCTCTCTTATTAAGGCAGACCTAGATCGGGTACCGGTTGTTGCTCGTTGACGATGATGATAATTACTGGAACCAAAAAAAAATCATTATTGACTATACAATTCGCTAAGAGAAATTAGCTTGTTTTTGAGGCCAGGACCAAGGGTGGGAAGTTGAAAAAAAGCACACGTATATACCACCAGGGTACCCGGGTACCCTTACACAAAATTCATGTTATTCTTGTATTATATCATATGTATTTCTATGCGAAAAAATTAAATAGATATTAATATATAAATAAGTTATGAGAGATTCTTTGTTTATAAAGCATATATGTAAGTTTAATGATTACAATAATAACAAGAGGAATACATGGGGACTGGCAAGATCATTGTCTTGCGCAGTAACAGCTTTGACCCTATGGTGAGAAAGCTCTTTTGGCAGTCAACAGCCGTGCGTGGATGTCTTCGTCATAACTGTTATTGGCTGTAATTTTCGACCCTAGATAGGAGAAATTATCAACGGTCTCAAAGTTGTTAGTCTCCTATCTTTATTTTGCTCGTCTGATCAGTGTGATTCGATGTTGTTGGGTTTTGGTGCTGACATTGCCACCATATATTTCACCTTACCTTCATTGACTTGCAACCCAAAATCTGCTCGATCTGGATGAAGGCAGTTTGTACGTCTCGGGTTGTTAAAGTCTTAAAGTCGATGAATAGTTGGTGCAATTGATGTCCATATTCCAACAGTTTTTCCATCGCTTGCCATAGAGAGCAAATCTGATCTGTTGCTGATTTGCCTGGAGTGAAGCCTCTTTGGTATGAATCAATGATATTCTGGGCATATGGAGCTATCCGGCCTAGCAAGATAGCGGAGAATATCTTATAGATGATACTCAGCAAAGTTATACCTCTATAATGGCTGCAGTGCGTTATATCTACCTTTTTACGTATGGGACAGATGATGCCTCGTTGCCAGTCGGCAGGTATTGATTCGCTGTCCCATACGTTGAGCAAAGGATGATGAACCGCTTGGTGTAATTGGTCACCTCCATATTTAACCTATTCGGCTGTAATTCCTCCTCCTGGTGACTTCTGGTTTTTAAGCAGGTGGATTGCATGGACTGTTTCTTCTATACTTGGTGGTAGCATTATTTGTTCGTTGCCTTCAGTTGGCAGGACCTCCAACTCGCCGATGTTCTGGTTGTTGGTCAGTTCATCAATATTCTTAATCCATCGCTCCAATATGCCCAATCTGTCGGAAATCAGATTTCCCTCTTTGTTTTGGCAGGCTTCATCCTCCTCACTTGTTGGTAAAACTTCCGCGCCCCTATACTTATCGAGTTTGAGACTTGTTGGTTCTCCCAGGCTTCCTTCTTCCGTCTGTGAAGTCGCTTCTTAACTCGATAGAGTTCGTCACAAATCTCTGTGCGTACCCGTGTCCTTTGAGAATACAATATTACTCGGTATGAAGCATTCTTCCGTTCCGTTGCTAGCTTACATTCATCGCTGACCTAGCCGTTCCGAATTTTCTTGCGGCTGGGGCCAAGCATGTTTGTGGGTGTATTAATGATAACGTTCTTCAGGTGATTGTCAAGATCATTTGTTGATACTTCATCTCCAGGGCATCTGTTGACTGCGGTTATTGCGGCATTCATTTCCTCCTTATAGGTGCTCGGAGGGACTGTGTTGTGGATGGCTTCAGTGTTAACTCTCACCTGATTGTCAGAGGGGATTGTAGGTGGTGTTGTTATTCAAGCCCAGAGCACCATGCCAACGAAATAGTGATCCGAGTCTGTATTGGTTCCTCTATATGTTCGGACATTTATTAAGGCTGCAAGGTGGTTGCGTTCAATCAACACGTGGTCAATTTGGTTGAAAGTGGTCCCATCTAAAGGGGCTACGTTTGTGTATGGACCGCTTTCCGCGCAAACCAAGTACTTCCAAAAACCATTTCGTGTAGCGTTGCTAATTGAAAAGTTTGCAGTCCGTTATCATTAGTATCCCTCTGTAAGCTATGAGAGCCAACGTATCGCCTGAATACCGGCTCCTTCCTTACTTGGACGTTAAAATCCGCAAGTATAATTTTGATATCATATTTGGGGTAGGGTCGAGGATTCGTTCCACTGCCTGGTAGACGGTATCCTTGTCCGACTCTGCAGTCTCCTCTGTAGGGACGTAAACGTGATTGAGGCTTATAATTCTAAATTTGCCTTGCAAACGCAGATTGCATAGCCGTTTGCTTATATTTTCATTTCATTTTTTGACTGACTGAAAAACCTTCTCCGAGCGCATGGTTTACTGAATGGACACTATAATATATGGTGTAGCGGCTCTTCTCCAGAAAACCGGTCACTGTCCATCGTATCTCTTGTAATACTGTTACATCAGCCTTATATTGGGACAGGATATCGGCTAGCTGCTTGGCAGGTCCTCTTCTATACAGGGAGCGCACGTTATTCCGTTTACATCGCCAGGTTTAATAATAATCGTTGGCGCAGCAATCCATATTGGGTCAGGGCCTTGAGGTGTATTAGAGCACTTCATTCAAGACCGTAACGGTACACCACAGTATACTGTAGGAGGCAATGTGGTCAGCATTGCGATCGCCGGAGATTATTACCCTGATTTGACTCAGGTACTCATTCAAGCTGAGTCGACTGGTATCCGGCGCCACATCACGATACGAATCTCATTATCACCAGTGACATTCGGACTGCTACCTTCCGTATGACAGCATTGTGCTCTAACCACATAGCTATCCGGACATTGTCAGGTATGGCGTTGTATTATCAGTCCTGTCCGAGGCTTCTTTTGTGGCTTCGTAACAAGCTGTTTTCCCTGTAGGGATGTCAATCCTACCCAACCCCCAACCTGGAAAACCAATTGAAATTTGTCCCGTTTTTAGGTACGGGGGCTCGCCGTCATCGTTTTCCGTCTGCAGTTTGCGTTAAGAAAGAGCTCCCAGCGGTCACCACGTGGAAGTGGAGATAGCCTTCGGTAGTAGAGCTGTTGGTGTTGGTTCAGCAATCCACATTTCGCCCTTTATTCAAGTCAAATATCTTCGTGAACCTTAACTCAATATTTGTCTAATATATGAGCTACAGTACAGTATTACTTATGAGTCTGCATGGGTACCATGGTGGGGGATAAGCATGGTAGATTTTTTTTACATGGTGACACAAGGGTTAAGGGGTCACCCCGTGTGTAGGCCGTTTTTTTCTCACTTTTTTTAGACATTTTTTGTGACGAACTGGATAAAGATACAAATACGATTTTTTCACCATACATTTACTAATATTTTCAGCCTGATAGCATAGCCCATTATTGAAATACAGAGCAATTTATACACCCATGTGTTTTTCTCCTGTCACGCTAGAGGGCGCTGCGATCATCTTAAAGAAAAAAAATTAAACGGCATTTTAACGTGCAGACTTAACTTCACTCCGCAAACTAGGATTATTAAAAAATATTAACAGCTCAATTTTTGGTGCCGTGTTAAACTTTTTTTTTGTGAATTGTGGTTTTTTTTCGAGGCTTCTTCAATGAATAAAAAAAAACTACTGAATTAATCGCAATTATCCTAGTTTGCGGGCCGTAGAAATATGTTCGGAATAAGTCGTGAACATTTCAAAGAATTTCGTTAGATAGATTTTGGACTATGGTGGCAGCAGATTTTCAATATGCAGAAGGAGTTAATCTGCTATACCTGGTCGATAAACCTTAGATTTCTTAAAGAAACACATGTACAGCTTTGGCTTAAATTCTTGTCCTTTTAGCGAAGTCATTCGAACATCATTCGGACCGATACATGCGCCCTTTTTTGCGGTCATCGACATAAATCTGGCATGTGACTTGTTACGTGTTTAACACTGTAATTTCCGAACGACCCCGAATATCAAAAAAATTACTTTGCTCATATATTCTACACTATATCTAGATACAATTGATTCCAAAAAAAAATTGATTCCGCCGATCCGACACATGGGAAGACCCCCTTAAGCCTAAAAATGGTTACAATAGTGATTGGTGCAGTTTCTCGGGCAAGTGGTGATAGTTGTAATAAATGGGGGTTGAAAAGTTCTAATAAATAATAAATTGATAAACAGTTTAGAATACAATTTTCTATTTATTATAAAACAAGACAAAAACCGGGTATTGAGCACATATAACTTTTGAGGGTAACACGAATGCAATTCCAAATTTTCAAATAATGGTTGACCGGAAGATTTCGGAGGTCACACTCGGTTTTCACCTTCAGTGACTGGACTGTGTCGCATACACCGATTCCGATGCTTAATTTTGTGAATCTAAACGCGGACAATTTCCAATATCTGAATTCCATCTAGTATTTACTTTCATACACAAAATGTAAATGCTGCGTATTTACTTTAGCTAACGTCTATTCGATGCTTCTCCTCTACCATGAGTGATCCTTGAACCGTGTAGCGACCAATCTCTTTGTTTATCCGATAGGAATATTGAGGCACTTATGACGAGAAACTTTATAAACTTCATTCATTTCCGCTAGACTTTTTGGTGATTCTCGCATGATAGGTTGGTTTGGGATAGTCTATCAAATCCTGTGATAAGTACGTTAGACTTTTCGAAGATATTTCGTAGTTTTTGTGTAGGAGTAGGGGGTTATGTTAATACTAGGAAGCCTTTGTAAGGAAGCTAGAGAGGCGATTTAGTAATCAGTATAAAATTTGCAGAATGCAATTATAAATGTTCTGTTAAAATTTCAAGTCATTCGGTCAAGATCCGTTCGTATTACGAATACTCCCGGTTTGGAAAATTTAGTTTCCAGAAAAACTCGCTTCAAACTTTCGGTATGTTCACAACGGACTAACAGCAGCTGTCAAAAAATTCAAAATAGAAGTATTTAGATATTTTCTTTATCTTAATCCTTGCGTATGCCATTCTTACTGTTCCAGGACATTTTTTAGCAGAAATTCCTAGAGTGGCCTAGCCTAATTCCTTAATTGCGCTTCAAATTATGAAGTCTTTGAAATTCACTACCTGATTGCTCAGAGTATTCGGCAATCTGAGTGAATCATAGTAAAACTATCTTCGTTTTAAAAACACATTCCTACATTGTTTACTTTATTGCAACGCATGAGCATGACGTACTTCCTGTTCAGATTTTCCAGGCTTGCCTGCAGTCCGTGAGTGATTTCTTATGAACTTCCTTCCTAAGTCGTCGGAATGAAAAAGTTTTCAGATGCGTAATCTGAGGTGAAAGCAACAAAATGCTTCGTTCAACAATTGCGTAAGCGCACCTTGAATGTTGCATGAATTTCCGATGCATTATTATCTTTGAAGTGCCTACTCAGGAGTTGGCAAATAATTCAATCAGCACCGTGCCTGATTATGTGACCAGGATTGGAATGTCGATAAAATCATTTTCAAATTTTCCCACTTTCCAGCTGAAAAGTGAAAACCTGATTAGTTGGGTCTTTTGATGCACCGATCGGCTTATCAGTGCTGGGCGCCTTCTGTCTTTTGCTAGGTTGTCTAGCAGGTGAAGGGTTGAACCATACAATGGCTACACGCGAAGGGAGGTGATTCCCAGCTGCTCCCCTGCCTTTATGTATTTATATATATGTATGTGCATATTAACCAAGATACTGGCATGTGTGCGTGTCAATGTATGCACATTTAGTTTGTATTTTCTGGCCACACGGTGGATATACTATTATCAAACACAAAAGACCAATGAAAATTTAATTGGTGCTTCTGCCCTCTTATGTATTTGGATAGACAGAAACGGCATTGACCATGATAGCAAACACCTTGTGTGCACTTTTTCGTCTTTAACCGGTGATGAGTGTACTCCTCCATTATTGGCCCTTTCTATAACTTACTTAGTTCAAGATCAACATTTTTCTAATTTGCTAAAGCTAACGCCTAAAACGTATCATCATTGGCCGATAGTGACGACAGACAATTCACTTGTCGTTTGTGTTACTACAAGTACGAGGTAGTGACTTATTTTACGTACTGGAAACTTTGCAAGCAGATAATTTAGTTTCATAAGAAGTTTCACAGAGGCGCCGATTAGACACTATCGCGATTTTCAAGTGGGCTTATTTATAGGGAGGTCCTTCACGGGCGGGTTCATTTCCTTTTGAGTCGTTGATGCAGCAAGCTCCCAGCTTTCGAACGGCAGAGGCCTACGGTCCAGAAGCTGCAATTATTACTACTTACTGAAGCCCAGTACCTCGTCGACTTCCGCTGTTATAATCTGTAAGTGGCGTTTGCGCTCTCATCTTCAAATCCAGTCTGCTAAAGTGATAGTGGTTTAAAACGCTGCTCTGAATGTGCATATCTGTAAAATATTTAATTCGATCTTGTTGTGTGATACTTGTCATCTTCTCAGATTTAAATTGTTTGCTTGGCTTCTCTAAGATTCGTTTTGTTCGAGAGCTAGAACCGCTAAATAGACGCGTACGGGTCGAACACTGTCACCTTCATGTACAATAATTAGCTCAGTTAAAATAATGATGGAGTTCTAACTCTGTCGTACGAAAAGCGCTAAACTCTTGCTAAACTAGTTTAATCCCATTCATCTTTCAGATTTATAGTTGCTAAGGTGTTAACATTAGTGGTAAATGAGTTCAATTGAAAATTCCAAATATCAGGAAGTGACCTCTTTCGAATTGGGCGAAGGGAAAGCGGTTGTAATGGAGCCTGTAAAAAAGTACCCCCAATTGCTGGCAGCCGTTCTGGGCAAGTATTACAATCTTTATTATATATTACAAATCTTTTTAAAAAATCCATGTGATAGAACCGTAATAGCAAATTACAAGATCGGGGTGTTCTTATCATCCCTCACTGAAACGTCGAAGATTCGAAATGTTACGCAGATGACCCTGCAATGGTGATAATTGAGGTCCACTCATTCACGCGGAATAAAAACAGTGATAAACTTGTATCAGTGTAATTAGTACCATAAGTATATAATGGAGATAGCTTCAAGTGATAGCAGAAGAAAGGCGGTTAGCCGCCTCTGGGGAGTTGAGATTTTCCAAGTTTTGTGCTGCGAAGTAAAATTCTATGGATGCTTAGAAAGGTACATATGTATGCACATATTAACGTGGATACAGTAGAAAGTAGCCAGTTTGGAAATATAAGGTACTGCTCTAGAATCCGGATCCGTATGGGATGTTGTTCAAATAGATTGTGTTTTATATGCAGAGTTCACAACATGCTAAGTTTCCTCGAATTTCTCTATTACCTCGGGTGAATTCGCGTTCTATGCGGTTTTCAGTCGTTTCCAACAAGGGCCTCCTGCTAGCCTAGGATGATATAAATATTATCTTAGAATCTTAGAAATAAAAATCTGGTTGCACCACCCTAACATATACTCTGCGCTCTGAACTGAGTTGTTGAAATTTGGTTAATTTCTTCCTTCATCACAGATCAAAACGGTATCCTCCTGCAATATTTTTCTTGCTTTTCAATTTTCATATGAATTAAAAATAGGAATAGAAATGTGTACTTTACACCCTCGTCATTCTGACTTACCCATGCAATAATGAAGGGGTCGTTTTCCACTGCAGCGTAACATGAGATGAAGCTACGCTCGGTCAAATTCCAGTTGAATGGCAAAGTTGGTTTTTTTAAGCGCTGGAGAGGATAAAGAGATGGTGATATGGTAGAAATGGGGATGATTTTGATGCCAACGTAGACCATCTTAGGAGAATTTGTTTTTTTGAGGTTTTGTGTAAAACGAAACCTTATTAAAATCAATTCAGTGTCTGTATATGTATGTCTGTCTGTCTTTTACTCCCGATTTACTCGGAAACGGCTGAACCTATTGTCACGAAATGGTGAGAATGTGCGTTCTGTGAATCTCTTTATATATATACATGTGACATCAACAATAAATATAGGAGACTACAACTTTGAGGCCGTTGAAAATTTCTCCTATCTAGGGTAGAAAATCAGAACCCATAACAGTTATGATGATGAAATCCGCGCACGGTTGTCATCAGCGAACGTCTCACCATAGGGTCAAAGTTCTTACTGTACAAGGCTGTGATCTTGCCAGCCCTTATGTATTCCTCGGAAACCTGGGTTCTTAGCAAGAAAAATTGCGAACTCTTGGCCGCGTTCGAGAGAAAAATCTTCCGACGAATTTTTGGCCCCCAACATAAGGATGGACGATTCCGTAGCCTACGTAACGACGAAATCTATGAGCGATACCATTACCGTCCGGTTGTGGAGAAAATCCGGCTCAATAGATTACGGTGGGCGGGTCACTCAATCCGTATGGATGAAGATGATCCAGCCCGGAAAGTCTATAAGGACAATATCTATGGTAGAAAAGAAGGCGAGGCAGATCCTGCCTGAGATGGTGCGATGGCGTAGGTTAGAACGCCAGGCAGCATTTCGGGATATTGAATTGGCGGATCTCGGCGCAAAACCGGGATGTCTGGAGTTCCTTATTAAGGCAAACCTAGACTGGATACCGGTTGTTGCGCCGTTGATGAAGATGATGACGTCAATTTCTGTTGAGTTCCATTGGTACTTTTCAGAACTGGTCCCTTGTTTTGACAGTTGGTGAGACATAGGAGAGTGAGGACTCAAAATGTGAACGCCAAAAAAGTGAAGCCGGTCCCGTTCTCAGAACGTATCCAACGGGAAAATCTGGAAAAATGAATCTAGTCCTCAAAATACATCCCGTATATTAGCATATTTTAGAAATTTACCTGAAGACAAATTCATCCTAGAAGCACAAAAAATGCCATCAGTATAAGAAATAATATAAAGCATAATTTTGGGTAGTTTGAAAGAAATATAACTATTATTAACAAAATTATAGAAGGTCAAACATTTGTACTTTAGGTGAATTTATTGCCCTCTGAGACGTGTAGGATGTCATCATCACATATCAATCCGTCAATATCACAACAAAGCGAGTAAATACGGGGGGAGAAAGGGGCTCCAGTCATTTGTATATCAGCACCAATTACCCTAAACTGACATGTATATGTATATGGTAATGAAGTTTGCGGTAGCGGTATCCAATATACAAACTGTACATATGCTTTTGTGCAGGAAGTAAATCGAAAATATGGGTATGATCAATTTATATACCTAAACGTAGTCATATATGACACTATTCGGTAATAGGCAATGTTTGTTTGTTTAGGGCGAGCATAATGGAGGAATATTTTGATTTTTTAGCTATAAAGGAATGGAAAATGGGAAATTTCTCACATAAAATGAACACAAAGCCTTTATACCCGAAGTGTTTAGTTTCCGGTATTCCGACTTGTTTAACAACATATTTATTGTTTCTTCTGGAGTAGAAACTAACAATAAGTTTTGAATTTTTCTTCTTCTCTCTCTTATAGAATAAATTGTAAGATCGTAAAATTATGGGGCATCTACATGAGGTTTAGGTTAAGTTTTTTATCTTCATTTTTTTAAACGGCATATCGTTTACCTCTTGTTGCGGATATTTTGATGTTTGCCTTTTTAATATACTAAGGTGTGGACGCTGAACCCCGGAGCTGAGTTCCATGAGTCCCGATCGGCATTAAATCGAGTCTGGAGAGCAAACGTTTGTTTTTGAAATTTTGTCAGAAAGGTCTTGCGTGAAACACAACCCTTTTAGATTCGAGTCAATGCCTGTTTGTCCGTCTACCGTCTGTCACACCCGATTTATTCGGAAACTGGTGTCTCAAAATTTGGTGAGAACATGTGGTCTGTGAACTCCTTTACATATAGTAAGTGGAACCAATGGAATCAAATGAAGGGGTTCATTTAGAACTTTTCAAAGTTGATTTTATTTCCGATTTTGGGAGAAAAATAGGGAAGTGGGGCTTAAAATATATGTTCCGAGCAGTGTAACAGGTCTCGGTATCACAGCCTATCCAACCGACAAATCTGAAAAAATGCACAATGTTTCCAGTGTGATGTTTCCTCTTAAAAACTGTCTTCTTGCAAAATTTTACGGTTGCAGGGTGAAACTAAGGGGGATTCACAATAAATTCTCAAAATATAAAAATATCGGGGATCGCAATGGAGAGTATTTTGAGGCTTAAATACCATGTTCACGGACTATCATATTTTTTTCCAGATTTTCCGGTTGGTTAGTTTCTCAGAATTGGTCCTTGAAGTAATTGTCCCCTTTGCAACCAATGTGAAAACTAATGTCTGCCTCGAAAAGTACTAATCGAGGCCTTCCGTTTGATACTCAACATGATTATATACATTTCGCACCCCTATTTTAGGTATATGGGGTCCACCTTTTAAGTTCAACGCGCATCAATGTAATTCACCGCATGTGTCCCCATCCCCCCTTCCAATAAAATTTTGTGCCCTGAGGTGTAATATCTAAGAATGCATGTGACAGACAACAGGCAGACAGTAGATAGACAGTGAATCAATTTTAATAAGTTTTGTCTTTCACAAGTCTCCTTGGTTCCAATACATGTTGCAAGCAGAACTATCGAGAATTTCCTGCGGGTCATACCGGTAAACCGGACATTTTCCTGTGATCATTCCTTAACAAGGGTTCACCTAACATCGGCAAAGGGCAAATAGGCTGAAGAGAAGTATCATCATCATCAACGGCGCAACAACCGGTATCCGGTCTAGGCCTGCCTTAATAAGGAACTCCAGACATCCCGGTTTTGCGCCGAGGTCCACCAATTCGATATCCCTAAAAGCTGTCTGGCGTCCTGACCTACGCCATCGCTCCATCTTAGGCAGGGTCTGCCTCGTCTTCTTTTTCTACCATAGATATTGCCCTTATAGACTTTCCGGATGGGATCATCCTCATCCATACAGATTAAGTGATCCGCCCACCGTAACCTAGTGAGCCGGATTTTATCCACAACCGGACGGTCATGGTATCGCTCATAGATTTCGTCATTGTGTAGGCTACGGAATCATCCATCCTCATGTAGGGGGCCAAAAATTGTTTAGAGTATTCTTCTCTCGAACGCGGTCAAGAGTTCGCAATTTTTCTTGCTAAGAACCCAAGTTTCCGAGGAATACATGAGGGCTGGCAAGATCATAGTCTTGTATAGTAAGAGCTTTGACCCTATGGTGAGACGTTTCGAGCGGAACAGTTTTTGTAAGCTGAAGTCGGCTCTGTTGGCTGACAACAACCGTGCGCGGATTTCATCATCGTAGTTGTTATCGGTTGTGATTTTCGACCCTAGATAGGAGAAATTGTCAACGGTCTCAAAGTTGTATTCTCCTATCCTTATTCTTCTTCGTGTGTGTGTTTGACCAGTGCGGTTTGATGTTGTTGGTTGATTCGTCTTCGATGCTGACGTTGCCACCATATATTTTGTCTTGCCTTCATTGATGTGCAGCCCAAGATCTCGCGCCGCCTGCTCGATCTGGATGAAGGCAGTTTGTACATCTCGGGTGGTTCTTCCCATGATGTCGATATCGTCAGCATAGGCCAGTAGTTGGGTGGACTTCAAGAGGATCGTACCTCTTGCATTTACCTCGGCATCACGGATCACTTTCTCGAGGGCCAGGTTAAAGAGGACGCATGATAGGGCATCCCCTTGTCATAGACCGTTGTTGATGTCGAATGGTCTTGAGAGTGATCCTGCTGATTTTATCTGGCCTCGCACATTGGTCAGGGTCAGCCTAGTCAGTCTTATTAATTTCGTCGGGATACCGAATTCTCTCATGGCCGTATACAGTTTTACCCTGGCTATGCTATCATAGGCGGCTTTAAAGTCGATGAACATATGTTGCAACTGTTGTCCATATTCCAACGGTTTTTCCATCGCTTGCCGCAGAGAGAAAATCTGATCTGTTGCTGATTTGCCTGGAGTGAAGCCTCTTTGGTATGGGCCAATGATGTTCTGGGCGTACGGGGCTATCCGGTCTAGCAAGATAGTGGAGAATATCTTATAGATGTTACTTAGCAACGTGATACCTCTATAATTGCTGCACTGTGTGATATCTCCCTTTTTATGTATGAGACATATAATGCCTCGTTGCCAATCGTCCGGCATTGATCTGCTATCCCATACCTTGAGCACAAGTTGATGAATCACTTAGTGTAACTAGTCGCCTCCATATTTAACCAATTTGGCTGTAATTCCATCAGCTCCTGGCGACTTATGATTTTTTAGCCGATGAATTGCACGGACTGTTTCTCCTAAACTTAGTGGTGGCAGTATTTGTCCGTCGTCTTCAGTTGACGGGACCTCCAACTCGCCGATGTTCTGGTTGTTCAGTAGCTCATCAAAGTACTCAACCCATCGCTCTAATATGCCCATTCTGTCGGAAATCATATTTCCCTCTTTGTCTCGGCAGGATGAGCATCGAGGTGTATAAGGCTTCATCCTGCTGACTTGTTGGTAAAACTTGCGCGCCTGATACGGTTGCTCCCTGTACTTTTCTAGCTCACAGACTTGTTGGTTCTGCCAGGCTTTCTTTTTCCGTCTGTGAAGTCGCTTCTCCGCTCGACGGAGTTCGTTATAAGTCTCTGTGCGTGCCCGCGTTCTTTGAGAATGCAACATTACTCGGTATGCGGCATTCTTCCGTTCCGTTGCTAGCTTACATTCATCGTCAAACCAGCCGTTCGGACTCCTTTTGCGGCTGGGGCCAAATATGTTTTGGCCGTATCCATGATAACGTTCTTCAGGTGATTGTGAAGATCATTTGTTGATGCTTCATCTCCAGGTGCTCTGTTGACTGCGGTTATTGCGGCATCCATTTCCCTCTTATAGGTGTCGCGGAGGGCTGTGTTGTGGATGGCTTCAGTGTTGACTCTCACCTGATTGTCAGAGGGGATTGTAGGGGGTGTTGTTACTCGAGCTCGAAGCACCATGCCAACGAGATAGTGATCCGAGTCTATATTGGCCCCCCTATATGTTCTGACATTCATCAAGGCTGAGAGGTGGCGGCGTTCGATCAACAGTGGTCAATTTGGTTGAAAGTGGTCCCGTCTGGAGAGGCCCACGTATGTTTGTGGGCCGCTTTCCGCGCAAACCAGGTACTTCCAACAACCATTTCGTGTGACCCTGCTAATTGAATAGTCCACAGTCCGTTATCATTTGTATTTTCATGTAAGCTATGGGAGCCAACGTATCGCCTGAATATGGGCTCCTTCCCTACTTGGCTGGTAAAATCCCCAAGAATGATTTTGATATCATATCTGGGACAGGCTTCGAGAGTTCGTTCTACTGCCTTGTACAAAGTATTCTTCTCCGACACTGCAGTTTCTTCTTTAGGGGCGGAAACGTTAATGAGGCTTATATTTTTAAATTTTCCTCACAAGCGCAGAGTGCATAGCCGTTCGCTTATGTTTTCAAAGCCGATAACAGCAGGTTTCATTTTTTGGCTGACTAAGAAACCTACTCCGAGCACATGGTTTCCTGGATGACCGCTATAATATGTGGTGTAGTGGCTCTTCTCCAGAAAACCGGTCCATGGCCATCGCATCTCTTGCAACGCTGTTATATCAGCCCTATATTGGGACAGGGTATCGGCTAGCTGCTCATCAGCTTCATCTCTGTACAGGGAGCGCACGTTCCATGAGAAAATGCGCAAATCGTTATTCCGTTGTCGTTGCCGGGTCCGTCGTTTTAAAATCCGTCCTGTGCGAGGCTCCTGTTGTGCCTTCGTAACAAGTTGTTTTCCGTGTAGGGTTGTCAGCCCTACCTAACCCCCAACTTGGAGGACCAATTGGTACAATTTGTCGCGTTTTTAGGCGCGGGAGACTCGCCTTCATCCTTCTCCGTCTGCAGCTTTTCGTTAAGAAAGAGCTCCCAGTGGTCACCACGTGGAGGTGAAGATAGGGTTTGGTAGTAGAGCTGTTGGTGTTGGTTCAGCAGGCATTTCCCAAGTTTTATGCTCCATCGTGGGTACCAATCCACGTTTCGTCCTTTGACCACCAGAAGAGAAGTAGCTTCTTCATATTTAAGACTTTAATATTTCACTAAATATCAATCATTCTCATTAATCTCATCTTATTTGCATGGCTTAAGAAGCAGTAAATTCGCGCGAAATTGATAAGTGATAAGTGCTATAATTTTGATGCTTAGAGTTGGATTTCCATGAAACTTGGCAATATTGGCGATACTATTCTCTATGCTGCTGCGTCTAAAGGGGGTATCTTAGTCAAAATCAAAATTTGCTAATATCTATTATTAAGTTTATTTGAGCATATATCGGAACAGGGCATGTTTTGAAGTCCAGATTGCATGTAAATGCCTGGCCCGATTTTTTCCGATATTTGGGTGGGCTAGATTCCCAAATTGAGTCCTGTTTCACTTTAAATTTGCACATTTTTACCTTTCACTTACTCATTTTACAATTTGCGTGGAAACTAAAATCTACTTGTGAAAGTTCTGATCGAGATCTTTCAGCTGATACCATACAAGAGTAAATCAGGTAAAAGAAAGTTTTAGGTGCGTGCGTGGGAAGTCCCGCTTTAAACTCCCCGTAATTTTTTGCCACTCACTGTATGCGTGTCATCTCATAGTTCCCATATGTGCACCAAATTTCGTATGGATGGGTATAGCCGTTGTTGTTTCACACAAAACCTTAAAAAGTTATAGAAGATCAAAATTTTGTATTTCACGTAAATTTGTCGCAACTTAAGTCGTGTATGTAACTGTACCTAGGACATTTTTCACCAAAGATCAACATAAAACCTTTAACCCTCAAGCGTCCAGCTTTCGGTATTCCGGCTTGTTTTAATCGTAATAGCAAATTTAGGCGCTAATTAACAGTTAATTTCTATCGAAAGTATAATCTAAAGACTAAACCAACTAACCTCTAAATGTTGGAACAAAACATCCAGTCGTTGTTATTTTGAATTGCAGGAACATATGAGTACGGAGAAGGTTCTCTTCAACGTTGTCAACTTGCACAACCTGGGTGACGAATGGGTTGGGATGTGTCTGAGATATAGTCGACGTTGGGGGTTCGGCAGTAGTCATATATGGTTTGGTCGGCAATTTATTTGGAATGATCTTCGTTCTTGTAGATATGAGAGCTCTGTCGGAGGAGGCTCCGTTCTCTCCGACGGATGCTTAATATTTGGTACAATTGACTATCGGACTATGTACGATTTTGATAGTATTAGCATTAAGACCCAGTTTGGGGAGGTTAGTGTTGAACAGGGAATATCCCTGCTTTACATATGTATGGCAATAAAAAGTCGTTTGGGATGTTCACTTGGGATTAGTTATAGTGTAGATGGAAGTTGACGATTTCAGAAAGCTTAAAAACCAGTCCAGCTTTTCTTAGGCTAAGAAGACAGGCTATGGTTGGAGTGCATCGGCTGATACTGACAATAATCTTGCGTAAATAAGTCTGGAAGTCGGAAAGTCACAATCATCGTCAACCTCGCAATAACCGGTATCCGGTCTAGGCATGCCTTAATAAGAAACTCCATACATCCCGGTTTTTCACCGAGGTCCACCAATTCGATATCCCTAAAAGCTGTTTCGCACCCTGGCCTACGCCATCGCTCCACCTCAGACAGGGTCCACCTTGTCTTCTTTTTCTACCATGATATTCCCCTTATAGACTTTCGATGGTCGTGGTATCGCTCATAGCTTTCGTCCTATATAGGCTACGGAATTGGGGAGACAATACTCGTCGATCGTCCTCTGGACGATATGTTTACGTTTTCGATCTTTTATTTACATTACGAGAGCTTAGCGCAATTTTCCCCCTTCAGGCTGGAGGTCATGTGAGAACACTTGATTTTGTTCGAGCATATTCGCCATTTTTCCGGATTTCAAGTAAAATTGTAGAATTTTTGATGCAACAGGAGGATCGGAGTAGGAGTGTATTTGTGCAAAGCAAGTTAGACCGAAGAGGTCCATTGTGCTGGTGTTTTAAAAATATTCCGATTTCGCTTCTGTACCGCAGGATCTTTACTAGTGGATGTAATGCTCTCCACTGCACCTGGAGTACATCAGCATTAAAAATCTGATATCTGATACGCCGATAGACGTGGCACACAAATAGGAGGTGTTGCGTTTCCGTCACACGATCTACATGTATCGTCTTCTAATACTTTTATTCTAAGCACATAAGTTCAGCTAGGAAGCCACGGCCAGTCAAAATGTGCACAATTATTTTGTATGTCTTCCTGCTTTTCGACAAGTTTAACTTTGGTTTCGACTGGAAAAGTTTGGTGCGTCTAGCGGCATTGATGTTCCACCACTTGTCCTTATGAAAAGCTTGCTCCCAGTTTTTGATAACGGCTTGGGGCGATGATACTGACATTCCGGCTACTTCCGGCATGGGAGAAATTGAACCTGCTTTTGTTAAGGCATCTGAAATATAATTTGCCTCCCATTACAGCGGCCGAGAACAGAGAGTAGTTCCGCTTATTTAATACGAAATGGAAATAGAGTTCAAACCAATTCTAGAATCTTGAACGATTTTTGAAGTGATCAAAAGACTATTGAACGCTCCCAAGTCTTTTAGTTATTGCGATGCATCTGTCCTTTAATCGCTCGTCAGTCACCTAAATTGTCTGTTTGAAAAATTGTTATATATTATCCCAAAGAAAAAGCCCATCATCTATATTTTAAAAATCAAACCTTCGTGCGCACTTTGGCGAAGGCTATCTCGGAAACGATTCTATGAATTTATCGATTGTACGGTGGTTCTTTCGAAAGCCAAATGATTATTTTCCACCAGTATTTGAAAACTTTTAAAAGGGTGGGTAGAAAAATTACAACATTTTTCCCATGTTAGGGTCATGCTGAAGGTTTCTTTGAATCCACTGACTCTTCAATGGCCCGAGCAATTTGTTCTTCACGAAATGAGAAGCCAACCATAGACACTTTTAGAAGTCTTTTCTGTATCTACGGTTAATGGGAAAGAAATACCGTTTCTAGATGTTCTACAAAAGCCGCAACTTTTTCTTCATCACTTATTGCCCAGTTGCCGTTTGCTGATCTTAGTGGCGACTGCAGATAACTGGTCTCTTCATCCTTTTGGTAGTTTTCGACAGGGAAAATCAATTGACGAATGATTGCGAAATCAACTTAAACTTTGGAAAGCAGTGGATTGTGACGACGGTTGGACGGGTGGAGTCAGATAAGTATTCCAATACTGTCATGAGCTCTCTCTTCCGGATATTAAATATCGTAGAAGCAATATCCATCAATATCAAAGTTATTTTGATGGGTCAGAAGAGTTTTGGATAAGAGCATTATAGTATTCTTCTTCATTCGGAAGATCTGCGTCTAGGTCAACCGAGTTCACCTGAAATTTTTCATATCAGCTCACTTTGCTGTGTTATGGACGAACTGATATGTTATGATGACGTCATACACGTTTTAGAATGCACGAAATTCACATAAAGTGTAAAAGTTTCACCTTCTATAACTTTATTAATTATAGTTTCATTCAAACTTGCCAACGATATGCTTTATGCTATTCTTTACGCTTATGCCAAATTTTGTACTTCTAGCATGATCTTACGGTGAATTTCCCACTAAATTTCTAAAATATAGAAATATACTATGATTAACTTTATTTGTGTAGATTTCCAAATGGGATGTATTTTGAGGCCTAGATTCTGTTTAAATACACCACTGTAACTTTTTTCAGATTTTTGGCTTGATAGGTTCTGAGAACAAGACCTGGGGAGCCCCCATTTCCCTACATTTCATTCGATAACAAATGTGGGACCAGTTTCGAAAATTGCTGATTGGATCCTTTCATTTGATATCCCACATGCCATATTCTGCGAAAAAACATTTGCACCTCCCTTTCGTCATGTAGGATATCAAATTAAACACATTTGTTGTGTAGGTGGGGAATGTGGGGGGTTGAAAGTGATCATTTCTTTTACAGACCCATTCTCAGAAACTACTTGATCGAAAAATGTGAAAAAAGTCAAGAGGCTACCACTGTAAGGTGCCTAGGCTCCGAAATACCCTCCATACCGATATCTGTTCAAATAAAGTTAACAATAGTACATTACTATCATTTTTAGTAATTGGCAGGAAACCGCCCTTAAGTTCCTCCTCCACGAGCACCAATGTAGGCTACAGCATAGAGCATGATCTTACCAAATTTGATGAAAATCGCACTATTACTAACAGAGTTATAAAAGGTCAAAGCTATCGCTTCCTTGCGAATTCAAGACTTTTAATGTCAATATCACTTGAAAGGGGATATTCTCAGATAATATATGCAAATATTACGTGCTACATACTAATGGGATAAAAGAAATACACAAAATCTTTCATACCTGAAGCGTCTAGCTACTGGTTTCCTGACTAGTTTAGCCATGCTATGAAGAAGGACAATCTCGCCTAGCCATGTCGGTGGGGTTGTTCAGCAACTCTATAGTGTGGAACGAAGAGAGTAACAGAGAATTTTTAACTGGTATTGGACCCACAACAGTTGGGTTGAAAAGTTCATAGGCTAACATAGAAACAAATCTTTTTTGATAAAATTTGATTTTATTATTCAATATGGTTGCCTTCGAGGGGGATAACGATGATAGGGGCCATACAATTTTTCGACACCATTTTCATAGTACAATTTCTCTTTAGCCCCAAATGGTTCTCAGTTTCGGCACCAGATCTGGAGAATACGGTAGATACGGAAGCAATTCGAAACTCGATTCATGGAATTTTGCCATCATTTTCATTGATTTGTGACACGGTGCCTTGTCTCTATGAAGCACGCAGCACTTTCCGTTTCTTCAAATGGGACCGATTTTTCAACCTTCAAACGCTCCAATAATGTTATGTAATAATCGCTATTGATGATTTCTCCCTTCTCAAGATAGTTGATGAATATTATACGATGCGCATTCCAAAATGCTTTTGCTATAGCCTTGCCAGCCGACTGTTGCGTCTTTGCACCCTTTCGAGCTGGTTCACCACGTACAGTCCACGCAGGTGACGACCGTTTTGATTGTAGTGTGAAATAATGGAACCATTTTTTGTTCATTGTCATATAATATGATATATCGACGTATAAATTCGGGGTTTTTTATTGAGGAAGAGCTGAGCACTGCTCAGAATCGTCAACTCGTTGTTGTTTTCGGTCAAATGTACGGCCGCACTTTCAACAGCGCTTTCGCATAACCAAACATTCATGGACAATATATCCACGTTCCTCCTTCCAAATGTATACGTGTCTTTTGAAGGATAGGGTTAACTGAAAATCATATGGATTTAGTATTAGTGGCGCCATCTGTGCGTTATTCTACGAACTTTTCAGCCGAACTGTTATATGACGCGCGATATTATGCTGTTCTCATAAAAATCTTTTGCTTAAGTAATCGGATTAACTAAATGAAATTTCCTGGCTTTTGTACTGTTCGTTGTGAAGGTAACAGGTGGGTACGATATGAATAACTGCCTTGAAATGTATCTAAATTCAAGTTAGAGAAAATGTTCCGATTCAATTTAAAGTAACTTCCATTTCTCCTGACTTATTATAGATTAAAGCAAGCTTGCACTAATTGAGATGTAAATAATCCTAAAAGGTCGCAGTGCCATCGAAATGAATAAAAATCTGCATTTGTATTATAAGAAATTGAGGCCATTTCATTATCGAGGTTACTAAATTATCTGTTATAATCAAATTGCATCCATCACCATTTTTCTCAAGTGTATTCTGATAATTCACCAGCAAGCTTTAAACTAATTCACCCATTAAAGAGTTCTATTGATAACGCTACGTTACACAATATGGCACCCGATGTCTGTAGCCATTCTTGTTACGTCACAACAGAATATTTAGATTAATCTGCTTTTTGTTTGACCTGTAAAGGAAAAATTAAACAAATCCCTACCCTCTAGATCTCGTGTCTACTTTCACGCCACTTAGCTCTTATGTTTTACATTAAATAATTTTGCTGCTTCACAATTTCAGTGGCGTTATTTACATATGTACATACTTATGCATATACAAGCGTCTCTTCTGAGGTTTGTGATTTCTCTTAATATTATAATTTTCCCTCAAGTTCATGGCAAGCATTTTGATCATCCTCTGTCTGAATTGACAAATGAAGTGAAATTTATTCCTTGATTTTTTTTTTAAAACAAAAATAGAATTTTGATTGACAATGTGTCAGCATATGTCCATCACTGACAACGTTGTTTTGAAATTGAAGGCATCCAACCAGGCCACACAGTTTTAAGTAGAGCTCCACGAAGCGAATAATGCAACACAAAATATAAAAGTAATAACAAAGAAAATGATTGATTAATTATGAATTATATAAAATAATGTGGGAGCCAGACCCTATGGGTCTTACCAAAACTAGTTGACGAGTATCAGAGCGGCTTCAGACCGGGGGAGATGTTATCGAGTACCCTCCGTGGTGGTCGTTTCAAAAATATTCGGTTTGCAATACGAATGCGGTGGTACTAGTATACAAATTTAGAGGTGTAACTCGCCTAATTAAACTAAATTTAAGAATGGATTTAATACAATAATAAGATACATATAACACTTGTGAACTCAGAACACGCAGAGGAAAGGAATGACTGAACTGACAAAGATTTACCGAAAAGCATAAAATGTGAAATATGCCTTCAATCCCCCTTTCGGAAGGATCATTTAACCATTGGTGATCCTTACGATCTTATATTTCGCTCGCGCAAACTCGAGTCAGGTGGTTTCTTTAAAAGATCCGTTGTAGTAGTAGTTGAAAGGCAGTCCTATTGATCTGACTGAAGGTGAATTGAAGCAAAATAGTTCTGCCCGGTTCCGAGTCCGAAGATTGTTTGCCGTAGACTCCTCTTGGAAACAATTTGTGGACTAGCTGACTTTCCTTTCCTATTATTATTATTATTATTCGCACCGCGTCCTTAAAGAACTATTGTGCCCCTTTTACTGGTTATAGTATGCCTATTGATCATAGTATCTCAAGCAGGCCTATAACCGTTAGGAACTTTAGTGTGTTCCCTACTTCCAGATTTTTCAGCCTTGCATCTGGTATTAAGTGTTCTCCCAGATGCCTCGACCTACTTTGCACAAGTGCTGGATACTGTCCCAGGACGTCTACAGAGGTTTCGTCATGCTCTTCATAAAACCTGCAGGCAGTGTCCGTAGATATCCCTAGCTTCCCTAGGTGATAGTTCAGCCAACAATGACCAGTGAGAATTTCCACTATGCTTATGGTTTCATATCCCCCAATAAGCACCCTGGACTGCTCCATCCCTGGTAAGCCCGCCCAGTATAGTTCCCTCAACTGTTCCTCTTCATTTCTTAGATTCATAGCCATGAAACCGTTTCCGATTCTACAGAAGGGTTCTGACCCGTGTAAAAGCGTCCCTGCTCCCTTCTTGGCTAGTTCGCGCTCGTTCCTCGTTGCCTTCCAACCCAGTATGGCCTGGAAGCCAAAGTATCCAGACCTTGTTGGACGAGCCTAGTGTATTAAGTATCTCAAGGCATTTCCACACCAGTTTAGAGTTCACCTGGTTGGACTTAAGTGCCTTGATCGCTGCTTGGCTATCGGTGAGAATAGCTATGTTCTGCCCCCTATAGTTCCTTTGCCGATTAAAGGAGGCACATTTGTCTATGGCGTATATTTCCGCCTGGAATATGCTAGTGTACCTACCCATTGGTTCAAAGTACATTTTCCATGGACCAATGACACCGGCACCCGCTCCCTCTGCTGTGAGGGATTCTTCAGTGTACCAAGTAATCAGTTGTTACTCCAACGTGTTTCAAACTTCTTATCGAAGTGAAACCTCGTTGTCATGTTATCCCTTGGTATTAGTAATTCGGGATACCGCCTAGAAAGAATATCAATCTTCCTTCGATTTAGGCAGCTCACCGCCTCACTCTTACTATCGGCCATCCCAAATATTGTCCTCCTTGCCTGCATCTGTATGTGTAATTGGAGAGGGATTAATCCCAGAGGACCTCCAGGGATGCCGTTGGGCATTCTTCCCTAACACTACCAATGGAATTGAATAGTTGCTTGCTTTGCTTTAATCAAGATGGACTCCGTTGTAGGTCCTTCGCCTACAACTATTGGCCAACTCACATATAAGACAATCTTCCCTGCGAAATTTAATAAATTTAGGGCAGTGACTAGAATATTTTGTTCGTAAAAAGAGATTATTATGCGGACGTTCATCATTGCAAAATGTGTCTTGTTTGAATTCAGGACACACGGGTTGCATTCTAGTTCGGATTCGCGTATTCATTTTTCTGTTATCTTAGTTTCTTTGAATTTTAAATTCTATTTGGTATTGTTTGTCTCATGTTTATGGTGACCATTTAGGGAATGTCGTGATTTCGGTTCGGTATCTGGGCAACCAACGAAATTGAAATTGCTGGTGATCGCCAGCGACGTACAAAAAAAGAAGGAACTATAATATCTTCAATTAAGATCTAATCCGTCAATGAGGGTGTTATTCGTCAGGTGTAGTGGGGATTCTTTGTTCAGATTTTGAGTCGTTTAGTTTGAAGAAATCAAACAAAAAACAACTCGAAAAATCGGAAGTTGCGCTTCAGATAGCAACGGTTTTGTGTTTTATTATTATGAGAATGCTTGCCTTCAATTCATAACAGTTCCGCTTACCTTTATACGCTTACCTATATCTATTAACTGTAGTATGTCGATCAAACCTATAAATGGCAGGGAATTTGCTGTGTTCCCTACTTGCAAGTATTTGAACCTGGTATCTGGAATTAAGTATTCTCCCAGGTGATCCAGCTGTCCCAGAAGATATATGGAGGTTTCGTCACCCTCTTCACAAAATCTGCAGGTAGGGCCCACCCAGAGGCCCTGTTGCCTCAACGTATTTTAAACTTCTTGTCGACATGAAACCTTATTGCCATGCTATCCCTTGGTATCACCTAGGAAAAATATCTATCGACTTAGGCAGCTCCCATTCTCACTGATATTTCCGAACATTCTGAAGATCACCCTCCTTGCCTGCATCTCCATGTGAAGATTGTGAAGGACTTCCAGGGATGCAGTTGAAAATGCTTTTATTGCCCCACTGATACAGACCAACCTTTGAAAATAACTGGTGTATAGGTAATCATTGGTCTTACTATTTCAATGTATATCCAGCACAGTATTTTTTGGATGTATCTCTATTTTCCCCCGGCTGTGGGCCTTCAAGCTTGTAGCTTTCCGACATATGTTCCAGAGTAGTTTTTGATCTCCGTTTCTAATTTAACCTCCATGCCATGTAATCTAATGGCTCTCAGGTGGTCAAGTTTGTTAGCTTTCCTAGGAATTGCAAAACCACGTCAATATTGCTGTGAAACTTTAGTTACCTTATAAAACTTCCGGATAGCTGAGTGGTTAGAGCACAAAGCTGTCGTACGGAAGGTCGCAGTTCAAATCTCACTGGTGGCAGTGGAATTTGTATTGTGATTGGACGTCGGATGCCAGTCAACCCAGCTATAAATGAGTACTTGAGTCAAATCAAGGTAATAAATAATCTCGGCCGAGCGCAATGTTGACCACATTCCCTCCTACAGGATACTGTAATCCTGTAGTGTACTATTATGGTTCTGAATAAAGCGCCCTAATACACTTGAAAGTCCTGATCCAATTATTATTATTATTAATGCTGTGTAAAAGTACTACAATAATCTACCAAAACATAATTTTGCCATCGCAATGTACTTTTTCAAAGTCTATTTAAATTTTTTCTTAGAGTGCACTCAGTTACCGTTACCGTTGTTATTGGCACGGTTCGCATAATATTCTGGATTTGCGGATATTTTTTTCGACTCTTCGGACCAAATTCGTAGCATTTTTTTATATTATAGTCATCTTGTACAAGTTGTGGCTATCACCCCTAATGATCTTGGTAGATTAGAGGCTTGGCTCCAGAAAAGCCACACATAAGTCCCAGAGAGAGGTAGATTGGCTCCTATATATAAAATAACTTCATCACCAAGGGCGCAATAACCGATATCTGGTCTAGGCTTACCTAAATAAGGAACTCCGGCTTTGCGCCGAGGTCCACCAATTCCATATTCCAAAAAGTTGTCTCACGTCCTAACTTACGCTATCGTTCCATTTCAGGCAGAGTCTGCCTTGTCTTCTTTTTCTACTATAGATATTGCCCTTATAGACTCTTCATCCTCATCCAAATGGATTAGGTGACCCGTCCACCGCAACCTGTTTATCCGGATTTTATCCACAACCAGACGGTCGTGGTATCGCTCATAGATTTCGTCGTTATGAAAACTATGAGATTGTCCATCCCCAAAAATTCTTTGTAGGATTCTTCTCTTGAATGCGGCCAAGAGTTCGAAATTTTTCTTGCTAAGGATCCAGGTCTCCGAGGAATACATAAGGACTGGCACGATCATTGTCTTGTACAGTAAGAATTTTGACCCTATGATGAGAACAGTTTATGTAAGCTGGGATAGGCTCTGTTGGCAGTCAACAGTCGTGCGCGAATTTCACCGTCATAATTGTTATCGGTTGTGGTAGATAGGAAAAACTAAAATTAAAAGTTGTAGTTTTTCATTTTTAAGGTTTTGTTTGTAAAACCTTATTAAAATCGGTTCAATGTCCGTCTGTCTATCTGTCTGTCTGTCACAGGCACTTTTCTCAGAAACGGCTACACCGATTGACACGAAATTTGGTGAGAAGGTGGACCCCCAGACATGCAGTGAGTAATATCCTCCTGCGTTGAGATTTAGGGGGGTCCCCATAGATGTAAAAGGGGGGTGTAAAAATTAGTACTAAATCTGATATGCTAAATGCATATTCTTAACGGGCTACGTACAAATGGGATAGTTCTTCACTCAAATATACTCACACAAGAAACAAACAAAACCTTTCATACCTTTCATACCCCGCCCAGCTTCCGGTTTCCCGACTTGTTATTGTTTTCGTTTGACCAGTGCGATTCGATATTGTTCGTTCTTTCGTTTTTTGGCACTGACATTGCAATCATGTACTTCGTCTTGACTTCATTAATGTGCAGCTTCAAATCTGGCGCCGCCTGCTCGATCTGGATGAAAATAAACTCTACATCTCGGGTTGTTCCTCCCATAATGTTAATATCGTCAACGTGGGCTAGTAGTTGGGTAGCATTTACATCTGCATCGCGTATTACTTTCTCCAGGGCCACGTCAAAGAGGACGCATGATAGAGCATCCCCTTGTCTTACATCGTTGTTGATGTTGAATGGTCTCGAAAGTGATCCTGCTGCTTTTATCTGGCCTCGTACATTGATCAGGGTCAGCCTAGTTAGTCTTATTAATTTAGTCGGGATACCGAATTACAGTTTTACCATGACTATACTATCATAGGCGGCTTTAAAGTCGATGAAAGGATGGTACAACTGACGGCCATATTCCAGCAGTTTTTCAGTCGCTTGCTGCAGAGAGAAAATCTTATCTGTTGATGATTTACCTGGAGTGAAGCATCTTTGGTATGGACCAATGATGTTCTGGACGTAAGGGGCTATCCGGCCTAGCAAGATAGCGGAGAATATCTTATAGATGGTACTCAGCAACGTGATACCTCTATAGTTGCTGCACCGCGTGATATCTCCCTTTTTATGTATAGGACAGACAATGCCCCGTTGTCAGTCGTCAGGCATTGATTCGCTGTCCCACACTTTAAGCCTCAGCTGATGAACCGCTTGGTGTAGTTGATCGCCTCCATATTTGACCAATTCGGCTGCAATTCCATCGGCTCTTCTTCTATTTCTGTATAAAACTAATCTTTGGTAATAATTGAAGGACTTTGAAGAATTTTTTGAATAATGTACACTGTACTCTCCCTGGGATGAACTTAAGAGGGTTTTCTAGTTAAAAAAATTTAGTGATATACAATTATTACGTTTTTTTTGAGAATATATCGGAATGGGATATATTTTGAGACATCGATTTTAGATTGATTTATCGCCACGAGTTTTCCAGATTTTTTGGTTCGGTAGTAGAGTTTACGCAGTTGTAGCGTTGAGGAAAATAAGCCCATTTTTTCAAGCCAATGTACATGAAATGCTACACAACTTATCTTCGATGAAGTTTTCTTTTTTGAACAGCGCGAATTACAATGTGTATTAAGATTTTAAGATTTGCTAAGCTTTAGCTAGAAAAGCGCAATATTAAGAACAAGTTTATTTGTTTTACCAAAGAAAAACTTTATTCGTTAACGTCGGTGTTAAGACTAACTGGAAGTAACATTATTGAAATCTAAAGGGGGGTAAAACTGCTGATTGCTGTTAGATGCAATTTTATGGAATTTCCGGGATATTTTATGAGAGCGGATGTACGTGGAATTTCCCAGCAAATTCTTACCATTCTGGCTTAAATTCATACGGCAACAGGCGGGTGAGACCGTTTTCGTATTTTTTTAGAGTTTCTAATTTCAATAATGTAACTCGCGCGGCCTAACCAATTTCTACATTAAGGCGAATTTTTCGCTTATGCATGTAGACATATATATAGCTGTAGAGTTGCGTACTATTCTTTCGATATGTAAATTTTCTGCAAAAAACGGCCTCTTTCAAAAGAGAAATTCGAATTTCTAGGAAAATGTCGTTCGAATTTTTTTTTTATACCAAAAAGGTATAATATATTGTAAAAATCTTAAGTCCTTTTATACACAATTTTGAAATTAATTGTAAATATAGAGTGAAAATTGACTTAATCGTTCCAGATTTGTTCGAGTTATGAGTGCAAAGCATTTTCGGACTGACATCAAATTTCAAAATAGCAATATTTAGATATTTTGTCTATCGTAATCGTTTATCATTCCTAAGGTGTTGGGGAATTTTTAGCGGGAAAAGGAGAAGTCAGTTTTTTTAAATTTGTACGGCGTAACCTCAAGTCCACCAAATTTCGTTTTAATTAATGCAGCCAATTTTGAGAAAGTGTGTGTGATAGACAGGCTAGTAATCCTGTTTTAATAAACCTTTGTTTTAAATAGAGCCTTGAAAAGGTAAAATCTTTGCAAAGCTCTTCAATACGATCTAAAAGTAAAACAAAATCTTTAAGATATTCTTAATCTGGGGCAGACTAGGCACATATTATTATTCAAATCTATTTTCCTAGCCTAAGCACTAATGTACATAAAATTGTATGGTTTACTCATTCGGAACAAATACTCCGTTTGTGTTGTTCTAATCAAATTAAAAACCGAATGTAAAGACGAATTCCATTTACACAAGTGCGAAATATTAAAACCACTTTCTACGAGCCACACGCTGTCGCCTTGCTTTTGCCCCAAACTTCAACTACATATCAGTGTCAGTGTTGAATACAATTATTAAATATGTTTAATATGTTAATAATATGTATATGCACGCATGTTAATATGAAATGACCCGAACATTATTACAAAAGCATACGTGGTCATAATATCATCGTCAAAAGGGGAAGCGGCGTATGAATCATATAAATTTTTATAAATAAACCACGAAGTTCAATTTTTCACCTTAGATCGATATCAAAGCCATATAATTAATTTATCAATGCAACAAGAAACGTGCATGACAATCTTGCGCTGATTAGCATTCATTTACAATAGCGAAGAAGTTCCAGTTACCGTAGTCGATATTGGATGAATGTGGGACAAACCATTATGTTAACGCTCTGAACATTATCGTCTTTGTCGGTCCCTTTTTGTAGTGGCGTCAAATATTACGCACCTTGTTCTTATGAATTTGAAGTTATTCTTATGCATTTTTTGTTGAGTTAGTATGCAGATGAGGAAACAATGCTAATCACAGGTAAATTCGGACCAATAACCATAGCGGCCGGATGGCTCAAAGGGTTAGAGCGCTAGGGTGCCGCAGCGGAAGGTCGCGGTTCAAAACTCATTGGTGGTAGAAGAATTTGCTGTCGTGATCGGAAGTCCGGATAACTAGTCGCCTCAGCTGTGATTGGAGTACTTGAGTCAGATCAGGGTAATAATCTCGGGCGAGCGCAATGCTGATCACATTGCTTTCTACAGTGTTCTAACACGCTTAATTTTTTTTTGGAGTAGGGTAAGTGAATGCGTTTACGCACAAAGTGTTGCACTCCCGCAACAGTACGCTGTCGGACTACCAACTAAACACCTCCCTGTCATCAGAGAACTAGCCTGGAACCGTTTGACACATTACTTCGGGCTAGCCCTCCCGCTCTCCCGGCTTTGGGAGCCTTCAAGTCAGGCAATTCGTTTCACTAACGGAAGCGGGGGGGGGGGAAGTAAGTTGCTAGTTCTTAGCTTAATTCCAGGTGCCAGCGCTTTTCAGTATCTCTCTGACAATCTTGTCTGGAGAGAGCTCTCCTGTGTCTGCATAAAGCTGCTGACGAAAGCCGTCCCACGTCTCGCAAGAGAAAAAGTGTGTTCAGCGTCATCCGCCACTCCATTGCAGAAAACATAAACAGGGGATCGCCCCTTCCCGATCCTGTGCAGGTAAAACTGCCATGCCCACTCAGAAGTTGGGTAAGGAAGTAATCAGTCTCACCGTGCGTTCTGTTCAACCGCGGATCTAATTTGTCGATGAGCCGCGCAGTCCATCTGCCCCTTGGCACATTTTGCCAAGAAAGTTGCCACTCAGTAAGGGTGCGTTGACCTTCTTCACGGGCAACCACCTATCTTAAGTGTTCGCCCTTATGGCGGTAGATAGCTTTGCGCTCCTTGGCAAGGAGGGCAACGGGGATCACTCCCGCGATCACCATCACATCCGGTTCGGAGACGGTACGATAAGCAGACGCCACTCGCAAAGCTCCTCTCCTCTACACTCGAGTAAGGCATTTACGATGCACCTCCTTGTGAAGGGCATCAGCTCATACCTCCGCATCATAGAGCAGAACCGACTGCGTTGCTCCCATAAAAAGACTTCTTCTAGTTGATATAGGGCCCCCGGTATTCGCCATTAGCAGACTTAAGGCCGCGACTCCAACTGCAGCCCTGTCCGCTGCAACTCGCTCATCGATATGGGACGCAGGGTCGCGATTCTCATTCTGGTCAAGATGACTACTTCGGTTTTTTCCAGCGCAAGGTTGAAACCGTGAGCAGTCATCCAGTCATCCATCCACTTACCCGTCGCATCAATATGCCAAGTTTGCTTTGCGCCTGTTCAACAGTGCGTCCGGCTGTGTGCCTCGGCTCGATGAATCGCATCTACGACCTCTATAACTGCATACACTGTAGATCACCCTGTCCTGAACCCGAACTGCCTTGCCGATAAGTTCCCGGCGCGGATCGCTTCAGCGAGTCTACCCCTGATGAGCTTCTCGAGCACTTTCCCCCTCCAGTGCGGCCCTGCCTACTCCAAGTGCTTCGTCGAACTTCCCGATGTTCACCCTCGCGACATTCCGCAGGCAGGGGGTGCTTCGCGTTGGTGCTCTACGGCAAGTAGCGTCAACTACTTCGAACGCGATATACCGGTGATTACTTGCCGAGTAGTCTTCTAGGACTCGCCACCCGTCCACCGATGATGCCAGAGATTCCGACGCAAAAGTAGTGTCACTTCACAGCCTGAGCATCACAACGCTAGCATGGATCTGGTGTTTAAAACTTCAAGCCCGGTTCACGCCGCCATTTCCAGAATCCGTTTGCCTCCGGAGTCTGACTGAGGCATGCCCCATTCAAGAGCCCTGGCATTAAAATCACCGCCTACCAGGATTTCTCCCTCCGTGCTCGAAACGGCGTTCACCAGAGCATCAAGCCGACGTCGAAAGTCCGACATCGTCTCGCTCGGCATCAGGTAAACGCTAAAAAACGTTATCCTTAAACACCGGATTCAGACAAACCCGTTCCCTCGGCCTTCGGCAAGAACACGGAGTCGAACGTCGTCCCGAACCCAGATGGCAGCGGTGCCCGATAAGTTCAGATGCCTTGTTTCGGTATTGCTCGCTAATCAGCAGTAGATCAGCATTTACTTCCGCAGCGAACTGTGCTAGCAACTGGTAAGCAGTTGCAATCCGTTGCATGTTAATTTCCAAAACGCGGATCATGCCGTTCGCACCCTAGCCCTCTCCAATTCCGCCCTGAAGGTCGGACACCGTCCCGAGCCCACAGTGTCTGCGATGCTCTCACGAGACGCGCCATGACCCCTGCAGGGAACACAACTCTCACTTTCATTGCAGGTTTTCGCTTAATGACCCCCGTGGCCGCATCTTCGGCATGCTGTTCTCCTGTCCGGTCCCTTGCAAGCTGCTGACGTGTGTCCATAGTCCGAACACCTTTAGCGCTTTGTGGGGACTATCCGCATTCGCACCCTGCATACTACCCATCCGATTTTGATTCCCCCGTTGCAAAGGAGTTTGCCCGGATATTGCTCGGGGACCTCGGTTACCTCTGGACATTTACGCTTTAGCGCCTCCACCACTTCGATCTTTTCTATGAGGCAGTCAAGATCCCCGATTTCTAGAGAGCAAATGGGCTCTAGGCTGGAAACAAGAGCCTTCCCCTCCAATAGCCCCCAGACATCGTTCCCAATGTTAGTCATCATCTTTGTTGGAGTCGAGCTAACTTTTGTTTTGTGTCCTTGAAGTTTAACTAGGCATCAATTGTCAATTGGCTAGGTATATAATGGCACTGACACACGATGTTGTGATTACCAACATATATATTGACAATATCGTTTTTCTTGCGGTTGACAATAAGGACTGATTTCATTTTTCGTACTCCAAAGCCGATCTAACTATTCATAACCAAAATTTGATGGCATGAATGTTTTCAGCTCTATATAGTTCCATATCATCGGGTAGTTTCGCAACTGCGTTCGCCGCCCAATCATCTGCGAAGTCAATTAATATTTCTGCCTCCAGCATGTGAAAACCAGGCACTCTCTCATATGTGATATTTCACAACAGGGCTCCCAGTGCGGAACGTTGACTTTGAGCTGTTGTCGCAATGTAGTGTTTCGACTTGTTTTCTGACTCCTACCAGAGGAATTTCTCCGGGATGTAACTCTCGGTTAGTCGAGTTAAGTAACAAAGACTACTCAGTTTGGCCAAAGTGCCCTTCGTCCAACCTCAGCTGGCTGATTTAAAAGCATTACTAATCACCAAGGCGCCGCGCTCGCCGACGACCACCGCCTACGAACCGTCTCCTAGCTCCATGCACGAGAGCAGCCTGTTGTATTTCCTCTTTCAAACATTTTACCCATAGTGCTTGAAAGACATAAAGAGACTACGCCTGATGGATTTGGTGCTTTGAAATTAAGATCAACTTTCGCTTCTCCTACTATACGAAAACCCTTTTTCTACTATGTATGATTCAAATATGGCCTGGCTTTATTTTTTGAGAATTCCCTACGATCTAGAAGCCCTATTATCTTGAATACGTCCCCAGGATAGTTCTTCTTCCGTCATGCCAGGGATCGAAAAGATGTCCTGTTGAACCGTTTGCTGAGGTCTCCCCTCTTCCTATTGCGCAAAAGGAGTTGTAACTATTTTCACAAGAACTGCGGACACGAAAATAGAACTGGTTTTCGCCCATGAAGGATATGGAGGAAGCGTTCCAAAAGCAAAGCTATTCCACTGCGGTGGCTCTGGAAGGTGATCACGACCACAACTCTGCCAGGTGTTGGCGGCGTTTCTATTATAGGTCGAAACCGAACTACTCGTGGGACCAGGAAGTCTCAATGTTGAGAGGCTCGAGGTCAATGTCATCACCTCTCTTGTTTCGCACTTCTAAGGGCAACTTTTATATCTAGTGCTGATTGTCATGTGGTCTCTCTCTTAGATGTATGGTAGCCATCAGTCGAAACACACCTGATCTTATGGTAGGCAATGCGCTCTAAAAGTGGGTCGTCAAGAAATTACAAACCTTTTACTTTTGTCTTTAAGATCCCTAGGTCCATGTTCCTCCACCGCAGTGTAGTATTAAGTTATTCCCCATTCTGGAACAGAATTTTGCAGCCAATATTCTGGCTAGTTAAGAGGACATGAAGGGGCGACTTATGGATTCAGTGAGGATTAATCTGATGCCGGATTCACACTTTTTTCAGCAGAAGCAGAAGAGTGCTCCAGGAATCTCAACACCTTACCTCGCCTAACGTTAAAATGTTCGACCTATCCTGTCCAAAATTCCTGCTGAACTTGGAGAAAGCGAACATTCTGGGGAACCTGGATATCGTTGTCGAGGCGAACTCTCACACTCCAGAATCCAATCTTAATCCGTTGTGCTTCCATACAAGTGTTCATTATTAACATAGCAGAGGTAGTCGATACCCTGTATACATTGGTGTCGAATCTTTACAAGATTGTATTGACTGCCCTGGTAGTAGTGATCACTTGTAGTAGTGATTGCTTCTCAGTTGCCATTCTTATAAACTTGTCAATTGACTAGGTAGGGTTTATCGACGAAAAACTTATGGTAAAAGCGTTTTTTTTCATAGACCCTCATTAGGCCATTGTCGTTTCAAAGGCAGATATCATGGCTAAAGAATCACTTACCGGACACCTCGAGGGTTGCATACAAGGATTGCGCTTTTGGTACGATAGCTTGTTTCTTCCGCGTTTGCAATGGTTGGTAGTCCCATGAGTGATAGCATTTCGTTCATTTGAAAGTATGAATTAATGAGAACTGGCATTTTTTTTCAAAATTAATTAAGTTCATAATGCAGTTGATCCACTAAAATGACGC
The DNA here is from genome assembly GCF_905115235.1 of Hermetia illucens. Classification (NCBI taxonomy): domain Eukaryota; kingdom Metazoa; phylum Arthropoda; class Insecta; order Diptera; family Stratiomyidae; genus Hermetia; species Hermetia illucens. The sequence goes on along the minus strand of NC_051851.1, from coordinate 94,542,123 downwards.
CGAACTTGATAGTGACCGTCAGAAACTCAACCTCGGGCTCAATACTTAAGTTAGTATCATACGAGCAAACTAATCCGGAATCCTCGATTACGCTTTACTGATAGAATAAAAGCTTCAGAAAAATTCGTAGATGGGTCGTTTCGGAATTCCACAGTTATGAATGACGAGGGGTCGCAGATGTATACCATAAAATCCAATATTACTTGTGTATATTCTTGATCGCAAAACAATAACATGCTTCTTTTCTTGTTCGATCAGTTAACTTATCCAGCTTCGCCATCGGAACAGCCTTAGGATGGACTTCCCCAGTTGGACCGAAGTTATCAGACCCGGATATGAAGGATACACCCTTGAGCTTTGTTCTTGCCTCCAGTTCTGATGACTTTGCATGGATTTCATCCTTGATTGCCATCGGAGCTTTGATTGGTGAGATTTATCCACTTCAAATGCTCAGTTGAACAAATAAACAATAAAAAATTTGCAGCCCCTTTCGCAGCCGGAATTTTAGCTGACAAAATTGGACGGAAATGGACCTTATTATCCAGCACGGTATTCTTCGTAGTAGCCTACATTATGCTACTATTCGCAAGCGAGGTTTCGGTGATGTTTGTAGCGCGATTGCTTCAGGTATTTTTTTTGTCGAGATTATAATTTCTGAGCTAGAACTTAATCCTATTATATCCAGGGTTTCGGCACAGGATTTGTGATGACTGCACAACCCATGTATATCGGTGAAATTGCTACAGATGATATGCGAGGTCCATTGGGTGCTTTTATGCAACTGTTTATCGTTGGTAGGTTTCATCCTTATTTCCCTCCAAAATCGTGAACCATAAAAGTTGTATTCTTTGCATAGCGGATGTAATAAACAGTTTGTCGCGCTTATTTAGTCCTTAAGAGGGTCTACCAAGAAATTCTCCTTCTCTTTGTTTATATTATTTCCTATCAACTAATTGTAGCTGGAATCCTTTACGTTTACGCAATTGGGCCATATGTATCCTACATCACTCTTCAAATCGCATGTCTTGTTATCCCAATTTTGTTTGCTGCCACATTCTTTTTCATGCCGGAGAGCCCATTCTACTTCATCGCTAAAGGAAAGAAAAAGGAAGCGCTGCACGCTCTACAGTTCTTGAGAGGGCAGTCATCAGACAGTGTCCAAGATGAGTTTACCTCCATTCAAAATTCCGTCGAAGAGGCCATGCAGAACAAAGGGTCAATAATGGACATCATCAAGAATAAAGGAAACTTGAAGGCGCTCATCATTTGCTGTGGCTTACTCAGTTTCCAGCAGTTGTCTGGCATCAACGTTGTGCTTTTCAATAGCCAGACAATTTTTGATAATGCCAACTCCGGCCTTGATCCTGCAGTAGCAACGATTTTAGTAGGAATCGTCCAAGTCATTGCTAGCGGATGCACTCCTCTGATAGCAACTCGCCTGGGACGAAAGACGATTCTGATGATTTCGGCAGCTGTGATGTGTGTCGGACTGGTGAGCATACTTTTCAAAAATTTCAACAATTACTTATGTCTGATTTTTCTTCTTCTTATTTTAGGCGTTGCTCGGACTCTACTTCTATTTGGATGCCTCCGGGTCGGACACCAAATCCATATCATGGCTTCCAGTTCTGTCCCTAATCGTTTACGTTACAGTTTACTGCATTGGATTCGGACCGTTGCCTTGGGCTGTACTCGGTGAAATGTTCGCCCCCAATGTAAAGTCAATTGCATCTTCGATTGTTGCGTCTGATTGCTGGATCCTCGGATTTCTGGTGACGCGCTTTTACCCCGCCTTAGAAGCTGTTGGAACCTATTTCGCGTTTTGGCTTTTCGCAGCCTTTTGTGCTTGCGCATTTGCATTCGTCCTGCTTGTGGTCATGGAAACGAAGGGATTAAGCCTTAAACAAATTCAAGATAGACTGAATGGTAGATAGTATGACTGCTTTTATTATTAATTAAGTTATTGTTTGTATTATCATGAAACTGTAGAAAATAAATGTAGAAAATGTTCTTTTTAAAATATGGGTTTTAGTAGCGAATGCAAAGATCATACTAGTTACCCTACAATAGAAAATATGTTTCTGTTCCTTATCCCAATGAACTGTAGTTAGGGAACCTGAGCTGCGAAAGTTGCGTAGATTACACATCTAATAATATCTGAGAGAGCCCATATAATGGGAAGTTACCAGAAAACGTAAGAAGGTTAGGTTCGTTGGTAACAATATTTAGTCCGGCCTTTTACCTCTCTCCAAATCCATAAGATTTTGGGTCAGGTGCATATTTCGATGAAAGGGTCAGATATTACTTACGTTATCAAGGAATTGGAGGAAAGATATTATTTGTCAGTGAATTCTGTTACATACACTTTGACAAGCGATGGATGAACAGAATCCATGCAGATCTACCGTAGCTCTCCGCTGTGGTGCGCCGTTTTAATGTTTGGGAAGTAAGAGCCAGAGATCTCTTTAAAGTCTCCAAACAATTGTTGAGTTGGGCAATCGCAAAGGAAATGCCTGAGGGTTTCTCCCTTTTCTCAGCAAATTCAGCAATGCAAATGGTAAGGTATGGTGAGTCCAGCGATATGGTTCCATCCTTGGGAGTTCCCGAGCAACTGTCAAGAGCAGAGCTGGTCAGTTCGTCGCCTCTATCATTCCCCCCTATGTTCATATGGATGAGAACCTTGCCTGGACTACAAGCAGTCATTAACGCTTGGCTATCGGTCAGAATAAATATGTTCCCTTTAAGGATCATGCCCAGCCATCGACAAACCTTCACTGGCAAATTCTGGACTCGGCTATCCTTTGTGTATCCACGGAGACTCCATAATCCACCCCACAGACCATTTTTGATCCGTCGGTGCAGAGTACTGGTCAAATGGATTCTTCCCAGAATAAATTGAATTATCGTGGTTCTTAGCATGTATGTAATGCGGAAGAGACCTCTCAAATCCTATTCTGGTTAGAACTCCTTGATAGTGTTGATAATAACGTTGTTGAATGCTTCCCCCATATACAGGGAGGTAGTTAGATTATATTGCTTGTAGTGTAGGAACCGTTCGACCGTACTAATTGCTTTACAAGCAGGGGTATTTTGGATTTGCCTGAGAGACAGGGATTTTTAGAAGGGCGTTCTCTTGATGATCATCCTTAAGATGACGTTCAGGATTCGCTCTAGTATCTTCTACACGAAAGAAATGAAGCTCATTGGCTAAAAGTGCCTCCCCAGTAGTGTGGTACGTATCCGAACGAAATACAGCCCCGGTAAATCTTTACAAACCACGGCATGTTGCCCTCTGAGCCCGGAGATTTATATTTGATAAACTCACATGACATGGGGCTCCATCGGCCTTGTAGGCCTGAAAGTGTGTAGAACGAGCAACTCCCAGGACAAGAGACCCTGGTGCTTTCAAGATTTTGACTATAGTTCAGCCAGGATTGCTTTCTGGCAGTCGACCTGTCGCTCTTCTGTCAATTTTCCTGGAGTCCATGAAATTGTCTGTTACTGACGTGATATCAAGAGCCTCCTCCCATAGTCACTGATATCCGAGCTGGAGAAATGGAAGAATGGTGTACTGCCCCTGTTGCACACCGTTATTATAATATCAAAGCAAGGTGCTCTATCATTAATTTCCGATTCGCCAAAAAGTTTATGACCCGCAGGTTGGCCTACTTCGCTGCGTTGTTGAACGTTATTGTAATTGTAATTGAGAAGACATATGGTATATGTTCTTCACTTACCCTTGCTTCATTTTAATCACGGTTAGGTCACTGTAACGGAGGCCCAGACAAGGGAAAGCAGTCAGGCTCTTCCTGATGAGGATACATGGTCTGTCCCTATCAGTGTTTTTTGTGCGGTGGAATAAATTTTAATGTTTACTTCAAAGCCATTGACATTGATATTTTCCTTTCGAAGGAAGGTCTTGCCCGTATTCTAGAATAACGTGGTATTTAACAAGGTATTTATCCGGCCTCCTTACGCTTCGGAATCTGGCTCAGAATATGGATGGCATTCTAGTGCTGGCTTTTGAACAGGACTCCTGTAGAGTTTCGTTTCTTCCCTAGTTTCCGGTAGCCGACATTCTTATCGACATTTGTTTATTGAAGGTTCTCCGACGTCTGCGGTTTTCAGGTGGGATTACTGTGGCTGACGCGCGTTATATCCAGTTCGATAACAGTGGTTGCCAGGAGGCTACTAGTCCATCTGCCCCCTTGCACTCTGCTGTTTGTTCCAGCACATGACATCGACAATATTGCCGCATGGGTTCACGGTTCCCACCTTTCCACTAAAGGAAACTATTATAAGTTGTAACTTCACGGGACGGAATTAGTTCCCTGAGCTAGGCCTCTTTCTTCTGCTTTTCGTAGTTTAACCTAGATCGATACGATCATAAATTTCATCGTATCCCAATCCTTCGGGTATATCTAATGTTCCTTCTGTGTTTTTCTTTCACGGACATTGGAAGAACACATGCACTGGGTCTTTCGGGACCCCATCGCAGCTTGGATAATCAAGTGAAGTATTCATTTTAAATATGTCCAGGTAGTGACGGTATCCTCCACAGCCCATAAAAAAGTGGTGAGATTATAATTCCTCGATGGCAGGGATCAGCCTGTGTGTCCAATGAACCTCTTTTGAGTGGCTCCATCATCGTTAGCGTTTTCAGTTCACTCCTTTATGGAGTATAGGGCATTCAAACAGTTTCTTTGTTGTTATTGTTTCCCCTCCCACCATTTTTTCAATAAGACTGTCCTTCTGTTTCATTATCATCACACTTAATGCTGAGCAAGTTAAAACCATACAGCAGCGAGACAAAGACAAGGCGGTAGAAGATCAATCCCGTCGCTCTGATATTGATGTTTTACCCCCTCAAACATCATTGTTGGCAATACTTACCCATCTTTCACTTCCTTCTTTTTTCGCCTGTGATTAAGGACAGGGGCCTTGGCGTTATATATGTTCACCGTCTCCTCTGCTGAAATGGCAGTCGACAATATACCCGCGATCAGGAATACCGCATCATCGGAGATGGAGGCAGAACAGACCCTTGGAGCTGTTTTTCTGTAGACATGCATAGCTGTTCTCCAAATTGTGCTGGTTATAAGCAACCGCAGTCTTCGTACACTCCACATCGTTCTTTCTAAAGCCATTCTCGTAGTGGATGTTTTGTCACCATTATACTCTATGTGCTGCTTGAAATTGAGTATTGTTTCTGTCACCACTTCCAAAAATTTGATGGCTGGTTTGAAAGTGATGATATGACTCATAATTTTATGTAAGCCTGGCTTCTTTTACGGCGCTTGGTAGGAGGGCCGCTTTCGTTTTTTTCTCCACAAGTGTCAGTTCAGCGCTTTCTTACCAAGCTTTATCAGCGCTGCTTACTTCGTATGAATACAACTCAGATGTTTTGTGACCACCTTCGTCGTAACCTACCTACCTGTATAATATTCCAGAGTAGTGGGTTCAGTACAGAGCCATGTGGAAGGTCTCCTTGGCTTTCAAGAACCGCTTACCCGCTTTAATATTCTCCCCAAATTGTTTGGAAGATATATGGGTCTATAGAAAGAAGGTTCATCACCAATCAAAAGGTAGTGCATGATACTTTTCCACATTACGATCTTCTAACTGCTCCTGCACAGGGTTTATTAGAGCCTCCGACCGGAGCTGCTTAAAACATTCCATCTTGCTGCATTGGATGCCAGTTTGAGGTTTTTGTAGATCCCCTTATAGATATGTTCTTTTTGTCTGAATTGATCCCATCTACTTCCCTCTTAGCCGTTCGTCTGGCTTGATGGCAAGTCGATTAATGGTTAGCCAGTTAACTACCCCACCAATAGTTCAATAGTATGTGCTTCTCTTACAAATGGGTGCATCACAATCTTTGGTGACGTCTTGCATTATATGGAGAACTCTTTCCAATAGGTGCTCACATTACCTTCGTTCGCACGCTGAGCAAATTTGTGCAATAAACTGTGTCTATTACGTTAGTCTCCCTTTGGCTTCGTTCCTTCCACCAAGAACAAGACTGTCTAATAGTTTTTGAAAATTGAATAGTGTGAAGCTTGGTGGGATCTTACGCGACTGTGCAATGATAGAGGTTTATTTGAATAAACTGCTTTTTCTTATTGGACATAACGCAGTCCCGCCCATCCTTTCTTCGCATAAAATGAATTTGAGATCCCTATTGCACTTCTTAGTAATATGTCCTTCTTCCCCACACCCAACTAGGGCATGCCACCTTTTTAATGAGATCTGTTCTCTTAAAGGGGAAACAACTCTTCCGATACCATACCCCTTACTGGTAGCCACATTATGGCTGTTTCAGTACCTCTGTAGGCTTTACCCAGATTGACGACATTCAACAGTCGTGAACATCCTTCATTTTAGGCACCTATTGATTCGCAAGAATTTCCCGTCTTTGACTCGCACTCTTTTATTTGAGCAGGGAAATGGACCTGCTGCCCATAGAAGAGGAGAAACTGTACGAACTCAATCTAAGCCTTCTAAAGCTCAAGTCGGAGAGCAAAACGCAAGGAAGTGTCATGTCGGAGGAGGAGGGTAATGGCATCGACATTGGAGAGGAATTCCAAACCTTAACGGAACTGATGGGCAGGTGTAACGTAGCAGTTCAAACGTTCCAATTTCGCTTGAATTTACAGCATCTGAAGCCATGCGAATAAGATGGTAACGTTCGCGTGAAATGTTAAAATCCCATTTATAATAATCAAGTTGTTTGCAGCACTTTTTATGCTTTTGTGTAGAACACTTATATGAAATCTAAGTCTAAAAATATGTCCCATTCCAATATCTGCTCAAATAAACTGACTAATAGTATATTACCGACTTTTAGAAATTAACTGAAAAACCCCCCCTTAAGTTCTTCCTAGGGGTACGGGCATAGAGGACAGTATCGCCCATACGCATGCCAAGTTTCATTGAAATAGCTATTAGTGTCATAGTTATAGCAGTTCAAACTTATCAATTTTGTGCGAATTAACTGCACCGCAAGGCATGCAAATAAGATGTTAACGAGAATAATTGACACTCGAATGAAATATTTTTTTTCATTTTCATTTTATTTATTTCCAATTAGTGTTTTACATCTGATATATTTTGCTTAAGAGTAGCTTAGAATTAGCATAGCTAGCTTAGAATTATTACAATGGGTGGCTATGCATTGTTTGGCCTACCCGACCTTCTCTGTAATTAACTTTATTGTGTAAAAACAAACTGTAATTTACAACGTTTCGTGGCTTTGTATTTAATTAAAACATTACTTAACCTATTTTCAAAACTGCGTCCGCACTAATGACGCGAGAAGGTTTTATTTCACTTACTTACATCTACCTTATTACTACTTATATTTACTTACATAAATACTTAATTCTACTATATACAATAGCACTTAATATTCATATAGTGCTTAGCCTCTTTGCACTTCTATCAGGCAAGGTGTGTCGAAGAGGGACAGGATTATTGGTTTTAGGTCAGGGTTCAGTATCTGGCATGACCTAAGGGAACTCGCTAGAGGGATTGTTTTGCCTTGCTCATGCAGTCTTCTAATTTTTGGATTTGGATGGTTTTCAAGTTTATTGAAAAACCGCTCCGTAATGTTGAGAATATATTCTCTCATGAGGTCTATATTTGCTCGCCGGTATACTATGGCGTTCCTGCCGCACTTCTTAGTCTTCCAATTGTAAGACAATCCAGTGCAATGTCTCAATACACGGCGTTCGAAAGACATGCATTTATCCATGGCTTTCGAAGAGCAAGTGATCCACGAAGGGGCTCCGTAGCATATGATGGGCCTGATGAGAGTCTTATATAGGATCAGCTCAGTTTTGATGCTTAGACCCACTTTTTTGCGAAGAAGAAAATAGATCTTGCGCAATGCACCATTTGCTTTTCCAATGGCGAGTTTAACATGGTCGTTAAATCTTATGAATTCGTTGAAATTGATTCCTGGATATTTGATCGATTTCGACCCTCTTACTATTGTATTCCCGATTTCTAGTTCCAGGTGTTTAGCCTTCCTGTGGATGGATCTAGATCCCCAGTATCTAGATTTCCTCTTGAAGATACAGACTTGTGTCTTGGTTGAGTTAATTTTGATACCCCAGCTCTGGTAGTAGAAGCAGAGGTCAACCAAGTAATCCTCTATATCGCTAACTGCCTTGTCTGGACGAAAATTAGAGGAGTAGACGAGTGTGTCGTCGGCATACCGAATAAGTTCTGTACCGACCTCAGGGGAGGGTACATCAGCAGTGAAAATGTTGTATAAAATAGGACTAGGAATGGATCCCTGCGGCACCCCAGATCGGAAATCTCATTTCCGACACTGACGTAAAAATGTCTATCCTCGAAGAAACTGATGGCAAATCTGATTGTCGGGATTGGGAATTCATATTTGATCAGTTTATAGATTAGCCCGTTTATCCAGACGGAATCAAAGGCCTTTTCTAAATCCAGAGCGCAAGCTACCGTGGGTTTGTTATTGACGTTAAGTCTACTGGCCACAGTATCGTGGAGGTAGCTCAGGGCGTGCTGTGTTCCGTGTTTAGCACGGAAACCGAACTGATCGTCTGGAATAATGTTGTTAAGATTGCAGTGTTGGACCAGCCCTACGGTCCATGCTCTCTCAAAAAGCTTTCCCAGGTTAGATAGAAGTGAAACTGGTCTGAAGTTACCAGGTTCACAGGAGAGACCTCCTTTCCGAATGGCTATAATTTTGGCTATTTTCCAGGTGGATGAGAAGTACCCATTGTTAATGCAGTTATTAAAAACCGCAAGCACGAACTTAATGGAGGCTACTGGAAGATTTTTTAAGACGAAATTCGTAATTCCACCGGGGCTGCTGACAGTCTTAGTGAGAGGCGTTCTGTTACTCTGAAGCGTTGCGTTGAGCTGCCGCTCGAAGAAATGCCAAGTGTTTTTGTTTTCTCAGCATCACTGCAGACTCGCACTTTGTTTTGGGTTAGAACATAGTTGCGGGCTTTGTATTTTCCCGTTAGCCTGTTGATATTTTGGAACATATTAGCTCCAGGCTTAATGTCTGCAAGTTTGCGGGTCAATTCCTTGCTACTACTACTACCATACTACGGATTAGCGTACTGAAACAGTTAATCCGAGAGAGTAATGCTTTATATTCCGCATTTATTTTGTTCCCGTGCTCGTGAAATTTGCGCTTGAGATTACGCCTCCAAATCTGCCTAACTTTCAAGTGGAGCATTATCTCATGTGGAAGAGAATTGAATTCAAACTTATCGACTCTTATCAGCTTAGAGTTCCTGCGTGTAGCAGTGTCAATAGCGTCAGACGCCAAGTTAATAGCTTCGTCGATTTCTTTGTCCGACAGATTGCGATTATTTGAGAGCTTTTTCAAGTTGAGTTTTGGTGCTAACTCAGCCCTGAATTTATCCCAGTCAGTGTGGGCGAAAGACCTAATTGTGGTCATTACTCTCTTTTTCAGAGAAAGAGGTGAGGACAGTTTGAGATTGACCGCGAAATGGTCGGACATGCCAGGTAAGGTATCACATGATATTACCTGAAAGCTTTGCTTCATTTCCATAGACAGAAGGAAGTAGTCTAATATAGATTGACTACTGGGCCTTGACGGAGAATTCGGCAACGAGATTGGTAGACGAGAAAGGGTCATAGATCCATTTGAGCAGGGTTTTCCCATTACAGTTAATGGCTGTGTCGCCCCAGTGAGTGTGCCTGGAGTTGAAGTCGCCTCCAAAGACAAGGTAATTATAATAGATTTCAACTGGAGATCGCTCAAGACTTTTAAGTCATGGCCCAGTTCCTCATTTCTAGATTGGCACCTAATATAAACGGAGACAATGAGAATCCGTGATTGTTTCATGGCTTGGGCGTAAGATATGCCTGGTTTGGGCAAATTTTGCGACAGTTGTGCTACTGCCTGTTTGGTCTGCTGTGCTTCTTTAGATTTGCGGACTTTGGCAGCTTCTTTTCAAGCCAGCATATCTTTATATGCTGGGCAACCGCGGAAGCTGGCGGGATGTCCGACTTTGCCGCAGTTGCAACATTGCGGCAGCTCCGTTGAGGGGCGTGGGCAGTCGCCACGTGGGTGTTTTATGGTGCACTTAACGCACCGTTGTACAATTTTGAGCAACGTGCCCAAAATTTTGACAACTGAAACATTGAACCTGTCCCAACGGTCTTATTTTTTCGAAGGCAACCTTCTGGTGTAGAATGTATTTCACCTTGAATGCGTCGTTGAGCTCTTGAGAGGGCTCGAAGGTCACTATAAAAAGTCCCGTTTGAAACTTCATTGGGAGAGAAGGATTCCCATTATGTAGAGCTTTGTCCTGATTTGTCAGGAAGTTGGCTACAGACCGGATTTTAAGCTGCGGATGCTCAGCTTTGTTTTCTGAGCGGGGCTTGGGGTAATATTTGCCTGGGGAGTGCTTTCACTAATTTTAACACTTTTGGCACTAACCTTACTCTTTATTGACTTGTGACGAAGTTGAATGGATCTTCGTTCTCCGATGTTGCGGTAGTAATATTGCTGATTATAGTCTCGTTGGCTCCAACGTTGTTGGCTTCGATGTTGCCGGCTACGATGTTGCTGGCTTCTACGGTGTTCGGCTCTATCAAGACAGCTTCGGAGAAAGCAGACGCACATCCCACGATGTCGTCCACTTCAATCAGATGTCCAGCTTGGAAGTTTTCCTTCTCCTGCCGTTTTTCCCGTTCTGCTCTGAGCTCTGCTCGGAGCTCCACGATCTCCTCCTTCAGCATCTTGATTATTTCGAGCAGATTTGCTCGACTCTCGTCTCCGGGGCTCGGGCTCCCCTCTTCGTCAATTTCGAGATACACTGTATATTTCACCGCACTATACTTCCTTTGTCACTGTTGTTATGCTTTAGCAGAGCACTCTGCCTGCTCCCTCGCTTGCCACTTATTTTTTTTTTAATTTTAACACCTTCACTTTTTCTATTTATTTCGCAGCACACGTCTGCTCGCCTCGAGATCTCGAAGCGAACTGGAATGAAATTTTAAAATTCCATTCATGAAGAATCTACTTCTCCCCATCCTTTTCTGTATCTGTTGTAGGTTGACTTCATCACATTTGTGAATAATATTGAACTCTTAGTTGAAGTTAGTTGACTATCATCAATACAGTGATTTCCAGATCAATTTTTTTGTGTAAATGGATCTTTGAATGATAGCGTACAGTTGAATATTTAAGTATGTACACACGCAGTGTATACGACTAGACAAGATAATATCATCCGAACATCATGTCCGCCATATTTTAATTTTATTGAGAAGTGTTCAAATTTGTGTTTTTAATTTTTCTATCAATCGTGTTTAAGACAAATTTTTGTGAAAAATTGAAAATAGTGAGTGCGCGATAAATGGTTGTGATAGCTATCGAAGCAAATGAGGAAACACCTTGAGAGTTTTTCGTTTTCCAAAGAATGAGACAATTTGCGAAGAGTGGAGAAAACTTTTTGAAAAGTGTAGGAAGGTCGACTTCAGAAACGCTTGGGTGTGTTCAAAAGATTTTGCGCAAGAAATACTTCTGGAGACTATGGAAAGCAAAAGGCGGTTAAAGGACGACGCTGTTCCGTGTCGGTATATACGGCAGCAGGGTAAAGCGACAGATCCAAAAGAGTAAAGCTCACAAGATAAAACAAGTGGGAATACCAGAAGCTGGCGCTTCGGATATAAAGGTTTTGTGTTCATCATATATACTCGTAAGAAACTTTGTACGCACATTTTTCCATTCGTATATGGCTAAAAACCCAAAATATTCCTTTATACTTTTCTCAAACTACAAGATATACGTACATATTACAGCCTTAATAATTATGCTCTCCCTAAACAAACAAACTGCCTATTTCCGAATACTATACTTATATTTGCATGTATACCAATTGAATATATTGTACAAATATATCTAACTGAATTAGACACTACCCCAAAGCTTCATTTACATACTATACATATAAACACATACATATGTCTGTTTGGAGTAATTGATATTGATATTAAATGATTAGAAAACTAAAAGAAAATGTTTCCCTGCGATTCCCCATTAATATCAGCTCACTCTGTTGTGGTATTGATATGTCGTGACGACGTCGTACACGTTTTAGGATGCACGAAAATCGCACAAAATGTAAAAGTTTTACCTTCTACAATTTCGATAATAATAGTTGGGTTTTCTTGGAACCAAACCAAACCATAATGTGCATTATATTATCCCTTACGCATTATATTATTCCCTACCATCCGATATCAAATATGAGTTTCGGAGTAATTGAACCCTTTCATTTGATACCCTACATGGCTACATTCTATGAAATTTTGTACCCTCCATTCACATGTATGGAGAGCCCCCCTCAAACTTAACACCAAAAGGCACCACTTTCTGCATATAAAGGGAACAACAGACTGTACGATCTCACCAATTTTCGTGACAATCGGTGTAGCCGTTTCCAAATAAATGGGGTGTGACAGACAGATAGAGACACAGACAGACAGCCAGACGGGCAGACAGATATCGAATCGATTCTAATAAGGTTTTGTTTCACATAAAACCCTAAAAGGTAAAATATTATTCAATTCAAAGATGAAATTTCAAAAATAGAAAAAGGATAGACGTTTTCATCCAAAAAGGAGGCATAATTCATCAGACGCTAACTGAGCAGTGTGCCCGAAAAGCAGTAGTTAGGTATTGTTTTCTGCTTATATTTATTCGTCATTCTTGGACAAAACCGTCTAGCCTTTTTTCTTTCATTGGGTGCTTGAACGAGGTTGACGAGTTGTCAAAGCGAAGTAGAAAGTATATCGCCTGTTTTGCGCCGAGGTCCACCAATTCGATATCCCCAAAAGCTGTCTGGGGTCCTGGCTTACGCCATCGCTCCATCCTAGGCAGGGTCTGCCTCGTCTTCTTTTTCTAGAATAGATATTGCCCTTATAGACTTTTCGGGTGGGATTAAGTGACCCGCCCAACCTATTGAGCCCAATTTTATCCACAACCGGACGGTCATGGTATCGCTCATAGATTTCGTCATTGTGTAGGCTACGGAATCGTCCATCCTCATGTAGGGGGCCAAAAATTCTTCAGAGGATTCTTTTCTCGAACGCGGCCAAGAGTTCGCAATTTTTCTTGCTAAGAACCCAAATTTCCGAGGAATACATGAGGACTGGCAAGATCATTTTCTTGTACAGAAAGAGCTTTGACCCTATGGTGAGACGTTTCGAGCGGAACAGTTTTTGTAAGCTGAAGTCGGCTCTGTTGGCTGACAACAACCGTGCGCGGATTTCATCATCGTAGTTGTTATCGGTTATGATTTTCGACGCTACATAGGAGAAATTGTCAACGGTCTCAAAGTTGTAGTCTCTTATCTTTATTCTTCCCGTTTGACAAGTGCGGCTTGATGCTGTTGGTTGGTTCGTCTGACGATGCCACCATATATTTTGTCTTGCCTTCATTAATGTGCAGCCCTAGCTCTCGCCCCAATGGCCGCCTGCTCGATCTGGATGAAGGCAGTTTGTACGTCTCGGGTGGTTCTTCCCATGATGTCGATATCGTCAGCCTAGGCCAGTAGTTGGGTGGACTTGAAGAGGATCGTACCTCTTGCATTTACCTCAGCATCACGGATCACTTTCTCGAGGGCCAGGTTAAAGAGGACGCATGATAGGGTATCCCCTTGTCGTAGACCGTTGTTCATGTCGAATGGTCTTGAGAGTGATCCTGCTGCTTTTATCTGGCCTCGCACGTTGACCAGGGTCAGCCTAGTCAGTCTTATTAATTTCGTCGGGATACCGAATTCTCTCATGGCCGTGTGCAGTTTTACCTTGGCTATGCTATGATAGGCGGCTTTAAAATCGATGAATAGATGGTGCAACTGTTGTCCATATTCTAACAGTTTTTCCATCGCTTGCCGCAGAGAGTAAATCTGATCTGTTGTTGATTTGCCTAGAGTGAAGCCTCTTTGGTATGCGCCAATTATGTTCTGGGCGTATGAGGCTATCCGGCCTAGCAAGATAGAGGAGAATATCTTATAGATGTTACTCAGTAACGTGATACCTCTATAATTGCTGCACTGTGTGATATCTCCCTTTTTATGTATGAAACAGATAATGCCTCGTTGCCAATCGTCAGGCATTGATTCGCTGTCCCATACCTTGAGCACAAGTTGATGAACCACTTGGTGTAACTGGTCGCCTCCATATTTAACCAATTCGGGTGTAATTCCATCGGCTCCTGGCGACTTATGATTTTTTAGCCGATGAATTGCACCGACTGTTTCTCCTAAACTTGGTGGTGGCAGTATTTGTCCGTCGTCTTCAGTTGGCGGGACCTCCAATTCGCCGATGTTCTGGTTGTTCAGTAGCTCATCAAAGTACTCAACCCATCGCTCCAATATTTCCATTCTATCGGAAATCAGATTTCCCTCTTTGTCTCAGCAGGATGAGCATCGAGGTGCATAAGGCTTCATCCTGCTGACTTGTTGGTAAAACTTCCGCGCCTGGTGCGGTTGCTCCCTGTACTTTTATTGAACATAAACATGATTGGTGTCCGGATGGCTGAGTTGTTAGGGCACAAGGCTGTCGTACGGAAGGTCGTGGTTGAAATCTCACTGGTGGCAGTGGAATTTGTATTGTGATTTGACGTCGGATACCAGTCGACTCAGCTCTGAATGAGTTCCTAGTTCAAATCAGGGTAATAATCTCGAGCGAGCGCAATGCGCTGACCACATTACCTCCTGCAGTGTTATTGGAATTTTGTTACGGAATATCTCTGAGACTTTTCTACCGGTTTTCATAGCTATGGCCTTTATTCATAGATAGGGATGTTACCTGCAAATCTTAATTCATAACTTTCCTTTAGCCATCATAGTTCCAGAGATCCAAGATGTTCATTAAATTTCACTACCCATTATATCGGTCCAAGTGACGACATCAGCTATTTGACGTTTCTTATTGATATTACCTTGCCTAGTCTGTATATACTGATACACGCGGATCTGTCAGCGATGACTCCTCACATAGGGAAACAGAAAACCTTTTATACCTGAAGCGTCTAGCTAACGATTTTAGTAAATGCAATGGATAGGTTCACTTTTAGAACATACGCAAAGTAATGTGGATTGCGAAGTTCATAGTCGTCCTGGCAGAAGAAAACCATTCATCTCCGAAAATAACCAGGAAAACAGCCTACGTTCGTGAAAGGTCATGCTATAAATATTTTAGACTAAAAGTAAATGCAATCCATTTGGGTCTGTAGGAAAACTGATGGGGAGCCTAAAACTCGTGATGTATAATCCATGCAATCGTCAAGCTTGGTGGTAAGAATGGGACTTCCAAAAGCCCAGAGTGAATAGATTGGTATTTATAGGCTAGAACATGAAAGGAAGTCACTATGCTAAATCCTACCTGATCTCTTTTGGTGACATGCCGATCAAGAAAATGCACACAATGTCGTTACAAACATGATGATTGGATTGAGTCACAATTAAGCCTCGAGATTGGACCCAGATCAGGCATTCGATAGAACCAAATGACGAAAGCGATCACGACGAGCCGATCCCGCTTGTGAACGGGACAAAGGCTGAAGAAAAAGGAGAAGAAGGGACTTTTCGGTACAAAATATGCCCTTCTTTTCTGAGACGCCCTTCTTATTTGCAAGATCCAATCAGTTCCTCTAACCAATCGCTCTTCATCTGTGTGCTATCGGTTCATTTACACTATGGCTGCCGCACTTCACTGGGAGTGAGCTAGCCTCAGATACTGTCTTGAGGATTAGTTTTCCTAATTCTATAATTTTTTAATTTGCGAGCTAAGCTGTAATTTGGGTGTCTCTAGCCTGTTAAGTGCTGTTTTTCATTTTCGTTTTCCTCACCATTAGCTTTCCCTTCCTTTGGTGTTAATGATATGTTTTTCACTTTGGGTTATATTTTTGATGACGCGACGGTTGTCTAACCCAGGGGGACCACTACCACTGTAGGGTGTGATTCGACTTGATCCAGGCATGGAAAAGGATCGTTACTGGCCTTTGCCGAGTTGAAGGCAACCAGGAACTTTACATTGTGCATCTGAACCCATTCAACTTCTTCTTTGAATGGTGAAAGGAAAACTCAAATTGATTATGTTTACGGTACATCTATTTACATCAAACATCGATAGAAAAATCACAATAGAAATAGATGCAATATAAAATAATACATAATAAAACGAACATAATATAATAATGATACAAACGAGAGAACACAAAGTACTTTCCGTGGTTTTATGGTAATTTTTTCAAGACAATACACAGGACAATGACTTGTCTGCCCTCTCCGACTTACTCGTCTGTCTCCTAGTGCTCAAATTGGTGGTTGATGGTCACTTCTGTAGACAATTCCTTCGCTTTCTATGTATATTATGGTATAATAATCGACAAACTTTATATACAATTCATAGCGAAACCATAGAAACTTTTAACCATTTTCAAGTTTTGAATGTAAAAAAGCCTCAACTAGATTGTACTGACAATAATGCGTACGATTCATTGATTAGTTTCCGCGTTCCTATGCTTATAAAGGCCCCTCAATTCATAGTTTTGATTATGATTACCATATTTTCGTTGCAAAGTTACATTAATTACGGCATTCATAGTATGTTCACTTTTTTATGCCCAGTTTAAGGGTGCCGCAGAATATCTTCCTTAAAAATAACTCCCAAAATCCCCAATGTGCTGGGAATAAACGCTTCATTTTTGTCACGATATTCAAATGCTTTCATAATTCAAGCGGCAGAACACAATTAGCTGAACGCTTTCGTTGAATTAGAGCTGAATTGGTATTTATGATCCTATTCAATTGTGGCTAAAGCTTTCAGTTAGAACTAGGGCTCGATGAAAATTTAGAGCTATTAATGGATAATATAGAAGATTTTTTATCGCGTTGGATCTATAAAAATTTAATAGATACGTACGCGTGTGAATTATGCTAAACAATTGAGGACGCGCTGTTCGACTCGGAATCTCCCGAGCCCTCACTGCTACGCAATCGTCAACCACTGACGTACCTAAGCTGGAAACTAACAGCTTTGTTTTCGGTGGAGCATCTTTTCTCGCAGTTTTGGAAGAAAGATTGATTTATGCTGGTATAAGCAAACCATAGTGGTTATCTAGTGGTTTTTATCACGAAGCAAAGTGATATACATTTTTGATACGAGCCCCCTCAACCACATCTCCAATGACATGTGCAGTTTTTCTGGATGCTCCTCGTGGCCTACAAATCTTTTCAATTCTCACCAATTAATTTATTTTGATCGAAGCTTCGTAGTTAAAAGAACTTTCAACCCAAATCGCGTCACTTTGGCGACAATTATTTCTGCATAAGGTTTTGCGCCAGCAAAGTTAATAATATACAACAACAAATTTCGGCACTAATTGAAAACATTTTATAAATAGACCTTAGTGTCTCAGCGTTCTTCTTAGACGTACGTTTTTCCCTCAGTTTTTTCGTGTGCATTTCGGTGGTCCAACAGTACTCGTACTGTACGTAGTCTTTCCTGTTGCGTGCATTTCAGCTATGTACATTTGTGAAATTAGATGAAATTTTTCTTAGTGGAATTTACGTGCGTGTGCAATTTGAAATTCAAGTTTCGCGGCCAAAAATTGTCCTAGTTAACATCTATCCCATAGCTGGGTGCCAGCGGAACTATTAGTGAAATTGTCTGGAAGACCCTAGTGCGGAATAAATTTCGCTCGCCATGGATACGGATCGCATGGTGAAAGCCATGGCGCGTTGGTGGCAGGTAATTCATTGAAAAGTTTGTTGAAAGGTACCCCCTCCTGCTCCTGCTTTCGAGGTCGGAAATATCCCCCGGAAGATGTCAGTTCTATTACCCTCACGAACTGTGTTGAAAATTATCATTTTACATAATAATTTGGTGAGTGCCGTGACAGTGTGGTAAACAGTTCTTGATGATCCTCAAAGAAGACAAATCCGATCTTTAGCAAATGCAATCTATCAGATTAGCCTAAGTTCAACGTCTCGTGGAAGAATACGTAGTTCATGACGCGGATGGGAGGCACGTCACAGCTATTTGAAGGAGGGGCACATCGTCCTTGAGAAAGGTCGCGGCGCACTGAAAAGATGGAAGCAATGTGAACAATTTGGCGTGATTCAACCACTTGTATATGAGTCGGCGCAGCTTCATTCAGTGGAATCTCGTGAAATAAACGCATTAGATGCAACGAGACATGTGCTTGCAATTTTGGCAAAAACAATCGCAAAATATTCTAAATATATTGTTTTCGTTTGGTCCATTAGCACTTCCTTTTCGTTGCCTTCAGTTGAAAATCAAAAAACACGTAAAACCTTTAAAAGCTGGGTTCAAAGGAGCACAGCTTCGAATAGAAGTTAGATTTTGATCATTCACACGCAAGACAATCACGTGTCTCTTCCGATCGCCAAGACCATGACTTGTCTCGCTATTGTTATTTGACCATTGCAAATGAATACGTATTCTGAGCTAATTTAGATGACCTAGAAACTTCAACGTATCCGGGCAAACCGTCTACAATAAGGAAACTATTCGCGAAATATTTCAGTGTTACATTGTTAAAAAGAAACTCTCAATCATTAGTGGCACTTTTTCACGTATTTCTGTTTGTAAACTTATTTAATTATTAACTACAATGACAAAGATGTCGGTATTATGGCGCGGGTCGATCGACTATTTGATCTTGGCTGTCTGCAAGCAAAAAACTAGAGCCTTTTTATTACTATACGACTATTCCTCAAATCTTCGAACGTCTGGAAATTCTTCCTACTTTTATAAAGTCGCTACAGTCCGATCTCCCTCTCATCCACGCGTTCACTTTTCTCCGTCAAGCAACTGGGCCCTCTTATTTCGGAAACCAAGCAGCGTTTATCTCACGACGCCCACTTTACGAAACATTATTTTTAACATTGGTTGCAAAAGAGTGGAGTGCAGGGGTCCGAAAGAGGCCAGTTGCTTCAAGGACCTATTCTGAGAAACCTCCCAACCGACAAATCTCAAAAAAATTATGGTGGTCCATACTCATGCTATCTAGGTTCCGAAATATTCTCCGTAACAATATCTGCTTAAATAAAGTTAATAATAGTATGTTATGATATTTTGAAAATTTACTGCGAACCCGCCGTAAGTTCATGCTAAATAAGCAATACTTTGCAGAAAGATAGGTTTTAGCAGTATGAACCATACTGGAAAGTTTGATGGAAATCCTACCAATAAAAAAAAATTGTCAGGCGATGACGGCTTTACAGTTTCTTACCAGGACAGAGGCAAATCGTCAGACGTTGCCTCACCTCTGGCCTGGGAGCAGCGTGACCGAAGCGACTCGCAGATGTTGAGTGCTCCTTTATATTGGGTTGTGGAAAAAAAATGTCGTATTTTGTCAATAGATGGCGACACTTAAACATATCTTGTGTTGTACTTATCACATCGGGTCATACTATACGGCGATTTGAAGACGACAATCTGCGCTACAAATGTTTCTTTGACAGTGTTGTGATCGTACATTTCGGTCTCAAGTTATAGCGCATCAAAAATAGAGTCAACCAAGCAAGAAATTTGTCATGTTTTACGTTTTTACGATGGCGACCAAAAAAAATTGTGAACTTTATGGGTCCGATACTATAACGATTTGCACAGCACAGCGTTGGTTGGATCGATTTCGTTCTGGTGTAGTGGATGTCGAAGATACACCCCGTACTGGTAGGCCAATCGTTGTAGAAACCGATAAAATCGCCGAAATCATCGAAGTAGACCGGCATGTGAGCATTCGCGCGATTGGCCAGGAACTCGATAAGGACCATAAAACCGTTTGGAACCATTTGCAGAAGATTGGATTCCAAAAAAAGCTGGATGTTTGGGTGCCACACGAGTTGATGCAAAAAAATCTCTTGGACCGAATCAACGCCTGCGATGCACTGTAGAATAGGACTCTCTTTCTTATTATCAGTAATTGTCCCGTTTTCCTTTTCCAAGGGGACAGCAAAATTTCTCTGTCTTTGGCTAAGACTTTGTGTAGTCTGGATGCTTCTGTGGTTTGCCCAATGCCGAAATTCACTTTGCACTTTTCGCTTTTTTATCTGATCGCGTTTGTTTCGCCTGATTAGATAGTTTTTGGAACTCAATATTATTTGGCTCCTGATATACCAACTCAGACGTAATCTTGTCGATCAAGGCTTCCTAATCATAGATGCTTATTGGTGATAATGTTCACAGTAGACTAAGGTGGAACTGTTGCTATCATCCTTGGGATCTTTGATACTTCCCATTCGTGTCTTCAGATGAAGTGGGCTGCTGGTAGATATTACTTTGGTGTCGCGTGTCTTTAAAAGATTTTTGACCCGATAGCTGATTTGGGAGCGGATGGTGAGTATCCCCCCTTAAATCGTTTTCCTACCGTAAACATTCTTTTGCGCAGATTCAATAAGGTGATATAGGGTACTGAGTCGTACAGCGCCATTTTTTACCAAAGGGAGTGGGATGATTATGTTGGAATTGTTTCCTCTGTCGCAGTTGGCTTTCGGTATATGTCAAGTTCGATATTCTCCCTGTTGTTAAGTATAAGTAAATCCAAGCAGAAGATGATTATGTTCCACTTCCATGTTGAGATATCTGCATTTCCC
Organism: Hermetia illucens; assembly: GCF_905115235.1. NCBI lineage: Eukaryota > Metazoa > Arthropoda > Insecta > Diptera > Stratiomyidae > Hermetia > Hermetia illucens. Next base: position 94,521,469 of record NC_051851.1, on the reverse strand, counting down.
GATTTTAGACTCCGTAGAATGTTGATATGGACAACAGAACAACAGATCTGCAGTAACTGCATGTGCAGCGATAAATAGCTCTACGTTTGAGTGCATTAATGGCCGAAACGATTTCTTTTCTGCTTGGAGGAACAGTTCATATCTATATGGTACCGTGAATAGCTATTTCATCCACAAGAGGAAAGATTTGATACGGTAAAGAACCGGGGTGAAGTATTCTTTCCATCTCTTCAGTTGTTCGCCGTGATTGAGACATCGACGGTTAACGTCCTTCAGACCATCGAAAGATTTGCGATCACATGCAAGCTCTTTCGTGATGTCATATGCATTTGTGAAATTATTGCGTTCGACGGCATCTTCCGCTTGCCTGACCAGCACAATAGCAAATTCTCTCACGGTGTACACTACGCTGACCTTCTCGGGATTTTGTTCAGTAACGGAGTTCGAGCGCGTCACTTCCGCCATTTCCCACATCAGTCAATGGAGCCCTCAATCCCCTTCGTTCGTTGATCCGCTTCCGTGATTCTAAAGTGAACCAGACGACTGCGTAGCACCCGAGAAAAGGACACTTTGGATGACACCCCAATGCTCGCCGATATTCTCAGGCGGACTACTCAGTGTGTTTGCCTTCCGATCAGCAAAATAACTCTCCCACTATCGAGCGACAGCTAGTTCATACAAGCGGTCGATCATAACCGGCGCAACAACCGGCGTCTCCTCTAACCGTGTCTTAACATGGAAATCCGGAAATCCTGAATTTGCGTCGAAGTCCACCAATTTGACATCCCTAGCACATAGGTCGATTTCAAGGATTTAGCGGCCCAAAAGTGAAATTTCAAAAGTGGCCGTAAAAATGCAGCAAAAACTTCAAAGGTGAAGAAAAATCTAAGTAACAATGATCCACTATCCATACTCTTTAATCTTTTAACATATATATGAAGGATAGTTTAAAACTGACTCCCTTTCCAAAATACACATTTCGTTGTCAACGCTTTCAGTGGAATTCTGAGTTGTCTGGCTGATATTTTAAAGTAGTTGGGACGGATTTTGGCGACATATTTAAATAATGTTTAACGTTTTTTAATATTATACTATTCCTAAAATTTCAAAAGTGGGCCGTTTTACAAAAAAAAATATTTATTCATGTGAATGGAGGGTGCAATTTTTTTTTACAAAATGCTGCCATGTGGCGTATCAAATGAAAAGGCTCAATTAGTACTTTTCGAAACTGGTCCCATATTTGATATCGGGGTAAAACGTAGGGGAATGGAGGCTCAAAATAAGTGTAACAGATCTCGTTCTTTGAACCAATCCAACCGAAAAATATGCAAAAAAACACAATGGTGTATCTAAACGAAATCTAGGCCTTAAAATACCTGCTGTTCCGATACCTGCACAAATAAAATTAATAATGGTATATTAGCATATTTTAAAAAGTTTACCGGAAACCACGCTTAAGTTCCTGCTAGTAGTACAAAATTTGGCATTTGCATAAGGGATAACATAGGGCATAACTTTGGGTTTGGTTAGAAGATGAAAACTTTTACATTTGGTGTGAATTTTCTGCATTCTTCAGATAGATATATTTGCACATGCACCAAGCGGCATTCAATATACGTACTTTAAATGTACACATGTATACTTTTATGCACGAAGTAAATCGAAAATAGGTGTACGATCAATTTATATATATTCGTATAGAATACAGCATTCGGTAATAGGCAATGTTTGTTTGTTTAGGGTGAGCATAATATCTACATCTGCAACATGTTCGTATTTCTTGTAGTTTAAAGAAAATATGAAGGTATATTTTGGGTTTTTAACCATATACAAATGGAAAAATGTACGTAAAAAGTTTCTCACATAAGATGAACACAAAACCTTTATACCCGAAGCGCCAACTACCGGTATTCCGACTTGTTTAGTTTGCGATAAGTTAAGCGTTTATGCAGCTTAAGCAAAACTGCGGGCGAGAGAAAAACGGTAAGCTTCAAAAACATAAAAAGAAATCAGAAATACGAAAACTTTAAATAGGGGCAAACTCATTTTTGAACATATCTTTAAAATGACGTAGCTAAATGGAAAAGTACCGCTGCCACTGGTACGAAATCAACAACTAGTTTTTATATATGCGGACCAACATCTAAAATCGTTAAGAAAAGTTAAATATAAGTTCAACGGCTATTTAATTTAGACTGCATCTGGCGCACAAGTTATCAGTAGGAGGAAAAAAGAAAAAGAGTTAGAAGTCCTTACAAAAATTCATATCCGCGAAAGATTTTGAAAGGAAACTGAATTGCTAAAACTTTGATAACACAGATGATGGTAACACTGCCAAACATTCCTTAAAGATCCTCAATTAGCTATCGACATAACAAAAATAAATTTTAATTTAATATTTAAATGTTTTACTGGAAAACATCTTGAATCATCAGAGAATAAACGTCTAACAGTTCAATGAATATGCTATGGCATCAGCGAAGATATATTTCGATCTATATGGATGGCCTCCAATAAATTTTGCCACAACTATAATTGAAGGTATCTTAGCAGAAGCTAGAAATAAGCACTTTCATTTATAGCGCCAGAATTACGCGAGACAGTTCTCTCTCTCTCTCTCTTTCGAAAGGGGAATGCACTCTTGATATACACAATACGGTATGACAAAGTTCCGATACTATACGAATCAAAGAAAGAAAAGGACGAAATCTGGATCACTTTGCCTTGAAGCAATCAACATTTTATTTATATATATAATTTTTTAAGTGTTCATTTTGCATTTTTTTGGCTGGAAATGCATGATAATTTTATAAAGAGTAATAAATTCCATATAAATGCATAATTTAAAGTCACAAGACACCCTAAAATAATTTTGGCCGCCTAACTCGGGTGCGCTATGTTTTCTCTTGGTACCATAGATACAGATATAGATTATAGATTTTCCGGGCTAGATAATCATCTCCCATATGAAGTAAGTGATCCGCTTACCGCAACTTATTGAGTCGGATTTTATTGACTGCCAGGCTGTCATGGTTTCACTCATAAATTTCGTCGCCATTCAGACTATGGAATCCTCCGTCCTCTTCCCCCCAGATAATATCTCGTTGCCGGTTATTGGGCATTGATTTGTTGTTCCAAACGTTGTGCACAAGGCAACTGACAAGTTGCCTGAAAAGCACCATAACCAAAGGACTTTCGGCAGGTATTTCTTTGAATTTGCGGATTTTACTTCATTCCTAACCATAAGATTTACTAATATTCTAGTATGAGCTCAGTAATTTAGCAAGGAATTAGTACATGTACTAAATATTAAATTTCTTTTAATTTTCTATAAATTGATTGGAAAGAATGTCAGTGACGAAGAAGGCGACGTCAACTCTCGGAACCCTATGCTCTACGATCCCTTACACGAGAGCAAAACAACAAAAACTATGCAATATGTTGCAGCCATACTAAGTAAGCCCAACCACTGTATTCTTTATGTATCAGCAAACTCACTTATCTTCTCAATTTCAGTATGTTTTGGAGCAATATCAGCTGGCACGGCGTTAGCATGGACATCACCCGTCATTCCTCAACTAGAGAAACCAGACAACGTATCTGAAGCAACAAATGCAACCAACGGAGAGTTCTACTTGACCTCAGATCAGAGTAACATAGTGAATCCAAGGAGTAAAAGCATATGTAAAACGTGTATTGTTCCTCTTTTTTGTAGCGTCTTGGGTTGGGTCACTCCTCGCCATCGGTGCCATGTTTGGCGCCATTCCTGCAGGTTACCTAGCTGATAAAATCGGCCGCAAGTACACGGCCATTTTGATGGACATTCCCTTTATAGTCAGTCTGCTGATATTAAGGTATGCAACCTCAGCAGCTATGTTGTACGCAGGAAGGTTTCTGATAGGTAAAATCTTATTATATGACCTTTTCAAATATGCATTTCACGACGCCCTGTTTCAGGCATATCTACCGGCAGTTTCTGTGTGGTTGCTCCCATGTATATATCTGAGATTGCCGAAACAAATATTCGTGGTCAACTGGGAACTTTCTTCCAACTCTCCTTGACTATTGGAATTTTGATCACAAACTTTGTTGGCGCATTAGTAGACTGGGTGGCGCTGAGCACGATATGCTTATTGTTCCCAGCGATTTTACTGATTGCAATGTTCTTCCTGCCGGAAACACCAACATATTTGATAAAGAAGGTATGTTGCTTGAGAGCTATTTTTGGTCACTGTTACTATAACTTTTCCCTATTTCAGGGCCGTCGCGGTGACGCAGGCTTATCACTAAAATGGCTTTGGGGTAGGGAGTGTGATACAAGGAGCACCCTCCAGTTTTTGCAGACTGAATTGGAATCCTCTGCTGGAAATGTTCGTGTCAGCGATCTATTTACAATTAAAGCGAATCGGGTCGGAATGATGATATCATTATCACTGATGGCATTCCAGCAACTTTCTGGCATCAACGCAGTCATATTCTACACAGTTCCTATATTCAAATCAGCTGGTAGCACTATGGATGCATCTGTCTGTGGAATTATCGTGAGTGCGGTGCAAGTACTGATGACTTTCGGTTCATCACTTCTAATCGAACGAGCAGGACGCAAAGTGCTCTTGCTGATAAGTAGCGCGGTCATGGGCTTTTGCTTGTTCGTCCTAGGAGTTTATTTCCATTTGAAGGATAACGGGCATAACGTGGCCTTCATTGGATGGATTCCCCTTCTCAGCGTTATATTGTTCATTGTAACGTTTTCCATTGGATTCGGCCCGATCCCATGGTTGATGATGGGTGAACTGTTTTTGCCTGACTACAAAGGGGTCGCCTCGTCATTGAGTGTGACCTTCAATTGGGTCGGAGTTTTTGTTGTCACCAAGTGCTTCTCGAAGATGGTGGAGTCTTGGGGATCTGATATAACATTTTGGTTCTTCGGTGTTTGTATGGTTGCCGGCACAGCATTCGTGGCGACAAAAGTATTTGAAACAAAAGGGAAGAACTCAACGCAGATACAAATTCTCCTGTCGGGTACGAAAGGTGATTTTGAAGCACAATCGCAGTTAGTAGAATAGAACTAAACGATATCAACTTAGTGTAAATGCAAATATCAAGGGTCAGAATGACTGCAATGCAATCAACGAAGGAACACTGCATCCTCACTTCAAGGGATGTGCAATTTAATTTGCTTGTGATACGAATAAGCGCAGATGGTGTTCCAAATGATCAGCGGAAAACTTAACTTGCTTAACGTATGTAGGCTTCACGTAATAAATAGCAAATATTCAATGCTTGTATGAGGCATATAAAGTCTAAAAATATAATATATTTATGTATCGAATTTAATGGTGTTCAATAAATATGAATGATTTTATAAATAAAAATAATAAAAGTCCGGTAGCATTGCATTCAGAGCATTCTGATCGGAGTTTATCGCCAATTTTATTTTAAAGACAAATTCATTATTTTTATGTATGCATACAGATTCATGTAGTATTATTTAGATATAGTGACTTAGTGACTTCATTATAAAATTAAAGTATTCCAAAGGTAGATTAATAGAATAGCGTGAACGACAAGCGAGCTTAAAATGTACACTAGATCTGCGTTCACTTAAGAATCGGTAAAGTTACTTAATATTTTTCTTCAAATACTTGCCGCACATGTATACAATATTGAAGGACTGACATATCACAGAATATTATCAGTATAAATGTATTAATTTGAAAATAGTTGCATTTTCATTTCATTCCAGGGACAGGTGCATGGTTGTCAAATAGTACGAAAGTATAGCCCGAAATAAGTTGCACTGCAAAGGCTAACTTCAGATTTCTCACCTTTAGCAATTCTGGATAAAAGCAGTTATTTGCGGCAAGGTCGAGAGTTGGGAGATTTATGATAGCTAATGCAAAGAGTTAAAACTCCATAAACAAGTTAACCATTATGGACCCTGACGGTCCCTTGTCTGAGGCCATCAATCTGACTAATCTTGTTACCAACCTCTGGCAGCACGTTCCAATTCAAATCTGGAGTTGTTATAAATATGGACGAATTCGCGCATTGTGTCAGATACATTTAATAATAGCACTTCGCTTCAGACTCTTTTACAAGGATTTGTATCTGCCGGCATTTGTAAAATTTCTTCATTCCCTGGTCCCATCCATCTGAAGCCTGACCCTTGTCGAGCCAATCTGTCAACATCCTTCTTACTATCGACGTTCGAGTGCTCTAGCGCCCACAGTGGAAATATTTCTTTCTGTTAGCTGAATTGTATCAGCTGACAGAGGTACTACGGGATGCCATAGAAACAAAAGCAATTGCACTGTGTGCGTTTTTGGATATCGAAGGAGCATTCGACAACACATCGCACATAGAAATACAAGATGCCCTAAGCCGCAAGGGAGTGCGAAACACCCTGGCATTCTGGATGGGCAAAATGCTAGAGAGCAGGCAAATAGAAGTACCGACAGGTACAAATTCTATTGTCATGAACTCAAGGCTGTCCACAGGATACGGGTATTATCGCCGCTGATGCGGAGTATGGTAGTGGATGAACTCCTGGACGTGTTAAGAAATACTGGCATACAAGTCCAGAGTTACGCGGACGACATTGTTTGAATCTGTAGGGGCAAATATGAAGATAGCCTATGTGATAGAATTCAAACTGGACTAAGGGTTACTAGTGGCTGGTGAAGGAAGGTGGGACTGCGGATCAACCCACCCAAAACCTCCATAGTACCATTCACTAGGAGGCGCCAACTTGATCACCAGAGAGCCATACATTACATGATATGTATATGAAACGAGAAACAGAGGTCAAATATTTGGGAATTACGCTAGACCAAAAATTACTCTGGAAGACACATGTCGGAAACATTTGTCGGAAAGCCACGAGGGCTCTGATGACTTGAAGATCCATAGCAACAATAAATGGGACTGCAGCCCGAAAATACTACTTTCGATGTATACTGCAATAGTAAGGCCAATGATTACCTATGGAGCGGTAATCTGGGCAGAAAGAACCGAACCGAAGCTCCAAAGGCTGGCTTGCGTGTGTATCAGTGGGGCAATTAGACATGCCCAACGGCATCCCTGAAGGTTCTTCTGGGATTAACCCCTCTTCATTTGCACATACAGATGCAGGCAAGGAGGACAATATTCAGAATGGCCGGTAGTATGATTGAGGCGGGGAGCTCCTGAGTTACTGATACGAAGGAATAACACGAAAACGAGTTTTCATTTTCATAAGAAGTTTGAAACACATTGCAGTAACAAGGCAAACTGGGAGAGTGTGGCTGCGACATACGGCTTAAACCAGCAACTGTTACTTGGTGCACTGACGGATCCCTCACAGCAGAGGGAGCGGGTGCCGGTGTCATTGGTCCAAGAAAAATGTACTTTGAGCCAATGGGTAGGTACACTAGCATATTCTAGGCGGAAATATACGCCTTAGACAAATGTGCCTCCTTTAATCAGCAAAGGAACTACAGGGGGCAGAACATTGCTATTTTCACCGATAGCCAAGCAGCGATCAAGGCACTTAAGTCCTACCAGGTGACCAACCAGGTGGTGTGGGAATGCCTTGAGATACTGAATACACTAGGCTCGTCCAACAAGGTCTGAATACGTTGGGTTCCAGGCCATGCTGGGTTGGAAGGCAGCGGACGAACCAGCCAAGAAGCAGGGAAGCAGGGACGCCTTTACACGGGCCATAACCCTTCTGTGGAAGCGGAAACAGTTTCATGGCTATAACTCTAAGAAATGAAGAGAAACGGTTGAGGGAACTATACTGGGCAGGCCTACCAGGGATAGAGCAGTCCAGGGTGCTTATTGGGGGAGACGAACCCATGCGCACAAAAGATTGCTTAAACCTCACCAAAAAAACCTCCGAATCATAGTGGGGATTCTCACTGGTCATTGTCGGCTGAAATATCACCTAGGGAAGCTAGGGATATCTATGGACACTGCCTGCAGATTTTGTGAGGAGTATGACCTCTATACACGTCACACAGTATCCGGCACTTGTGCAAAGTAGGTCGAGGCATCTGGGATAACACTTAATACCAGATGCAAAGCTGAAAGATCGGGAAGTAGGGAACATACCAAAATTCCTGATGGTTATAGGCCTGCTTGAGATACTATGATCAATCATCATCATCAACGGTGCAACAACCGGTATCCGGTCTAGGCCTGCCTTAATAAGGAACTCCAGACATCCTGGTTTTGCGCCGAGGTCCACCAATTCGATATCCCTAAAAGCTATCTGGCGTCCTGACCCACGCTATTGCTCCATCTTAGGCAGGGTTTGCCTCGTCTTCTTTTTCTACCATAGATATTGCCCTTATAGACTTTCCGGGTGGGATCATCTTCATCCATACGGATTAAGTGACCCGCCCACCGTAACCTATTGAGCCGGATTTTATCCACAACCGGACAGTCATGGTATCGCTCATAGATTTCGTCATTGTGTAGGCTACGGAATCGCCCATCCTCATGTAGGGGGCCAAAAATTCTTCGGAGGATTCTTCTCTCGAACGCGGTCAAGAGTTCGCAATTTTTCTTGCTAAGAACCCAAATTTCCGAGGAATACATGAGGACTGGCAAGATCATAGTCTTGTGAGACGTTTCGAGCGGAACAGTTTTTGTAAGCTGAAATAGGCTCTGTTGGCTGACAACAACCGTGCGCGGATTTCATCATCGTAGTTGTTATCGGTTGTGATTTTCAACCCTAGATAGGAGAAATTGTCAACGGTCTCAAAGTTGTATTCTCCTATCCTTATTCTTCTTCGTGTTTGTGTTTGACCAGTGCGGTTTGATGTTGTCGGTTGATTCGTCTTCGGTGCTGACGTTGCCACCATATATTTTGTCTTGCCTTCATTGATGTGCAACCCAAGATCTCGCGCCGCCTGCTCGATCTGGATGAAGGCAGTTTGTACGTCTCGGGTGGTTCTTCCCATGATGTCGATATCGTCAGCATAGGCCAGTAGTTGGGTGGACTTGAAGAGGATCGTACCTCTTGCATTCACCTCGGCATCACGGATCACTTTCTCGAGGGCCAGGTTAAAGAGGACGCATGATAGCGCATCCTCTTGTCGTAGACCTTTGTTAATGTCGAATGGTCTTGAGAGTGATCCTGCTGCTTTTATCTGGCCTCGCACATTGGTCAGGGTCAGTCTAGTCAGTCGTATTAATTTCGTCGGGATACCGAATTCTTTCATGGCCGTGTACAGTTTTACCCTGGCTATGCTATTATAGGCGGCTTTAAAGTCGATGAACAGATGGTGCAACTGTTGTTCATATTCCAACAGTTTTTCCATCGGTTGCCGCAGAGACAAAATCTGATCTGTTGCTGATTTGCCTGGAGTGAAGCCTCTTTGGTATGGGCCAATGATGTTCTGGGCGTATGGGGCTATCCGGCCTAGTAAGATAGTGGAGAATATCTTATAGATGGTACTCAGCAACGTGATACCTCTATAATTGCTGCACTGTGTGATATCTTCCTTTTTATGTATGAGACCGATTATGCCTCGTTGCCAATCGTCAGGCATTGATTCGCTGTCCCATACCTTGAGCACAAGTTGATGAACCACTTGGTGGAACTGGTCGCCTCCATATTTAACCAATTCGGCTGTAATTCCATCGGCTCCTGGCGACTTATGATTTTTTTAGCCGATGAATTGCACGGACTGTTTCTCCTAAACTTGGTGGTGGCAGTATTTGTCCGTCGTTTTCAGTTGGCGGGACCTCCAACTCGCCGATGTTCTGGTTGTTCAGTAGCTCATCAAAGTACTCAACCCATCGCTCTAATATGCCCATTCTTTCGGAAATCAGATTTCCCTCTTTTCCCCGCTTCATCCTGCTGACTTGTTGGTAAAACTTCCGCGCCTGGTGCGGTTGCTCCCTGTACTTTTCGAGTTCACAGACTTGTTGGTTCTCCCTGGCTTTCTTTTTCCGTCTGTGAGGTCGCTTCTCCACTCGTCGGAGTTCGTGATAAGTCTCTGCGCGTGCCCGCGTTCTTTGAGAATGCAACATTACTCGGTATGCGGCATTCTTCCGTTCCGTTGCTAGCGTACATTCATCGTTAAACCAGCTGTTCCGACGTTTGTGTTTGTGGCCGTATCCATGATAACGTTCTTCAGGTGATTGTGAAGATCATTTGTTGATACTTCATCTCCAGGATCTCTGTTGTCTGCGGTAATTGCGGCATCCATTTGCCGCTTATAGGTGTCGCGGAGGGCTGCGTTGTGGATGGCTTCAGTGTTAACTCTCACCTGATTGTCAGAGGGGATTCTAGGTGGTATTGTTATTCGAGCTCGGAGCACCATGCCAACGAGATAGTGATCCGAGTCTATATTGGCCCCCTATATGTTGTGACATTCATCAAGGCTAAGAGGTGGCGGCGTTCGATCAACACGTGGTCAATTTGGTTGAAAGTGGTCCCGTCTGGAGAGGCCCACGTATGTTTGTGGACCGCTTTCCGCGCAAACCAGGTACTTCCAACAACCATTTCGTGTGACCCAGCTAATTGAATAGTCCGCAGTCCGTTATCATTTGTATTTTCGTGTAAGCTATGGGAGCCAACGTATCGCCTGAATACGGGCTCCTTCCCTACTTGGCTGTTAAAATCCCCAAGTATGATTTTGATATCATATCTGGGACAGGCTTCGAGGGTTCGTTCTACTGCCTCATAGAAGGTATCCTTCTCCGACTCTGCAGTCTCCTCTGTAGGGGCGTGAACGTTTATGAGGCTTATATTTCTAAACTTGCCTCGCAAGCGCAGAGTGCATAGCCGTTCGCTTATGTTTTCAAAGCCGATAACAGCAGGTTTCATTTTTTGGCTGACTAAGAAACCTACTCCGAGCACATGGTTTACTGGATGACCGCTATAATATATGGTGTAGTGGCTCTTCTCCAGGAAACCGGTCCCTGTCCATCGCATTTCTTGCACCGCTGTTATATCAGCCCTATATTGGGACAGGGTATCGGCTAGCTGCTGGTCAGCTTCATCTCTGTACAGGGAGCGCACGTTCCATGAGAAAATGCGCAAATCTTTATTCCGCGTTCGTTGCCGGGTCCGTCGTTTTAAAATCCGTCCTGTCCGAGGCTCCTGTTGTGGCTTCGTAACGAGTTGTTTTCTGTGTAGGGTTGTCAGCCCTACCCAACCCCCAACCTGGAGGACCAGTTGGTACAATTTGTTCCGTTTTTAGGCGCGGGAGACTCGCCTTCATCCTCCTCCGTCTGCAGCTTTTCGTTAAGAAAGAGCACCCAGCGGTCACCACGTGGAGGTGGAGATAGGGTTTGGTAGTAGAGCTGTTGGTGTTGGTTCAGCAGACATTTCCCAGGCCTTATGCTCCATAGTGGGTACCAATCCCCGTTTCGCCCTGGGACCTATACTGCCCTTTGACCACCTCCTATGATCAATAGGTACACTATAACCAGCAAAAGGGGCGCAATGGTTCTTTAAGGACGCGGTGCGACTTTCCCTTAACAGAATAATAATAATAGCTGAATTGGAACCACAGTTGATGACTGTTCCATATTATCTAGCTTAATATGGCGTTGCAATTTAATGCCTTTAATACTGTTTCCCCGATTAAAAGCTTCGACTGATGCTTGCCAGTTTACACAGACATTCTTCTGCTGCCAATAAAAGTCCATATTCTTGTTAAAATATGATTTTTCCGAGAAGACGGCCCAGTTTTATTATCAAGTTTTTCGAAAACACTGAATAAGCATTTCATGGCTGGCTGGCCCTTCCCTGAAGATTATTATGTTTGTTATCCCAAATTACTCACAGGCATTCATCGACCATTCTTCGCTTTTAGTTACGACAAAGTATTTCTTCCCAAAGACCAATTAGGGAAGCATATGATCCGCAAAAATTGGATCCTCCTAATATTTCCCTTGGGATTTTCGTATGGGCGCGTGACTTCACGATTCTCCGCCTTCTCACGCGCTAATAGTATCAAGCCTATATATTACTAGTCCAGATCTTGCCTATCGCCATTCTACAGCACGGGATAAACTTCAACTTATGTTTCCACGTTAGTTTGAACTCGAGACGCATTCCTCAATACTGTAGACCCTCAACACTCGCCGTCTTAGTATTCGCGAATTTATCACTGTGAGTTGAATTATTTCTAGGGTGAAATCTTCTACTTCCTCTTCAGCCTTGGTCCTATTCAAAAGTGGAGTCGGCTCGTTTCGATCGTGGGCCCCTTTTTGCCCGACAGTAGACCTGATCTGGCATGTTACGTACCCGGTCCAACGAAATTTCTTAACGTAGTTCTTCATTGGCTGATAGCATGTGTGCTAGTGCCTATTTCATTAAGATCAGTCGTCAAAAATTCTGTTTTATTCAGATTCACTCTCAGACCGTACTACTGGAGGTGGTCATTCCACTTATCTACAAGTTGTGCGAAATCAGCTCTAAACAAGACGCTAGAGAAACATTATCTGCATAGAGAAGTGTGAAAGGCGCTGAACGTTGGATGCCCCCGAGTAACGTACAATCCCAACGAGCCCGATACTCACCTACATCGACCAATCAACAATATTGCTGAGCAGGCAAATATAACGGATATACCAGGTAAAAGTCAACAAATTCCGTTGACCCCAATAACTGCAAATAATACGAAATCAACAGTTTTCGCTAACCTAGCAGAAATAGCAAATAAATATAGGATGTAATGAGATGTAGGTGTTCTGTTCTGTTCTGGCTGTTCTGTACAAAAGTTCAATAAATTGCGACGTTTAGAAAATTAACCGACACCGTGTTCTTTTCTTTTTAATTTCGTATGTTAAATACATTATTCCCGCGCTGGCAGATGGATTTTCAAAGCATAGATAAAACAAAATTATCAGCGAGGAAGTGGAAGAACATTTAAATTTAAAAGTTTTTCTATGTTAATTTTTACTTATTAATTTGAAATGGATAACAAACTGTTAAGTTATTTGAAATAATTAGACGGTTTTTGCTTTTTTTTCCTTAGTAATCCTTATATTATTCACATAAACCGATATTCCGACGAGAACCCTTTGTTCCATTCATCAGTGCTATACTTCCGCTCGTTATTGATTTTATTAAAAGTTTGTATATTATTCAAATCTATGATACTATTCTAATTAATCTTAAAATCACTACTATATCACTTTTTAAGTCATTTCTATATCCTAAAAGAATTCAATTCAATCTAGTGTCCGCGTATATAAGCGGTATAAGCTTTCGTAGGCGTCAAGTTGGTTAATTTTTCAACCTATTTCAGTACTTGCAGATCGTTGATGCTCATTTATAGCCGCATTCTACCATATGCTTAGCCCCCATAGCCCCTAAATCTAGTGGCTATCAGCCTTTTGTCCGTCCGATATACACTTTCGGACATTCTGTGAGAGCTTACCGTTCATCTCTTCTACAGGTTTCCCTAGAAAGCTGAGATGTTAGCTGGCTTATTCTACTTGATCCTACCAGTTGTATGTCGAACATTTTTAATACGCGTTATATATGCCACGAGAGGTCTGAAAAGATGACGCTTCTTCGTTGAGTTGATGTTGTACAATGTAGTGAGGTTGCTATGTTCTATCCTTCATAGGTATGTCGGAAACATCTTTTCGATAGTGGTACTGTTGAACCCATTCTTCCTTGCAGTGACCATAATATACCGTGACGGCAATCCCTTTGGTAAAAATATGTTCAACGTCAATTTTAACCCTAATAATGACAATTAGCCGGGTCACCAAAATTGTATAACAGTAAGGCAAAAATTAGTTAGAATGACTGATAATAGGTAACTCTAATGTCAGTAAGGAGATTCTGTCAAAAGGACAAAGTAGTTTTCTAGAAAAGTATTCATAGCTTCTTGGTCCTCGCAGTCAATTTAGTTCTTGGGTTAGAATTGAACACGTGGGTTATAAATACGCCTCGAATTGTAACAGTTCTTCTATAATTAATTGTGAATAATGTTGTATATTTAAGTGTGAAATAAAAGTTTCCGTTAAGTTATAGGACGTGTTTTTATCGAGCGCTACGCAATCCATTGATAGTGTGTGTAACTCAAACGGAAGTTGTGAATTACGTGTACGCATTCCGAATACGTGAGTGAAAGTTATTTTTGCGGGTAGCGAGTTGATGTCAGTCAACATATTTTTGATACTTGTTTCTGGGATAACGGCCAATATGTCGTTCACATTCGCCAGCAATTTAATTAGCAGTGATCCCTTCTGCTCCATTTGCTCCGAGAAATTGTTAAAGATGAAAGATATCCTCACCACATGGACATATCTTCTAACCGTATATTGTGAATTTGGTTTTCGCGTAAATTTTTGTTTTAGTTTGGAACATAACTCTCTATTTATAATACATAAGACAATATATTTAACATTCGCCAAATTTCAATCAGAACCTTGGCGAATGGTAGGGCACAAAAGTACTTTTTTTTTTTAATGGATGGAGGTGGAAATCTGAGAAAGACGCTGCTGCGCCAGGTTGCAGCAGTGTGTGGGATTCGCACCCACTAAAACCACCCCCACTCTACCGCCCCTCCCCGCGGGACCACCGCAAAGTATTACTTCGCGGGGAGGCTCTGGTTCGCTATACCAGCTCGTCCATGTCACGTCTCCGTCGCGCCGCCTTCCGAGCTCGATCCAACTCCAGGAGTTTTGTCTGCACCACGGCTACTGCCTCATTTACCGCCATCCAGTTTTCCTCTGACTTCAGCATCTCTTCCACCAGGTTGGAGGGCTTGATGTTCGCCTCTAAGATGCTGTTCAACCTCCTTTTCTGCTGCAGAAATCTGGCACAATAGAACATAACGTGCTCCGGGTCCTCGTGTGTAGTATGGGTCCACCTGCCTTTGTCGGAGTTATCCCATCGTTGTTGCCACTTGCCACACAACCCTCTCCTGATGGCTTTTCGGAAATCCGCATTCACCTCGGCTGGATTTGCCTTCCATCCTGCGATGACACACACTGCCTCCGTCGACGCCGTCCTAAATGCGCTGCACACCCTTAGCGCAATTGGCCGGTATGCCGAAATTATCTTCCTCCGGTTGACAGCGTGGTTCAACGCTCCCGCCCATAGCAGGATCGACCTCACCACTCCCGCGATGAGTAGCCTGCGACTATACTTCGGCCCTCCCACGTTAGGCATCATCCTTGCAAGGGATGAGCTGGCATTTGCTGCCTTCTCTCGCGCATAATCCAAGTGTCCCTTGAAACTCAGCTTGGCATCGATCATCACCCTCAAGTATTTGACAACCGATTTTGAGACGACCTCACGATTACCAACCTGGATGGTAACCGTGTTGTTCTTCCTACGGTTTGTAATGAGGACCGCCTCCGTCTTTTCGTCCGCCAGGTCCAGCTTGGCTATTCGTAACCATGACTTGATGGTATGAATGCCTTCATTTGCATAAAGCTCCACGTCCTCGGGATGCTTTGCAATTGCAACTACCGCCAGGTCGTCCGCAAAACCAATCAGCGTTGTCTCCTCCGGCACGCGAAGGCCAAGCACTCCGTCGTACATTATGTTTCACAGCAGCGGTCCCAATACAGAACCTTGAGGCACACCTGCTGTCACAATGTACTCCTTCGGCCCGACGTCCGTCTCGTACCAGAGAAGTTTGTCCGAAAGGTAACTCTCGATGAGCCGAGCCAAGTAGCTAGGAACACCCAGTTTGGCCAAAGCGCCCTTAATCCAGCCCCAGTTGGCTGAGTTAAAAGCATTTTTGACGTCCAGCGTCACCAGAGCACAGCATTTGCCCATGGCCATTGCATTTCGAGCCAATTCCACGACCTTTGCTACTGCAACGACCGTAGAACGGGCTCGCCGAAACCCATATTGCCGCTCTGAAAGACCACCCGCAAGCTCGATGAACGGGAGCAGCCTGTTGAATATCACCCTCTCCGACATCTTCCCCATGGTATCTAAGAGACAAATAGGGCGATATGAAGAGGGCCCGCCGGGTGGTTTTCGGGGCTTCGGTAGAAACACCAGCTTCTGCCTCTTCCACTGGGCGGGAAACACTCCTTCCGCCATGCACGATTCGAATGTGCTTGCGAACCACCTTGGTCTGGCCTTGACCGCCACCTTCAGAGCCCTGTTCGGAATTCCGTCCAATCCCGGAGCCTTGCTGTCCCCAATACGTGTGCAGATTTCCCAAAGTTCCTCTTCGGTAACATCAGGGATCGAGAAGACGTCCTGCTGAGCTGCCAGTTGGGGTCAAAAGTACTGCAAGGCTTGCATTGGGTGGATGTATACTCTGATAAAGTAAGCAACATAGGGCTGTCCCCTCTTTTCTTTTGCGTTCTTAATGAATATAACTAGTCCAGTTTTCCTAGAAGTCGCCACGAGTTTGTTACGGAATTATCAACTGTGGATTTATTGCCGGTATACAGAGCAAATGCTTGGAGAAAGTCGTTTTCATTCTCCAGGAGCTAAATATATTTATGGTTTTCATAATCTTTTAAACGGAGCGCAGCGTGAGTTAAGGACTCACAAAGAAACACCAATAAAAATATCAACATATGGCATACGGCCACACCAAAGACGGCACACCAGAAGGATGTCCACCCACAAGTTCCAGATTTTAAAAGGAATTCGCTGCGACTAGCTACCGTGAGTAGAGTTAAGAAAAATAATATATTAAAATTAAAATTAATATGAAATGGAAATCACCACATTACGCGTTGAAGGCGAAGTGCTAGAAAATCAAATTGTTCATCTAGAACAATTAGTCCCCACACAGAACGAAAGATTAAATTTCGTTAATCCAAGCATACAAGCAGCTCCGAGCACTCAGGCCATTGTTAGGCCCATTGTACTATCCCCGTAAGTTGCCTATTCAATGGCTTCTCGCCTACGGTGTTCGCAGGCTTTAGCGAATCTTAGAACATTCTCCAGAGGCAGAGAGTGTGCGGATTCTTCATTGAAGAAAACCTTGCCAAGGTGTCTTCGTCTGAGATCTGAAGATGCCGGGCAAAGAAGAATCTGGAAACCATATGATCGGTCGGCATCAGGGCTACCGGGTGTTTTTTAAGGAATTTCCAGATAGACGCACGACCGTTTGATTGGCCGTCTTTCCACCCCCCAATGGTATCGCGCCTATATGCGTCGTGGGCCGCTTTCCGTTTCACCTCCAAGTGAATGGGGGGTAAATTTAGGATAGCTTCAAGTGCCGCAGTCGGCGTAGTACTCATTGCTTCAGTAATACTTAGGCAACCAAGTCTCTGAATCTGCGTTAGCAGCTTCCTGCTGTTAGCAAAGTTCAGTCTTGGTCACCAGACGATGCATGCGTACATCAAAATGGGTATTATTATGGATGTATACATCCAGTATATCTGTTTAGGTGAAAGTCCCCAGGTCTTACCTATGGCATTCCTACAGCACCAGAGCAATCTGCAGGATTTCTGATATTGTTCCTGGATATGATGCTTCCACGTTAACTTGGAGTCGAAATGTACTCCTAAGTACTGGACTGTTTGTACCAGCTGGATTTCCGCCCCTGCTAAGGTGGGTAGCGTATAGCATAATCCTCAACGCAAAGTACGAGTATAAACGAATCTAACCAAGCAAGAGAGGAATCATTAATAATAAACGCAGCTTCAGAACGCAAAGAAATTGACGACAGTAATTTTTTAGAGTTTTTATTGCCTTACCACAGTTAAAATTAAAAATTAGATCGAATAGTAAGCCATTAGAAATAGAAGTATTACTAGATTCAAGAAGGTGCTCAGAGGTGGCGATGAGGAAGACGGGGCAGCAACCGTGATGGCCAAATCAAAACCAAGTGGTCGAGGAGAACCTCCATAAGGGTGGCACCGGCAAACGCTGTATTCACTTTGGTTTCCTGGGCGTCATGCAATAGGCAAATGCTCCAAAGGCCTATTAGGCGATCAGACCCGAGTTTGCATGGCGACTCGCAGTAGGTCGCGAAACCTCACCAGGAGTGTACTGGTACCATGGGAATCAGAATATGTCATGAACTCACATGCTTCAGGAGAATTCCTTTTTCATGTGCTTTCAGCAAGGTTGCTGCGGTAGCCCCCTAATAGGAGTCTTATGGAGATTGTTGTAAATGAATAGAAGCCTCAAACGCCGCATTCCATAGTACGGTAGAGATTTAGGTAGGTCTTGCATCCATCAGTATGAATAAATTAAATTATGCACTCAGTATAGGCTGGTACCGTGCTTGTCTCAGCGGGGTTCTGATTGTGGTCACCAAATCAATCCATGTCAGTAGTATAGCTATGCGAGTTCTGGGACAATTTTCCATATATTTTTAAAGGAAGGTTCGTTTTTCATATTTTCTTATTATAACTTATTTGTAATAGATTGTATAAAATAAGAGGTGTAAATAAGTAGAAAGCTCCTTAAATCGAGGGTAACGTCATCATGTTTTATCTTCGAGAAAAGTTGAATAAACAATGTTGTCATACTTGCTCTAATAGTAGTTAATAAGTATGATAAATTATTATTTATGATGCATGATGATTGCTATATATTCATTTAACGATTTAGCTGACGTTGCCAGTATGTGAGTGCTCTTGATCTTGACAGCAATCAAATTTACGGTTGCTTGCACTTGGTTAATTCAAAGTATGGCATGTGTTTATAAATTTGAGTTAACTTCATAAAAATTATGCACATATGGATTTGTTTTATACATATACGCTTCATTCCCAACTGCTTCTCTGTTAAGAAATTAATATTAAACAAAAATTCACTTATCAGCCAGGAAAGCTTGATTGACATCCAGCTTGTTCGGTTCAGCCTCCTTATAAAGCTTTCTTGATGTTCATACAATCAAATTTTTCGCTACGAATTAGGCAATGTCAATGTTACAAAATTAATTTTTATTTTTCATATTCACTTCGTTTATTTTTACACACTAGCCGCCGATATATAGGTATAATGAGAGGGTTTTCTCAATAGGAGGAGCACCGCTTTTGCTGAAAACTGAACATGAAGTAATAACGAGGAGCGAAGTGGAACGTACTATATGGATTTGCGAATTTGCTTTTAAATGAATTAAGTGCAATGTTAGAGTTAACACATTTCTTTACTTTAAATACACATAATAGAATATATAATAACATAATAATACTTAATATAATAATACATATGGTACATGTTACTGTTTACAATACTTCCTTTTTAACAACCTTATCATTTATATCTACATTCATAATGCTATAATGACCCCATGGGAGAGTGTGGAATGTATCTTTTATTATATGCCTTTTATCATTTTTAAGGTTTTGTGTGAAACAAAACCTTTTTAGAATCGATTCGATGTCTGTCTGTCCGTCTGTCTGTCTGTCTGTCTGTCTTTTTTTTTTTCATCGTTGGAAGGTGGAAAGGTTCAAAACCTACTGCTGGCTCCTGCCAAACAGTTATGTGAGACTTCTACTCACTAAAACCACCTCCTTCTTCTTCCACTCTCCCCACGGGACTGCTATAAGCATTGCATCGTGGGCTGAATCAGTTCTTAACTGCGGCGCATTATTGTTCGCTCCCTTTCTTGCTTTCTTCGCAGTTCTTCATGCCTTAGCTGTTCATGAATCATTTTCAGCTCAATTACCACTTGATTCCAAGCCTACGTTGATTCCAACATAAACTCCACTATATTTCCAGGTGTTAAGCGCCTGTCTACGATCGCCTCCAGCCTAGTTCGGTGTGCTGTAAACCTTGGACACTCAAACACAACATGCTCCGCATTCTCAGCCACGTTATCACATGTTGGGCACCATGGTGACTCGTCGTGTCCAAATCGATAAAGATAAGCCCGATAACCTCCATGTCCACTTAAAAACTGTGTTAGCTCGTAGCTTAGTTCCCCGTGATTCCTTTCCATCCATCTTCGAATGTGTGGAATGATACGGTAGGTCCAACGGCCAGTTTGCGCCTCGTTCCATCTCTTTTGCCATTTTGCGATGGATTCTCGCCGTGCTAGTTGCCGTCGAAGTACAATAGACTCACCGATTGCATACATATTGTCGTAGAGACGCCGACCTTCATCCGCCAAGATGTCTATGGGGATTGTCCCTGCCAGTACATATGTTGCTTCTCCTGATGTCGTTCGATAAGCACTGCATACCCGGAGTGCACTTAGTCGATACGCCATTCCTAGTTTTCCGCAGTTTGATTTGTTTTCCAGAACAGTTGCCCAAACTGGAGCTGCGTAGAGTAGCACGGAACTAACTACCCTTGAAATAAGACGACGTCGACTTTGTCTTGGTCCACCAATGTTCGGTAGTATCCCCGAGATCGTTACAGCGATGGAAGATGCTTTAGTTGCAGCGCACTCAATGTGTTTTTTAAAGTTGAGTCTTTTGTCAATCATTACTCCCAAATATTTAAGCGACTCTTGGGAGTAAATTGTTTTTCCACCAACTTTAATTTTCACGGTCGTGTCTTTCCTTCTTTTGCTGATTAGCACTAGTTCCGTTTTATGTTCAGCAAGTGATAGACCGGACTTTCTCAACCAGGAATTGATCTCCCATATCGCTTCATTTGCATAGATTTCGATCTCATCTAACTGTTTTGCCACTATTGTTACCCCGATATCGTCCGCAAAGCCAATAGTTGTCACGCCGTTAGGAAGGCGTAGCGTCAGCACTCCATTGTGCATAATTAACCGCAGTAAGGGACCTAAGACAGACCCCTGTGGTACGCCGCACGTCATTGGGAATAATTTCTCTCCATCGTCCGAGTCGCAATAGAATCTTCTTCCAAGAAGAAATGCAACAACGATGCGTACAATGTACTTTGGAACCTTTAGTTTGGTTAGAGCCTCTACGATTTTCGTCCACTTTGCAGTGTTGAAAGCATTTTTTACAGCGAGGGTCACCACTGCGCAGCATTTGTCATCTTGTATTGCAGCGCGAGCCAGGCCAGTCACCATGTTGATTGCATCGATGGTTGATCTCCCCTTACGAAACCCGAATTGCTTGTCGGATAGGCCTCCTTCCTTTTCCGCAACAGCGAGCAGCCTGTTGTATAATACTCGTTCAAATAGTTTACCAATGGTATTGACCAAACATATCGGTCGATATGAGGAGGGGTCTCCCAATGGTTTACCTGGCTTCGGAATAAGTATCAACTTTTGCAGCTTCCATTGCTCGGGGAATTCTCCTTCTCTAAGGCATGCCGTAAAAACTTTGGCAAACATACCTGGTGCTGACCTGGCTGCCACTTTCAGGGCGATATTCGGGATTCCATCTGGCCCTGGGGTCTTATTTTCAGCGAATTTACTTGCTGTATCAAAAATTTCCTCTTCTTCCACTTCAGGGATTTCGTCGGGGTTTACATGCACTTTAGGCAGATTTGTGTAGTTCACATCCTCTGGGAAGAGAGTGTCCACTATGTTTTCTAGTAATTTTGGGCAGGTAATCGGTGGGGAGCGCTTGCCTTTCAGTGACGACATTACAGACCTGTAGACGCCACCCCATGGATCAGAATCAGCTTCGGTACACATCCGCTTGAAATGTTCGGATTTGCTCTTCGTGATAGTTACTTGCAATTTTTTCCTCGCGTTCTTGTATTGCATGTGCAGCTCAACGAATTCAGGTTGATTTCTTCTGCGCTGGGAGCATCTCCTAGCTCTGAGGCAGTTTTTCCGACATTCCTCAATTTCTGAATTCCACCAGAAATTGGGATTTCGTCTTCGGAAAGCGCTACGCCGTGGCATAGAGGCATCGCATGCCCGCTGCAATTTTTCCGCGGCCTGTAAAGCTTTTTCTTGTGCACTTCCCGATAATAATGTGTCATCTAGAAGTACCTCCTTGAACATTTCTTCATCGAATTTGTTAGTTACCCAGTTCTTTTTTGTGGCTTCATGTAATTCCTACGCGAGGTTTGGAAGACAATAGCCTGATGATCGCTGTGTGTGTACTCTTCGCTAACATGCCACTGCAAGTCTTTGATAAGGGTGTCACTGACGAAAGTGAGGTCTACTACCGATTGTAATTCTCCCCTCCGGTATGTGTTGGCTCCCCCAGAGTTCGCAAGTACGACATTTAGACGCGTGAATGCCTCTAGCAGTATTTGCCCCCTTGCATTTGTTTTTCTGCTTCCCCATTCTTCTGCCCATGAGTTGAAATCACCGGCAATTATTTTGGGATTATAGCGCCTGGCATCAAAAGATAGTTTCTCAAGCAACAAAGTGAATTCCTCCAGCGTGAGTCTCGGGGCTGCGTAACAACTATAGATGTATATACCTCCTATTTTGGCACGTGTAAATCCGTTCTCTGGATGTTTTTTTACATCTTCTATAGCACGACTTCCGCAGCTCCATATCGCGGCTTTCCTGTTTTTGTCAGCTACCCATACTTCGCTATGAAGATTTTCATATTGTTCGCATACAATAGCTACGTCGACATTATTTTCAAACACGCTCTGGGAGAGCAGGTCTTGGGCCGCTCGACAGTGGTTCAGATTTAGTTGCATAAACTTCATTTGTGCTTATTTATGAACGCCTTTCTGAATACTGGGCAATTACTGCTTCTTGCAATGTGGGCGCTGTCGCTATTTTTCATTTCGACACAGAACACGCATTTGGGCTTTCCGTTGCAATCCTTCGCAAAATGGCTTTGTTCTCCGCACTTGCGACACAGACTAGATCTGTCTTGTGAGCTGGTACAGGCTTTCGCAATGTGGCCGAACTGCCAGCACTTAAAACATTTATGCACCTGACTTTGCTCTCGTATCCGGCAAACCACCCATCCAATACGAACTTTACCTGCTGCTATCGCCTTTTTTGCTGCTTCGATAGGAAGACTTATCGACGCTATCTGTGTATCCCCGTACGCCTTCCTAAGTCGTAGCACGTTGGCCTAGCTCACTGCCTGTAGTCCTAATTGAGATTGCAAGGCTTCACAGATCTCCGAGTTCGTGGCGATTTCATCCAAGTCCTTACATTCTATCACCACTGAATCTCTGCTCATTTTGATTGCTGCAGCCTCACCTAGTGCCACTTCGATTTTTTTTCGTAGGTTTTCGCCTACATCTTCACCCGCTTTAAGCTCCAGCAACAGATCACCTTTCTGCGTACGTCTGATACGCGTAACATTACCACTTAGTTCAGTCAGGGAGGTATCTGCTTTTACTTTGCGCAAAATCTCCGCGTACGTCAGCTCGCTAGTTTTTGTTATGATCAGCGCGTCTGGCCTGGCTCTCCTTTGCAACCGTTTCTTACCTTCTACTTTAGTCCAGGTAGATTCTTCGGCGCGGTTAGTGGCCTTTTCCGGGTGGGCCGATAAGCTTCCGTCGCCTGTCTTCCTAGGTTGCACCGGAATTGGTTTCTCTTTTTTGCATTTCGCTGTCCGTTGGGGTGATTGTACCTCTTCGTTGAGGTCTCTTTGTCGCTTATTGCGCATTGCTGAGATGTCTCTTTCACCTTGGATACCTTCTTTGTCAACAAGTCTCTTGGGAAGAGATGTTTTCACCATAGTTTGTGTTGCTACAGTAACCATCACTTTCTGTTGGCTGTTCGGCAGTATACCTTCTTCGCGTGCTTTTACATCCTCTTTAGCCTTAAAGTACGTCGCCCTGATAGAACGCACTTGGTCTTTGATAGCGAGATGGAAGTTATTTCGCTGACCAACGTACTCCATCAGATTTTGGATCATTGCTCCCAGCTCTGTGAACGCGTCAGCCTCATTTAAAGAATTGACTCCACCGCTGCTGCTCCTTTGATCCGACATCTGTTTCTCACTCGATTTCGCTGGAGGCGATCGCACTAATTTACCGCTCCGCTTAAAAGGATCATTAAGGCTAAAAACCATCAAAGGCGACTCCCCACTAGCCGTTTTGCTAGTGGGAAGCCCCCCGAAATTCTCGGCTTCCTCCACTGTTTGCAGTGAACTAATTTACAAACAAATTTGCAGTTGATTCCAACACGCTCTTGCTTTGGCTGCAGATCGAACTGAGGGCTATCCACCCGCAAATATCTGTCTGTCTGTCTGTCTGTCACACCCGATTTATTCGGAAACGGCTAGACCGATTGTCACAAAAATTGGTAGCAGCAATGCAGCAACTGACGCCATTTTGTGTTAAATTTAAGGGGGGGCTCCCCATACATGTAAAAGGAGGGTGCAAAATTTTTTTTCATAAAATGTGGCCATATGGGGTATCAAATGAAAGGTCTCAATTAGTACTTTTCGAAACTGGTTCAATATTTGATATTGGGTCAAACATAGGGGAGTGAGGGCTCAAAATATGACCCCAGAAAAGTGTAACAGGTCTCGTTCTCAGAACCTATCCAACCGAAAAATCTGAAAAAAATCTCAGTAGTGCATCTCTACGAAATCTAGGCCTCAAAATATATCCAGTTCCGATATCTGCACAAATAAAGTTAATAATAGTATATTTCTACATTTTAGAAATTTACCCGGCACCCCCCTCATGTTCATCCCAGAAGAACAAAATTTGGCATACGTATAATGAACATAAGGCACAATTTGGTCAAGTTTGAAGAACATCCAATTATTATTGACAAAGTTATAGGGGGTGAAACTACAATTTTTTGTGAATTTCGTGCACTCTACAACCTGCATGACGTCATCATCAGATATCAATTCGTCAATACGACAACGAAATGAGTTCTTATGAATTGGGTCGCAGAGAATTATTTTGTTTTAGTTTTTTTAGTTATTTGCCAACCGGACATGTGTACATGTAGGTATATAATATATGTGTGCTAATGAACTTTGCGGGTAGTGCCTAATTCAAATAGATATAAGAAGTAAATCGGAAATATGGGTACGATCAATTTATATACTGTCTACAGTATTCGGAAATAGGCAGTTTGTTTGTTTAGGGTGAGCGTAATATCTATGGCTGTAATATGTACGTATGTCTCGTAGTTTGGAAAAATATGAAGGATTATGTTGGATTTGTAGCTATATACGGATAGAAAAATGTGCGTTGAAATTTCTTAGATAAGATGAACACAAAACCTTTATACCCGAAGCGCGAGCTTCCGGTATTCCGACTTGTTTTTTGTTTAATTTAATTTTTGTCAAAGTCATTTTTTGACAAAATTCGTAATTGAGTGTTGAGATCAGTGTAAGGTTTGAACCAAGGAGTTTTATTAAAGCTGAGGACTCTATCAATTTTATTAAGTTATAGTCCATGTTTGATAGCTTGTTTCAAGTTGTTGTCGTTCAAAGCAGCCAATAGTTTTTCTTCTTTTGATCAAGGAGAAACATCGCGTTCAGAGCAGAAACGGAGACACTTGTGTCGATTATGCAATTCTTTTGGATATTGCAGATCTACTTCAAGGATGTCGCCAATAACCGACTCATCAGGGACATCTTCTACCTTAAAATCTGCTGTTCTCTAACCACTTAAAATTGTTGTGAGGTAAAAATTGACACATTGCCCAGCCATACTGATTATAAATATCATTATAAATTAAAAGTTTAGTTGGTTTGTTCGAATCATAATCATCCATGTATTTATTATTTGCCTTCGAATACCGTTTTGAACATTGGCTAAGTCCTCCTCTGATACCACGTTCAATATCTATATCAGTCAGTAATTGTAAAGTAATACCAGTACACTTGAGCATTGCATCCCAGGTATAACCGAGGAGTGTAAAGTAATGAGCGGGATCAAGACCATATGTATTGCAACAATTTAGCAAAACTCTTCAAAAACGTCTGCCCGAAGAAGGATATCTATTTTTAAGATTTTGTGTGAAACAAAACCTTATTAGAATCGAGTCTGACTGTCACAGGCATTTTTCTCAGAAACGGCTATACCGATTGACACGAAATTTGGTGAGAAGGTGGGAACTGTAGACCCCAGACATGCAGTGAGTAATATCCTCCTGCGTTGAGATTTAGGGGGGTCCCCATACATGTAAAAGCGGGGTGCACATTTTACCAAATATAGTCATGTCGGGTATCAAATGAAAGGTCTCGATTAGTATTTTTCGATGCCGGTCTTATTTTTGAGATTTGTCAAAAAGGCGGGGAGTGGGAGGGGTGCAAAGTGATGATTTCTTTAACGGAGCCATTCTCAGAAACTACTCAACCGAAAAATTGAAAAAAATCACGAAGCTGCCTCTATATAGTACCCAGGCCTCAAAATACTTTCCATATCGATACCTGTTCAAATTAAGTTAATAATAGCATATTACCGTATTTTTGGTAAAATTGAGTAAAGCCTTCCTTAAGTTTATCTCAGAGTTATAAAAGTTGGTAGTAGTATAAAATATAATATGAAGCATATTATCTCCAAGTTTGGTCAAAATCATAGTATTAGTAACAAAGTTACAGTAGCTCAAAGTTGTCTTTCCCGTGTAAATTTACAACCCGAAATACTAAATCTGATATGCTAAATGTATATTCTTAACGGGCTACGTACAAATGGGATAGTTCTACACTCAAATATACTCACACAAGAAACAAACAAAACCTTTCATACCTTTCATACCTGGTATCCCGACTTGTTTATGATGAATTTCTTTAGAAAAGTTGATATATGATGATTCTTGCATTGGTGCAAACTTACTTATATTGATGCATAACTTTATCATAGTTGATAGAGACCATCCACTTTCTTGATCCTCGAATTCTTCCAATTTTCGTAAAATCTTTTCATGAATATGTCGATTAAACAGAATGTTAATATCAGTAACTTGATAGATTGGCATATTGGGTCCATTGAGTCCATTGAGTTCAAACCGTTCATCTTCTCCTTTAACAACTTTTCACCACATAATTCTGCATACCGCTATGTCACTTTTAAGGATGTTAGCTATACGACGACGTAGTCACCATCAAATTTTGAGATTGTGACCTTCGGTGAACTCAGCGAGCTACTCGATGATGGATGAATGACCAGCCCTTCTTCTGCATCTGATGCTGTGTGAATTCTTCATTTGTTGTTAATAGAATAAGTTGTTCTTGAACATCTGCTTCTAGTGCGATATATTCTTGTTCCCAATAACCGTGGTATTCTAGATTGTTGATTAATTTCCAGATTGTATAATTTAATGATTCTACTTTTTGCCACAACTGTGAAGGATGATCACACTGCTGTGATGCCAATCCAGCTATCAATCGACGTACTGTATTCATGATGACTCGTTGCTTGCGTATCAAACCGGCAATGCCAATTGGTGCGGTTGATGCTGCAGCTGGTTCCACTGCAGATGCATTGATGCTTGTTTCCGTGAACCATTCACAAGCTGTTTCGGAGATTTCCTTGTACTCATAGTACAAGAACCAAATTTTATCGTAATTTCCCTTCTCGAAGTATTCGTGGTAACCAATTTATTTAAGTGTCTGCAACATCGAATTGGCACCATTCATTCTACTGTCGGCGAATCATTTTTTCAAAGTACTCTTTCCCTGATTTCTGCTTGGCGTAGTCCTTTTTAAAGTTGATTTTCTTAATTTCATTACCTGTAGCTAATTGCGCCTGAACTACTCGTATCTTTTCAAAAGTTGCCATTGTGATTTAAAAAACTCTATAGCTTTTAATCACGTCAGGGTCCCCAAAAAATTTTGAAAACCCGTTTGTTTTCTATTTGCTAGGTTAGACACGTGAACCTAATGCAACCAAAGGTACCGATGAATATTCAGGTACTTTAACCACAATTTCTTCGAAGATTTTATTGTGTATTTTGGTACCTGACGCTGTAAATGGTGAATTAAATACTTTTTTTTTTGAGAATTTTGAGGTCCTAAGTCCGCATCAATTTAATTCCGGGCCGGACCAAATGGGGAGCAACTTACCCCCTATTTTTTTGGTTAATTAAACACGAAGGGTATTGGCTGGACTAATGCAATTGTATTTTCAGTTTATCTTCTTATATACAAAACTTGTAGAGAATAGAATACAGAATAAGCAATAGAATTCAACAACTTGAATCAAAACGTCCCAATTTTGCACTTTTCTGCAATCGAAATATGTAAATTATGGCAAACGAATGAATTGCAAATAACTGCAATATCTACAATTTCTGTGTCGGTAAACTCTATCTGACTTTTTAATGGTAAAATGATGCTTCCCATACGTATCTAAGTGCATTGTTGTTACATTATTTTGATGAATGTAAATGAACTTTATGCAATGTTGAGCTTGTATTATAGTCAATGTACTTAGTTACATATGTTGATCGAATTGACAGATTTGGTGGATTTCAATTGTAGATAGATTTGGGCCGACTATATATTTCAATTGGAATTTTCTAATTGGCAGTAGTCTTAATTGCAGAAATACTGTTTGGGTTTGCAAGAAAAACTATAAATAGTGTAATATTCTACATCAATACATCCAAACTCACCCCGTCTCAATGTTTTTCGCTGATGAACCAACGTACGTCCCATTTAACAAAAAAGCTTCGGCATCAAATCTATAATAGATGTGGTACTGTATAATGTCCAGAATATCTGTTCTGCACTAGATGTAGTTAACAAGCTAGTTACATATACGCCTACTCATATTACAACAAACTTCTCCAACGAGACATAAAGTAAACAATTTAGAATCATTCGAAACAATTTACCATTAATCAATATCTTTATTATCTTTATTATCAAGATTCAGAAGATAAGAATAATATACCAAATGCATATCTAGCATATTCCTTATCTTTCAAAATATCAAATTACAAAAGATGCAATTCCGCATTCAACATCCTTTGTTCCATATCAATATAAATATGAGCACTCTGTATCAAACGGGTAGTCTAGTGAAATAGCGTTAGAGTAAGGCCACGTACTTGGAAGTCAGTATTATGATAAGTGAACATTAAGAGTTCTTTTAATAAAGAAAGTTATAAGTGAAATAACTCTTAACTTTTGAAAAGCCCAGAATACAAGTCAAGTGGTATCTGGCATCGTTCCCCGGAAAGGAACAATTCTTGTTTTTCGTTTATGGTTTCCGCAACCAAAACTAGCTTAACTCTATCATTTGCCAGTTACCTTTAAGTTATATAGTTCCCCAGAACTATTAAGTAAAAAATTTTTTTATAATTTGAAGTTTAGTGATTGGTCAACGTTTCAAACCAGTCTAAATACTGATATTGACCTCGCACAGGTTTCTAAATCAGATATTCATCCACCGATATAATTGACAATTATCTTAGGTTTTTTGAAAACCTGATACATAGGACTATTAATCGTAGTGTCCCGAAAACACCTGTTAAAAAATTCATTCACATTTTCTTTCCCCCAGAATTGCACACAGAAACGCCTATAGACGTGACTGGCAAAGGCATAGAAATGCCAACTCAAAATTTAGGTGGAAGCAAATAAACTCACTGATTCAAGAGTTACTCATCATTGTTAGGAACAATCAGTGGAATAATATGTTGAGCAAACTTAAACAAGGCGGGAAACTGGAATCTGGGCGCTTCAGGTACGAAAGGTTTTGTGTATTTCTTAGCACGTAGCACGTAATATATGCATATATTATGTGCGAGAATCCACTATCGGGTGATATTGCCATTCATTGTCTTGAATTTTCAAAGAAGCAACAAACTTTGACGTATTATAACTTTGTTAGTAATAGTGTAATTTCAGCCAAACTTGGTAAGATCATGCTCTCTATTATAGCCTATATTACTGCAGGATATAGGGTGCTGGGATGAACTTAAGGGGGCAGCCAATTACTAAAAATTATAGTAATATACGGAGCTCCGATTTTCGCTACTTGTGCTAAATCGCATGCCACAAAACTTCAAATTGCGCAAAATAAAGTGCTGAAAATAATCTTAAATCGTTCGAAATTCTTCAGCACGAAAGCACTGCACTCTTCGGCTAAAGTTAACTTAATTGATTCGGTAATTAGTGTATTGAAAAAGAAATTTCATGATCAGATTTCACTTGTAGATAATCGGTTAATAAATTCGTTAATGTAAATAATTAGCTTTATAAGCTAAATAGGTTAAGTTAGAATAAGTTTTAGTTTTACTTAAAGTTCAAGAGGTTTCTAATTGCCATTTTCCTCTAAATTATGCATAAAGATAAAGTACAAATAGACACACTTCTTCATTATTCCCATCCTTAAGTAAGGTAACAATCCTTTATTGGAACAGATATCGGTATGGAGGGTATTTCGGAGCCTAGACATCATACAGTGGCAACCTTCTGATTTTTTTCAGATTTTTCGGTTACCTAGTTTCTAAGAATAGGCCCTTTAAAGAAATGATCACTTTCGACCCTCGCACTCCCCACCTTTCCAACAAATGACAAAACTAGGACCGGCTTCGGAAAGTACTAACCGAGAACATGACTATATTTGATCAAAAAAATTTACACCCCTCTTTTGCATGTATGGGGACCCCTACTTAAAGTCAATGTAAAATTATGTAACTCACTAATGCGTGAACGTTCACAGTTCCCACCTATTCACCAAATTCGGTGTGAATCGCTATAACCATCTCCGAGGCAGACAGACAGTAAACCGATTTTAATAAGGTTTTGTTTTACACAAAACCTTAAAAATGATCTTTTGACTGATCGCACCTTCGCAGAAAAAATAGGAAGACAGAAATCCTCTTCTTGGTAAATAATATCGGGAGTTCCCCAGGGATCTTGTCTGAGTCCCGTTCTGTTTAATATATACACAGCGGACGTCCCAACAGATAGTCATTGTCAGCTGGCGATATTTGCTAACGATACTTGCTATTACTCAATATACTACGTAAAAAATATAATAGTAACTCTTGAAAGCAGTCTGTAGAAATATACCAATATTTTTATAGACGAAAGTTCAAAATAAACATAACCTATACTAGCTGTATGCTTTTCACTACAAAAAGGAAAAGAGGGAAATTCTCAACAACGCCAATAAACTTTCTTGGCGAAAATCTGCCATAGTCGGCTGACATAAATGTACAATTTCACAGCAGCATCTTAAGATCGGCCAATCCCCTTATTCGATCACCAACCAGTTCACATTTGCTGAATCATATACATGAATATGTAAATAGTTTTTGTTCTAAGATTTAAGTAAGTTTTTTTTATTTTTAAGTTTTTCTTGCGAGTAGTTTTATGTTAAGTGTTTTTACGGAAAAAATAACCTTAAATCCCCACTGTTACTATAGTTGAAAGTTAGGCTAAGTTACTGTGCCTCTCGGTAAAGTTTCTGGACCAAACAAATTATGAATACTAATAAACCAATTAATCAAGCAATATTAATTTTAAGTTTTTTTTATTTAATAGATACAGAATAAAATCAAATTAAAAGAATGAATCCGGCTTTGTTGTTGTACATAGGGTTGTATTTGATATTGAAGTCGCCCTTTCTTTTGAGACTTGATCCAACTTCTCCTGAATTTTTGACCAAACCATTAATTTAGAACACATATAGCTCCAGAGCTAGAAATAATTGGATCAGTTGAAAAATAAAATTTTGGTAGCTTATAAAAAATAAATTTCAAAATCACCCTCATTTCTATCACCTAAAACATCGAAAAAGTGGACTTAATGTCCACAAATATCGAAAATTCTAGTTCAGGCCATAATAACGAGTATTACGATCATTTTCATGAAAAAAAATACTAAAATAGCTTTAAAAGTTTCTGAGAACAGTGAAGATTGTGTGACATTTGTGATATTTTCT
Source organism: Hermetia illucens (assembly GCF_905115235.1). Taxonomy (NCBI): domain Eukaryota; kingdom Metazoa; phylum Arthropoda; class Insecta; order Diptera; family Stratiomyidae; genus Hermetia; species Hermetia illucens. The sequence continues at coordinate 94,489,899 of NC_051851.1, read as the reverse complement.
TGACGCCATTAAAAAAATCGAGCGATTTGAAAACCGATTAATGAATCTCACTTCCATTTTAGTTGACAACATGACTCACTTCCTCGCCGCCTACGCACTAGGAGAACTGTGACAACACTCAATTAATACACGCAGCGCAGTTACTCAGGGAGAAACATCATGAGAAATATCGCCCTCTCTATATTGCATTCCTAGATCTAGAAAAGGCATTAAACCGTGTGCCACAAACTCATCTGGTATCTACGGCGGCAGCACCTAATACCAGATGAACTCATACGCTTTTACCATGCGTACCATGCTCTGCTGTGATCCGAAAAGTAAATCTCGGCGGGTGGCACATTTATCAAGACCGCTCCGCCATCGTTCCCGAGTCCTAGGAATATGCTTGAACTACTTTTTTCGTCACCACGTTTGCAATCTCCCTCCACTATTCTGTATCATATAGTTCTAAGGGGGCCTATTCACCAATCATCCTAACATACTGGGTCCCATTGTATGGTATAATCTGGAAAGTAATTGCTTTCATTCCTCAATCTGCCCTATCCACTGACACTTCCATCTTGTCATTAACACATCTACTGCCATCTGGCCCGCACGTTAGCAAAATTTTTCATTCCAGATAGTGTTGGGCTAGAGTACTCTGACAAGCCAGTGGAGGTAAGAATTGACAGAGCTTTAAACTCCTCTGAAATTTTACTCGATGAAACATCGGATATTTTGCGCCATCATGTGTCGCTCTATCAGTTTCCCCGGAAAACCCTTTCTGCTTAGAGCATTCCAGATATATTCCCTGTTAACGCTATTAAAAGCCTTCTCGAAATTGATGAAAAGCAAGCAGAGCAGGAATATAGACTCTGTACACTACTCCACAATAATTTGAAGAGTGCAAATGGGGTCAGTAGAGGAGAGTCCAGATAGGAAATCACCCTATTCTGGAAGAATCAAGCTTTCGAGATGTTCTTTGATGTGCTCCAGCAGGATTTCGCAATCACAATAAATCAAAAATACTCCTCCAGTTATCATTCCCAAGAAGGATGCCCTTCTTCGGAATATTAGCGACAAACAATAAAGACATATTTTGTTTAAATACATTATCGCTTACTAGAATGTTTTCGCCTACATATACGGGTGCATCTAAACCTTCTCTATCTAGATCCTGTCACCTGGTTCAAACTTTCTAAACCAACTAAAAACAACCTATCAAAGGTTCATTGTGCTTTAATCGGAACTATTCTGAATCATTTTCTTTCTGTTTCCGAAGATGATCGTTGAGACATCTCTTCAACTTTTGAGTTTGCATCACTTCGCTTTGATGGAATAGGGAAGTGCCTCAAGCCGTCCTTAGAATACGGTTCACCGTTTAACATCATGGGACGTACTGGTGACCTCCCCCTGCAAAAAACCATCCCCTGTGAAATTACCTTAGGAAGCTCGAACAACTAGAATATTACCTTGGTTCGTAGCCTACAACCACCAAATTCAAGAACTTTTTTGTAGGATTCTTCTGAAAGGTCATCCAATGTTGTTTCAAGAGGGAATTTATAGACAAAGAAAGATTCATCTTCGTATTATTCACCACCTGCTGTGAATTGTACGCTGGCGTTACATTGTAACTGCCTGAAGGATCAAAATCATGAAATTCGATTCGTGGCGGCACTTCAACAGGGGGCTGTTCAAAGTTAGGCGGACGCCTTAGAAGTCTTGCTATTGTTAATTCATGTAAATAGAAAGAACATGGATCACAACTACCTATTACATCCATTAGACTTACAAAATTATAAACTATAGAAAATAAGTACGGAAATATGCGATGAAGTTTCTGACAAATAGAATCGCGTCGATGCTACGATTGTTTCCAGTAAAATATATTTAATAAGCATACTTGATAAGAGATGAATTGAGTATTAGTAAGTAAATAAATGCGACATCAAATAGTTTTCTATCACCCGCGCACTCCTTCTGGAATTTTCAGCGAGGTATAAAAGGGTGAAGTCCACCTGCAATCAGTTTAGTTTCAGAATTAGAATGATACGTGTCCGAATATATGTAATTAATTGTGAATAAAAAACTTATATAAAAGTTACTTCGCTCTCCAATCCAGTAATATGAGTTCATGGAAATAATGTGTACAATTCATACAATTGTTGAGAATTATATTTAGAGATTCCTATCACGGAAATCAACAAGTTGCCGCCAAATTAAGAGAATACTATTCAAAATATTTAAAACCTAAAAAAAGGAAATTGGTTCATTTTTGGCAGATTACAGGTTTCTCTCAAGACGGTTCATTAACTGATGCTCATCGCGTGGGACAGCGAAGCAATGCGTGACGATTCGCTACGGGACATTATCTGTCCCACACGTAAAAAAGGAGATATGATGCAGGGCAGGAACTATATAGGTATCACGTTGCTGCCATCTATAAGATATTCTCCACTATGCTGTTAGACCGGATAGTTCCATACGCCCAGAACATCTTCGAACCACACCAAAAAAGGTTTCACCCTAGGCAAATCAGCAACAAATCAGAGAGCGATGAAAAACTTTTGGAATCTAGCCATCAGTTCATCATCTTTTCATCGATTTTAAGGTCGCTTATGATAGCATAGTCATTGTAAAAAGGTACCACGAGATAATTCGATATTTCGAGTAATCTGATAAAACTCGACTAACCTGACCTTCACCAATGTAAGAGGCCAGATAAAAAGCAATATCACTTTCGAGACCATCCAACATTCACAACGATCCAAGACAAGGGATGTCCTGTTGTGCGTCCTTTTCAACCTGGCACGAGAAAAAAGATCCGCAATGCTGAAATGTGAGAGGCACTATCTTTTTCAAGAACACCCAAAATACTGTGATATGCCGATGATATCGACGTTAAGGGAATAATAACTCGATATGTGCAAACTGCCTCGATCCAGACAGTGGCTACACATTAATGAAAGCAAAACGAAATACAAGGTGGAAGCGTCAGTATCAACAATAAAAGAAACAAAAACAATAGCACTGGTCAACTAAGAACAATCGATAACGACGTCTGCTATCTAAGGTCAAAAATAACAACCGATAACAACTACGACGATGAAAACGGTTCAGCTTATAAAAACTGTCCCACTCAAAACATCTCATTGTGGACTTCTCAGCAAGAAAAAGTGCGAACTCTTATCCACGTCCCAGAGAAGAATCCTCCGAAGAATTTATGGCCTCCCTACTCAGCAAGGTGATACCTATATAATTGCTGCACTGTTTGATATCTCCCTTTTTATGTATGACCTTGAGTACAAATTGATGAACCACTTGAGGTAATTGGTCGTCTCCATATTTAACAAACTCGGCTGTAATTTTTAAGTTGATGAATTGCACGGAGTGTTTCTTCTATACGTGGTGACACTATTTGTCCGTCGTCTTCAGTTGGCGGGACCTCCAACTCGCAGATGTTTTGGTTGTTCAGTAGTTGATCAAAGTACTCAGCCCATCGCTCTCTGATGACAGGGAGGTATTTAGTTGGTAGTCCGACAGCGTGTTGTTGCGGGAGTCGACTCTGTGCGTCAACGCATTCACCTACCATACTCAAAAAAAAAAAATGCCCATTCTGTCGGAAATCAGATTTCCCTCATTTTCTCGGCAGGATGAACATCGAGGTGTGTAAGGCTTCATCCCCCTGACTTGTTGTTAAAACTTCCGCGCCTGGTGCGGTTGCTCCCTGTATTTTTCGAGTTCACAGACTTGTTGGTTCTCTTTTTCCATCTGTCAAGTCGCTTCTCCGCTCGCCGGAGTTCGTGATAAGTCCCCGCGCGCACCCGCATCCTTTGGGAATGCAACATTACTCGGTATGCAGCATTCTTCCGTTGCGTTGCTAGCTTACATTCATCGTCAAACCAGCTGTTCCGACTCGTTTTGTGACTGGGGCCAAGTATGTTTGTGCCCATATTTATGATAACGCTCTTCAGATGGTTGTGAAGGTCATTTGTTGATGCTCCATCTCCAGGATCTCTGTTGACTACGGTTATTGCGGGATCCATTTCCCTCTTATAGGTGTTGTGGAGGGCTGTGTTGTGGATGGCTTCAGTGTTAACTCTCACCTGATTGTCAGAGGAGATTCTAGGTGGTGTTATTATTCGACCTCGGAGCACCAACGAGATAGTGATCCCAGTCTATATTGGCCCCCCTATATGTTCTGACATTCATCAAGGCTGAGAGGTGGCGGCGTTCGATCAGCACGTGGTCAATTTGGTTGAAAGTGGTCCCGTCTGGAGAGGCCCATGTATGTTTGTAGACCGCTTTCCGCGCAAACCAGGTACTTCCAACAATCATTTCGTGTGACACTGCGAATTGAATAATCCGCAGTCCGTTATCATTTGTATTTTGGTGTAAGCTATGGGAGCCAACGGGCTCCGTCCCTACTTGGCTGCTAAAATCCCCAAGTATGATTTTGATATCATATCTGGAACAGGCCATAGAAGGTATCCTTCTCCGGCTCTGCAGTCTCCTATATTCGTAAATTTTCCTCGCAGGCGCAGAGTGCATAGCCGTTTGCTTATGTTTTCAAAGCCGATAATAGCAGGTTTCATTTTTTGGCTACTTCGAGCACATGGTCTACTGGATGGCCGCTATAATATATGGTGTAGCGACTCTTCTCCAGGAAACCGGTCCCTGTCCAATGCGTCTCCTGTAATGCTGTTACATCAGCCCTATATTGGCACATGGTATCGGCTAGCTGCTCAGCAGCTTCATCTCTGTACAGGGAACGCACGTTCCATGAGAAAATGCGCAAATCGTTATTTCGTTGTCGTTGCCGAGTTTGTGGTTGTATTATCCGTCCAGTCCGAGGCTGATGTTGTGGCTTCGTAACAAATTGCTTTCCGTGTGGGGTTGTCAGCCCTACCCAACCCCCAACCTGGAGGACCAATTGGTACAATTTGTCCCTTTCTCAAAATATCATAGAAGAAACGAAAGCACGGCGAAGTTGGTTACTACCTAGCTTAATTTCTAACCGGATACGAAGGACACCGTTCATTGCTTTATCGGTTCGGGCTTGACGACTCCTCGTATTGCCGGACATACGAGATGATTCCGGAGGATGTAGATCATGTTATTTTTAACTGCCCGAGACTCGTCGCATGCCGGGCGATGGTGAAAATTCACCCCGAGACGCGGTTGTCACTCGAGAATATCATGGACCACATGCTAACCTCTAAAACAACTTGGAGAGCGATGGAAAAACTAATGAAAGCGATTTACAACCTGCTGAGGAAGGAGGAACTTCGGAGGAAAGTAACGGATACCAACACCAACCCCTTTTCGTAACTGATCCTGCCCCCCGACGTAATACCGAAATGACAGGCCCGCGGGGTAAGCGAAGGAGAAGTGAAGGAGGGTTATTTAAGTGAGTAAAAATCTCACATAACCATATGATAGCATCCGGTGGTAAGTTTTGTATCTTGAAAAAGACGATTCTCTATATGGGAGAGCATAAGAATATATATTACCTTGCATGCCACCCAGTCATACAAATGGAAAGTGCAAAATCACCTTAAGTGACGCGGCTTTACGATGGATTACCGAAAGAGGAGAAATTGGAAGAATACACGCGGCAGCTTAATTTGCTGCATGCTGTTGTGTACCCTGGCGATGATGAAGGGCTGAAAACTAATTTGAATAATTTGAAAACAGCCGTATTAAAATATCTAAGGTGTGTTAAATGACGATCCAAGAAGACATCTGGTAGACAGATGCTTTGAAACTTTGGTACAAGCAAACGCAGAATCAATTTTTTATAAGGACAATCGTCCAAAGTTTCTTCGATTTTGAGTGATCACCCACTCCGGTGATTTTTACCAATAGTTTTGAGTCTCTCACCAAGACGATGTTAGATACGACCTAAGTAAATTACAGTCACTCTGTATCAGCCATTATCCTCTGTTTACCAATAATCTCAGCAGTCAGCTCCTTACTTGTTTGTCATCCCGCAGCCACTGGCAATACCCTCAGCGCAATATCGTCCTTGGTCTGATGCCAACGGGTAACGTCAAATTTCTGGTCCGTCTCTAAGAGGAAGGGGAGAAGTATGAAGTGTTTTAGGTGTGGGAAGGTCAGGCATTGAACACGAGAGACAAGTTAAAGGTTTTTGAGTTCGCTGCCAAAAGTATATATTGTACATACCTCGGAAAATGCTCTCGGCAAAAATTTTCGGGCAGGAAAGGGAATTTTCGAAAGTTAAAATGCCCTGTGGAATATAAGTGTTAATAAGGAATTATTACCACTTATTACCGCCTATCTGGGGGCATGTCATTCGATGAAAAGTTATATATTAAGAAAAGGTTTCTTTTTTCATGTGACAGGACGAGTTAGGATTAGTGGAACTCACTTGTATTTTCAATGTTGTACGGAATGAAAGGTGCTTTTGTATGATGAAATTTTAGGCAAGGACATCCTGGAGGGCCACGACATCATTGATTATATTATAGATCGTACTATAAATATTTGTTGAAATTAAGATTTTTTCGTTTACGTTTGAAAATGTTCCGCGGTGAAAATACAGAATCCATTTTTAGTATACCTGTTAGCGGATGCGGTGCCTACGATTAAGCCCCAATATCGGATACCAAAGCCGGATCGAAATATCATGAAAATCTTTTAGTGAATAAGACTAATTTGAGGTTACAGCTAGTCAAGTGCCAGTACCAGTGGAATAAAGTAACCTACCTGGGACAAGGTGGAATTAAGCCCTAAGACTTAAGTCCCTAGACTCTAACCTGATAAAAAAAGTCAGGAATTTTCCTTTGACAAAAACCCCATTCAAGTAAAATCGGTTTGGCCAATTACTATCGAAGGATTGTATCTACTTTTCTGAGTTTTCTGGATATTAGGACTCATATTAATCAACTAGCGAGACAGCATGTAAAGTTTGACTGAGCTGAAGAACATGAGAATGATTTTGAGCGATTTCAAAGGAAACTGGTTTCATCGTCTATCTTGACGTGGCATATGCTAGTAGTGAAACTCTGGGTGCTCTACTAGAACAGGACGGACGGCCAGTGTAATACGCAAAATGAATGCTGAATCAGGCAGAAAAGAACTATTAAGTTTTAGACCGAGACCTATTTTATAAACGAATTTTATTCATTAACTTTGAAATAGTCATACAACGAGCCTCAATGAGGGAAGGGAACCACAGCCCCCTTCTCCCCGGAACGCATAGGCACTCTAAATACCCTCCATTCCGATATTTGCTGAAGTTAAGTTAATAATAATACATATCTACATTTTTTAAACTTGCTGTAAATTCTCCTTAATATTATTCTGGAATTATGAAACAATAATATAAGCTATAACAGGAGACAAGTTACTGGTATAAATTGTGCGATTATTAACAACATTATAGATGGTCAAACTTATCCGTTTCACATAAATTAATTGCATCCTAAAATATCATATAAATCCCGGAGGGCACCCAGGTGGTCCTTGCGTGCGTCTCCGGTTCTTTGAAGGCACTGGCAGCTGCGGCCGACAAGGTGCACGCACGCCCAACCATAACGGCCGTTCAACAGCCATCGCACGAAGTTGGTGAGCTGAAACGCGAGATAGCCGCCTTTGCAGCCAGTATGGCTGAAATGCAGGTGGCGCTGGACGCTCAGTGTTCGGACAGCATGTCGCGAGCTCGCTTGCAGTCTGCTACTCGAAAAGGACGATCGGGTAGCAGGTCGGCAGGACAGCCTACGGACCGAAGCATTTGTTGGTACCATCGTGAATTCGGCGATAAAGCTACCAGATGTACGCTCCCGTGTAAATTCACGTCTATCATAAAAAACTAGATCCGCGGGGGTCCTGGCGACAGCCATCTATCTACAACTACCTTGTAGATACTGGTGCGGAGGTTCCGGTTCTTCCCGTATCCCGGCACCATCGGCTATTTCCGCAACCATTGAAACTGGCGGCAGAAAATTTCTCCCAAATCAACACTTACGTGTATAGGCAAGTGGACGTGAGTCTTGACTTGCGTGGGACGTTTTCGTGGTGATTCGTCCTGGCGGATGTCAGCTTCCCCATACTAGCCGCAGACTTCTTGCGCCACTATGAGTTGCTGGTGGACTTGCAAAACAAGTCTCTTTTAGATCCCACGACCAACCTTAATTCGTCGGGCCAAATGGCATCTCACCCAGGTAACAATCTTTTCGTACTTTTAGATGACATTACCGACTCTCGTGTTGGGGCACTTCTCCAAAAGTTCAGCCAGATTACTACCGAGTGTAGTCTCTCTAAATCAGTGAAGCACAATGTGCAGCACCACATTAATACCACTGGTTCCCCGATCTTCTCGAAGGTGCGTCCCCTACCACCCCAGAAACTGTCTATTGCACGGAAAGAGTTTGAGCAACTTATGCAACAGGGTATCTGCAGACCTTCGGGCAGCTGTTGGTCTTCCCCACTCCATATGGTGCCTAAGCCAAATGGCGAATGGCGCCCCTGTGGGGATTACAGAAGGCTAAACGCGCAGACTCTTCCAGACCGATATCCTATTCCACTCATCCAGAACTTTGCACATCATCTCGCAAACTGCCCCATCTTTTCGACCTTGGATTTAACCAAGGCCTATCACCAAATCCCTCAAGTTCCAGAAGACATATCAAAGATATATACGTCGTGTTTGGTTGGATTATTTGCCTCCTTCATGACTTCTGCATTTATCATGTTTTTTACTGTGTTGTAGGTCATACACCTTGCCCTGAAGAAAAGTCTTCCCTTCCCTTGTTCCCGAAATATTCGTATATCCAGCATAAAAAATAATTGCCTAGAGTCGCCAAAGGCCGTTTACAATTGTATTTATTTTCGCTAGGAGCACCAAAAATACACACACGTTATACATAGAAAAGACTGTGATGATTTTTTTCTCTTTTCATTTATTTAAATATTTTATTAGAATGTAATTTTATAATAGTTAAAACTCATCAAATGAAGCACGTCCAACACTCCTTCACGTGAGTTACTCTGGGATTCATGGCACAGGTGTCACGCACTGGAAAAATGAAATAATTGATTTTATTATGAAGGAGATGACAATCATTTTGGCAACTTACACTACGAACATCCGCTTCAGCAACGACTTTCTCAGGACGAAATTCAATGCCCCGTTTTGGTGAATGATCCAACTCATGGATAACTTTATACACCTCACTTTTCTCCAGATCGATATGCTTTTCCGGTTTCTTATATTTGAGAAAATTTACTCTGGGAATATAAACGAAAGTGTTCATTAAAAAAATTATGTTTTGCTGTAAATTGAGCTGTCTTTACTAATTTCTAAGGAACACTGAAGTTAGGTTCAAATGGAATCCTGTAACACTTTTTGTATGTTCTCCAATTCAAGAACTACTAGTCTATATATTTGTAAAGATTGATTTATTTATTGTAGTTAGGAATCAACAGGACTGTTTTTTCAACATCGTGGTACTACCTTTATTTGTAACATTTGAAAACCAAAACCGTCACTCCGTCAGTAACATCAAAAGGTCCCCAATGGGCAAATAAAATTAATAACGTTCAAAGTAATTGGTGGAGAACCAGCTACGCAGCAAGCACATGACTCGGTGCACGAAACTGTTTATCTGGAGAAGGTTGAATTGTTAATATTGAAATAAGAGCCCCCTGCATGCTCAAAATTGTGGAACATATCAGGCTAATTTGTGAATTAACAGGCATTTATCGCGGCAACAGTTTCTGGAGACCTTTAGAGATAATAGTAGAAGTCCTGGATATTTGAGCAAGCTTGGAGATAAGAAAGCAACCTTCCTTGTCAGTAAACCAGACAAACCCCTTAGAGTGGTTAACAGCCTGTGGTATAAAGGCGGCGATTTTTTAGAAATTAAAATGCCTGTGGCAGCTAAAGGGTAAAGAAATCGAAAAAAAATACCTAATATTTTTGCCTGGCATACAGTTTGTCCGGTAATTTTTCTTCCACCTAGCCTTCTGGCAATAATTGTCCTGTATTTGTGGGTCTTCACTTTCCGTGTATACAAAAACTCAGTCGTGAAAGGATCAATTTGTCTTGGACCAAAATTTGACAGCTTCACAACCCACCCACGCCTTTGTCTTACAGTAGGTCTTCTGACTGACCCGCTAGTGTTTCATCGACAACATTCCAACCATTTCTAGTTGCCATTTTTCGTGCAACGAGTCAAGCAAATTTTCTTGTAGCCAGCATGCCGTTCTTGCAAGGACAGAATCATCGACAAAGTGGTAAGAATGATAGGAGCGTGCAGAAACAAACTGATTCCGAACATTTTGGTTGGCGCGCAGAGAAGGCACGGGGAGATGAACTACACTATCATTCAATTTCTCACGGGAAATAGTGGATACCGAAAATCTCTGTATAGGGTTAAAGTGGGTAGCTCACCTAGTTCTCCCAGTTGCGATAATATCTCGTCTCGTTTTCCTCTTAGATTATGGAAGAGAGGGAGAGTCTCGAGGAGACATTGTAGCATTGTAACACACAAAAATTAGCATCAGAAACGCATAGGGGGAGCGAATTCAGTGAAAGCTGAGAGGGCTGGAAAAGGCAGCGTTGAGAATGCAATCGCAGGGCGAACGGAGGGGTTGCTTCAGCTCTGTATGCCCCGCAGTCAAAGAGGAGGGCAGAGAGTGATGGGGGGGATGGATTTTAGCGCCAGTGTTTTGTGAAGACTTCCACCTCCTTAACAAAAGACAGACAGTCAGAGTAAACTGATTTTAATGAGGTTTTGTTTTCACACGAACAAACAGACCCTAATAAAGAGTATTATTTTGGGCGCTATGAGACGATGAAGCAATTTGTAAAAAACAGAAGGTTTTTTAAGCAGACTACTTGTGGATTTTGAGGACCACAAAAACACACTATCGCGCAATGCCATCATTATCTGATATTTTTTTATCTAATACGCATCCATCCAACAACCACCGAACTTGCCTAATCTACCTCTCTGCGATTTCTTTCCATTCAATTGAGTCAAAAAACCACTGCGGGGAACACGCTTAAACTGTCAAAAGGCGGTAAAACAAAAATCGAAAATAACTCTGAAGGACATATACAAGAACGATGTAGAATGTTTCAAGAATTGAATCAAGAGCTAGCGTAAGTCCGTTACAGCCGATGGGATTTACTTTGAAGGGGACGAAAGTTGAAGACGTTGTGTTGGCAAATCAAAGAACCTCATATGGCAGCATTCGAAAAATCCTTGTGAAGGAATTACACATGAAAAAGGTCTGGCTACCGAAAATGTTAATCGACTAACAAAAGAAACAAGTCGGGAAACCGAAAACTGAACGCTTGAGGTATGAAAGGTTTTGTGTATTTCTTACATAAAGTCATATAGTATATGCATATGTTATGTGAGAATATTCACGTTCGCGTGATGCTGACATTCAAAGTCTTGAATTTGCACGGAAGCAACAAGTTTGACCTATTATAACTTTGTTATTAATAGTGTGATTTCCACTACATTGCTGCAACATTTCGTGACTCTAGAATGAACTTAAGGGGGTTTTTCAATCTATTACTAAAAATTATAGTATTATTATAAAAATTATAGTATAAATTATACTATTGTTAACTTTATTTGAACAAATATCGGTGTGGAGGGTATTTCGAAGCCTAAGCACCATATAGTGGCAGACTCTCGATTTTTTTCAGATTTTTCGATTGGGTAGTTTCTGAGAATGAGTCCGTGGAAGAAATGATCACTTTTGAGCCCCCGCACCCCAACTTTCAAACAAATTTCGAACCTAAGACCGGCTTCGGAAGGTACTAAACGAGACCTTTCATTTGATACTTCGCGTGACTATATTTGGTAAAAAAAAATTACACCCACCTTAAATTCGACGTAGAATGATGTAACTCACTGTATACGTGAGCGTTCACACTTTCCACCTTTCCATCAAATTTGGTATCAATCGCTATGACCATTTCCGAGAAAAATGCATGTGACAGACAGACAGAGAAACAGATAGACAGACAGACAGACAATAAATCGATTTTAATAAGGTTTTGTTTTATACAAAACTTTAAAAACGAGTCGACATTTCGAAATAGAATCTCGAAAAGTCCTAAGCGGGCTAGGAGAATGTTTAGTCTCATTTCATGACCATGTATGAGACCTAGATTCTCCACTTTGAGCCTAAAACGAAATGACATTTTATGACTTGGAAATAAACCTCAATACCGACATCACAAGTTGGCTTGAAAATTGTGGCATTAATTATTGTGGAGTATTTAGAAAAGGAAACCACTATTATGGACTCTTACTATGCAGACCAGATAAGATTGCGAGAGGCCATCAAATGAGCTGGAGTGCTGTTTCGCCAAGACAATGGTTATTGTTAAAATAATATAATGTTATGCAGTTTTGAACTACAGACTACAGAGGTTAGACACACTTTAAAAATAAGTTTTTGGAAATTGCTTCTACAATTATAATTAGCAATAAGAGGATGCAAAGCTGTCAGATGAGGGTGTCTACTGTCTAGCAGTACATCATAACGAGTCGTCAGAGGTTGGGGTATGTGTTTAGACTTAACACTTACAACACATCACTTTATCACCATAAAGTGGGTACACATATTACATTTTTCTCATATTTTTAGCGAAATAAATGACATATGAAAAATGACGATGATTACCTTGGATCGGTGCTTACGTTAGTGCTTTCACATGTAGACCTATTTGCAATTAATGAAGATTCATTAATGAAATGATTCGCAAAAAATGATATTTGATTGATTGCCGAGAAAGAACAAATTTATACAATTACATATCTATATGATATTCAAATATTTACCCAAGAGTCGAACCAACAATTAGCTCAGCTTGAGAGCTTAGGATATCTGCTATTAGCTCATCGTTGTATGCATCTTTAGGTCTTCGCCATTTCCTCCCACCCGGTAGAACCAAAGGACGCTCCTGAGGAGTAAGTGGACCAAAAGCTCGTGGTGGTCTTTTCGATGCTCTCTCTTTTATAAGTCGTTGCTTGTGCTCCAGCTCGAGCATAACTAGTTCCTAGAATTACATTTAAAATATGAGGTTTGTTGACATTACATCCAGTACTTAAATGATACTTCGTAATTGTAATCTGGCCACTACAAATTAATATATTGTATTTCCAAATTGACTTTCTCAAAGATGCTATTACACTTAAAATTTCGACAATAAGACTCCGCAAACGTAGTGAATGAAAATTTTTCTGTGTCGCACGGAAATAACTCTAATAAAGTTTCCTGCTACAAACATTATGGATTAGCATCTCAGCATTTTGCAGTGCGCAGATATAATAATAGCTTCCAGCGTATTGCTTTAGGAAAGGTATTTTTACCAAAAATTCAGTGAACTAAACGAATTTTATGTAACAATCTATATGCGTACATATGTAGCTACAAACATTCTAGAAGAAAAATTTTTCAATTGCAATAAATATGACATAAGTACTGAGTGCGAACTGAAACCACACCAATGCACTGCCTCACATACCCGCACTAACACCAGCCCTTATGCGCGGAATTTTGGTCGCGCAACTTCCGTCGCGATCGAACGTGTGCAAAGACTCTTCCATCTCCATCAAATTTCAGAGAATGTGCTGGGAATTGAATCTCCTGTGAATAGTCTGATATATAAAACGGCGATAAAACCAACCAACTTGCTACGCATCCAAGTAGTATGGCCAGAAACCTATCATACAAATGTCAATACCACCGCCTTGTTTTGCCTTCATGAACATAACACCATATCTGTCCACCAAATTTTGATCGATGAACTTTTTTGAGAAAATTTTGCGGAAAAATCCAAAATATGTTGCCACTTTCATTTCTTTTTCCACTACTTAGGTAGGTAGAAGAAAATTAAAACTGTTATTTGCCGGATCATTCTATCCAAAGTTATAATTTAAGCTTTTCGTGGTTTTTCCCAGAAAAATTGGGAAGTTAAGTTGAGAATAACTATTCTGAATTTTTCTATTCTATTCAAATCAAAACTATTCAACTATTTGCTAGGTTTGTAGTACGTATATGTAAGTAAAAAAAAAAAGATTTTATTTTGCACCTCAATTTTATAGTAACGGTAAATTAAATATAAAATATAAATATGGGTAAGGCAACAGACATTAAAGAAGAAAAGAAGTTGTGTCTTGAGGCGGTAAGATCAGTATTGTTCGTGATAAAACAGAGATTTTTCAGATTAGTCGACTAACTTTGCGAAAGGTTTTAAAGGATCGTACTGCAGCCTCTCAAAGTATTTCGGATGTCCTAAGAGACGCTGGTACTCGGATGTCCTTTCATATATTACGAAGGCATTTCTATGAAAACGGGTTGAAATAATTTCTGTAGAATGACGTGATCCAATACAATTTATTGTACAACGTGATCTGGTTAGTACATTGACTAAATACGACACGTCTTGGTTCAATATATTAACAATTTACAGCTTCCGCGTACAGAATATACCTTCACCCATGACAACAGAGGCAGAGCTAGCATGAATTATCTAAATTCACTGGATCTGGATTTATCACCTTGGAAAACATAAAGGATATATGGTACAATGAAATTGGTTTAAAAGGCATTGATTTAAGAGATGTAATCAAAAATTCTAGAGGTATCACGTTGCTGAGTACCATCTATAAGATATTCTACGCTATATTGCTAGGCCGGATAGCCCTATATGCCCAGAACATCATTGATCCATACCAAAGAGGCTTCACTCCAGGCAAATCAGCAACAGATCAGATTTTCTCTCTGCGGCAAGCGATGGAAAAACTGTTGGAATATGGACAACAGTTGCACCATCTATTCATCAACTTTCAAGCCGCCTATGATAGCATAGCCAGGGTAAAACTGTAGACGGCCATGAAAGAATTCGGTATCCCGACGAAATTGATAAGACTGACTAGGCTGACCCTGACCAGATAAAAGCAGCAGTATCACTATCAAGACCATTCGACATCAACAACGGTCTACGACAAGGGGATGCGCTATCATGCGTCCTCTTTAACCTGGCCCAAGAGAAAGTGATCCGTGATGCTGAGGTAAATGCAAGAGGTACGATCCTCTTCAAGTCCACCCAACTACTTTCCTATGCTGACGATATCGATATCATGGGAAGAACCACCCGAGATTTACAAACTGCCTTCATCCAGATTGAGTAGGCGGGGCGAGATCTTGGGCCGCACATCAATGAAGGCAAAACAAAATAGATGGTGGCAACGTCAGCACCGAAAACAACCGAAAGCAACATCAAATCGCACTGATCAAACGGGAAGAATAAAGATAGGAGACTACAACTTTGAGACCGTTGATAATTTCTCCTATCTTGGGTCGAAAATCACAACCGATAACAACTACGATGATGAAATCCGCGCACGGTTGTTGTTAGCCAACAGAGCCTATTTTAGCTTACAAAAACTGTTCCGCTCGAAACGTCTCACTATAGGGTCAAAGCTCTTACTGTACAAGACAATGATCTTAGGTTCATAGCAAGAAGAATTGCGAACTCTTGGCCGCGTTCGAAAGAAGAATCCTCCGAAGAATTTTTGGCCCTCTACATGAGGATGGACGATTCCGTAGCCTACATAAGGACGAAATCTATGAGCGATATCATGGCCATCCGGTTGTGGATAAAATCCGGCTCAATAGGTTACGGTGGGCGGGTCACTTAATCCGGATGGATGAGGATGATCCCACCCGGAAAGTCTATAAGGGCAATATCTATGGTAGGAAAAGAAGACGAGGCAGACCCTGCCTGGGATGGAGCGATGGCGTAGGTAGGACAGCTTTTAGGGATATCGAATTGGTGGACCTCGGCGCAAAACCGGGATGTCTGGAGTTCTTTATTAAGGCAGGCCTAGACCGGATATCGGTTGTTGCGCCGTTGATAATGATGAATCAAAAATTGGGAGTGGAGTTACAAAATCAGAAATGAAAGGAGCTTTTGGGCTTTAACAATATTAAACAAATATGTCACTCAAATAACAAAGCCGTGTTTTGTCAATCTATATGGAAAACCTTGGTTTTTATTACTGATCGAAGTTGAAGCTTTGCATATTTCCTTAGGGTTCACATTGTATTATGAAGAAAGATACTGTACGAGTGTATTAACACTACAATAACTGGCTGTTAATTGCTCTACATTTCTAAACGTTGGTGAAGGATGTAGACTCGAGGGGTTGCTTGACTCCTCAAACTAGCGTCTGACTTCGAAATTGTTGGAAAAAACTTATGAATAATATTAAATTTTAGAATTAATGTTGGAATTTTTTGTCTGAGTCGTAACTGGTGAATATAAGAGGGAGGATTTCAGCGAGGTAAATCAACAATTTACCGGATAAAGAGGAATGTAGTGTATATGTCTATCGGATCCATGTAAACCTTATACAAGCATATCACTACGGTTTTTGTCTACTTGTTTTATTAAAAATTGTCTTTTTAACTTTTTAATTTTTAATTATCGAAAAAAAGAAAGGAAAGCTGTGATTCAGGCCAAGAAACCAAAACTTGAATCTGACGTAATCAACTTTCAGAAGTCAGTTGTGTATATATGGACTCATTGCATGATACGGACTATATCAAATGCAGATAATGCTGAGGAACAAAACCTACTACCTTGTGCTGCCTACACAAAAAAGCAAAAACGAACCCCCAAAAGCTTGAACGATGATATTCAAAATATCAGCTCGAACTGTTCTGTACTAAGGGGATTTTCCCATGTGACGGTTTCCAGAAATGGATTTTTGGTTTTATGCACATTTTGAAAGTAGAGTATGTTGGAATTGAATTTGGATCGAAATTCAAAATATTTACCAAAATTCAGCATGTTGACGAGCATACAAAACGAAAATTTTCCACACGTTTGTCTCAAACCAAGTGGGAAGCAAAACTAAAAATCTGTTGAACCGATCAGGCTGAAATTTTTACGCATTATTCCGCACATCTGTAGTTCAGCTCCAAATAACGATTAGGCATTTTTGATTATAATATCTTATTTTTACTCTGGATTTTCAATGAAAAATAGACGCGATGTTTTGTAAGCCAAAATGATAATCGTGGTTTGGAGGATAGACCAAGTATACAGTATAAGAAAACGTTTAAATTTTTGGTTTCAGATTACTACAAATCGAGGAGTCCACTACGACCGCAAAAAACAAATATAAACAATTATTAAATTTATTAATTAATCACTCTGTATCATAATTCAAGACCCCAATGATAACATGATAAACAGATTGAAAAGATTACATTTCTTTTTATTGTCAAAAAAAAATTCAAAACAGTCGCAACTTTATAATATTTTTTCAGATTTTTCCTTTCGGTAGGCTCTGACAATGGGTCCGAGATAGAGATGACCATTTTCCAATCCTCGCCCTCCCCCTTTTGCATTAAATATCAGCACATTCCTCATGAACATATTTGGTGAAAAAAAATTGACACCCCCTTTTGCATATATGGAGACTCTTCCCTTAAGATCCACATAAAACGATGTAACTCACTGCATGCATGGCCCTTCATAGTTCCCACCTTCCCACCAAATTTAGTGTCAATCGATACAACCGTTTCTGAGAAAGGTTAAAATATCGAGCGTCACATTGGAAAAGCCCCTTAAGTAAATCGTAAGCGGAATCAGACTGCAGGAAAAGCGATGAATGGCCTCGACACGAGTCCTCCGGGAAATACTAGCCCCAGTGATATAGCTAACAAATTACGAGGTTTCATCCTATATATTCCTTCCATTGAAAAAGCATCAATTAATAATGACAATTATTTAATATTAATGACAATAATTGATCCTTCTATGTACATCAATATCATTTCGTTGAGAAGTAGTGTAGCAAAATGAAGTTTCCAAATAATGGTTAAAATATAAAATTTGAGGTAACCAACAATTCAACAAATCAGTTATGATCAAGAAGTTATACCAAAAATTTCAAGAAACTGAAAAATTTGCTCTACTGAAGATCATAGCCAAGTTTTGAAGAGTAAAAACGGGATTCAAAATTGAAATCGCACTCTTCGATGCTGCAATAACGATATAAACTGGTCCAATTATCCCTGAATAAAGATCTGAATTGTCTACTAACCTTTTGCGACTTTGATTGATGTTCTTCCGCCGAGAATTGTTGTTCGAAATGTTCTTCCTGTACGATTGTCTCTTGGATCGATTGCTGATAAGCATGTTCTTCCTTCACTTCGCTCATGTGCTCCTCTATTGTCTGTTCTTCATACGATTCACTCATAGTTACTTCTTCAGTGGTGCCCGCAGTTTGCACAACATTGATCACTTCCTCTGTAGATTCGCTTTTGACCTCATTCATATCTGAAATAGAATTAAAGTGATAAACATTAAAATGGCTCCATCAAAGACGGAACTCTACCAAAACCCGCCCCAAGTCCTGTAGTGAAAGGAGAAGGAATGGATAGCTTCAGTCTAAACTGCTAAATTGCGCTTCAGGAGACAGGTAAGGAAGGTGCAAGAAACTGTCATCTTGCAAATTACTTACGGAGGAAGCTATCATAACATCTGGCAATCTGGTATAACATGCACTACCATTTAATGAGCAAATACGAAATTTAAGGCTCAGTACGGAAAACCAGTGGGAGTCGACTGACTCGGTGACCGCGTACTCGCACTGATTACCCCCCTTGAGGGGCAAGGGGGAGCTGTCTAGTATCTAACTATGGCCTAAAGTTTATAGACTAGGTATAGCAGATTAATGGCCAATTAAGGTTTTATGGCTAAAAATCGCATTCTACTTTTTAAATGCGTTTTTCCCGGAACTACATGTTGAAAATCGGCTGCCACCATAACCAAAAATCTATCCAACGAAATTCTTTGAAATTCTCATGACTTATTCAAAACATATTTCTACGGTCCGCAAACTAGGATAATTAAGAAGTTTTTTTTTTATTCAATAAAGAAGCCTTAAAAAAACGCCTAAATTCACAAAAAAAGTTTAACACGGCACCAAAAATTTAGCTTTTAATATTTTTTAATAATCCTAGTTTGCGAAATGTCGTTTATTATGCACGCTCAAAATATCAGTAAATATATGGTGAAAAATTCGTATTTGTATCTTTATGCAGTTCTTCACAGAAAATTTCGGAATGGCCCCCTTAATACGAATACTTTATTCGTCATTGTGTTATGCTGTGGTAATTACTGGTGGTTGACCGCAGAAGCATGTTATATTCAGTCAAACACATTTCAAGCAGAAGAAAATAATATCTTTATATATGCCCAACTCAGCAGTTCATGCATTGTGGCACAGTTGCGGTTGTTAAGCTGCATGGCCAAAAGAACCACTACCCTATTTTTAGTTAGAGAGACCGAAGAGATTTGTTTGAAACCTCATTGCGACTCACTACGGTAGGGCGTTGCTAGGCAGACACAAATCCACACTGGCAAGGTCAGTGTGGCACTCTCTGGCACGACTACTGAATGTGCTATAGGTAATGGTTTTCTAAATAAATATGGCCTACGTGTCAAGGACATTGACGCACTTCATGTGCACCTATCATCAAATTGTACGCTTGTACTTCCAGCTTAGAAGTCTGTTGCATATAACTGATAGGCACAATGGTGATGTCAGCATGGAATTTTGCTTGACCAAATACTGAATCTAAGCTATCAAAAGTCATTACAAGTCGCATACCGGACATTGGTGCCTCTACACCCAACTATGACCGCGACAGACCTAGGAATTTTTTAAGAAACTCAGGGTCGAGTTAATGATTTGAAAGTTGCTGTTCAAATTCATGTAACGTCTGAAGCTGGAGCTGCACTTCTCGGACAAGAACAAAATAAATGGATTTGATATGTTCGCTATCCCTTCACGTTTGTCGTGGATGAAGACCAGTCTCAAAAATGTCCAATATCCATTTTTTGTGTAAAACAAAGTCTTATTAAAATCAGTTCAAAGTCCCTCTGCCTGTCTGTCACACCGACTCAGAAACGATTGTCACGAAATTTGTTGTGAAGGTTAGGACTGTGAACTCCCATACACGCAGCGATTAACAGTGCGTTTAATGGGAACGGGGTAGGGAAGTGTCAATTTTTTTTTCACCGGATATAAATACATCCGACTACCGGGACTCATCTGAAGTGGCAAATTGGTCACGAAACCTCACCAGGGGTATACTGGTACCATGAGAACCGAGATAGCCCCTGGACTCTTATACTTCGGGTGAACTCGTGGGAATTCTTGGTTATGATCAAGCGAGAAGGGACCTTCGGGCCTCGGCGTGGTGTTGCGTTTAAACACGGGTGCCGTACACCTTAGTTCGGTAGAGATTTAAGTAGGTCTTGCATCCACCAGTATGAATGCTAAACCATGCACTTGGTATAGACTGGTACCATTGTTGGGGGGGACCTTGAGCCGCCGACTGCGTACCAACCGCTGTGTATTGCTTGACACGGCCGGGAAAGTGCTCGAAGAGCTCATCAGGGGTAGAGCCGCTAAAGCGATCCGCGTTGCCGGGGACTTTTCCCCAAGGCAGTTCGGGTTCAGAACAGGGAGATCCACAGTGGATGTTGTTATGGAGGTCATGGATGCGGTTCATCGAGCCGAGGCACATAGCCTCATAACACTTGATATCAGAAATGCCTTCAATTTCGTAGGATGGACAGATATGTTAGGCACATTAGAAAACTCATTCCACGTGCCAAGCTATCTCTTGCGGATATTGAGGGATTATCTGAAAGACGGTGCCCTGCTCTATGAGACGCTAGAGGGCCAAAGAGGATGGAAATCACGTCGGGAGTAGCACAGAAATCCATCCTAGGGCCAGACCTCTGGAACGCTTCCTATGATAGTCTGCTGAGACTCGATACGCCTGAAGAGTCGCGCCTGATCGATTATGCAGACGACGTTGCGGCACCTGTTGCCAGACGCACTGTTGAACAGGCGCAAAGCAGACTTGGCATATTGATGCGACGAGTAAGCGGATGACTGCTCATGGCTTTAGCCTTGCGCTGGAAAAAACCGAAGTAGTCATCTTGACCAGAAAGAAAATCCCCACCCTGCATCCCATATCGATCGGTTAGTTAACTATAGAGTCAAAACCAGCGGCTAAATACCTTGGTTTAATGCTCGACTCAAAGAAGAGCTTTTTCGAGCAAATCAAAGCAGCAAGGAGGTGCATCGTAAGCGCCTTGCTCAAGTGTAGAGATGGGAAGCTTTGCGTGTGGCGTCTGCTTATCGCACTGTCTCAGAGCCAGCCGTGATCGTGATCGCTGGAGTGATCCCCGTTGTCCTCCTTGTCAAAGAGCCTAAAGTTATCTACCGCCGTAAGGACGAACACTTAATAGAGGTGGTTGCCCGTGAAGAACTTCAACGCACCCTTACCGTGGCAGCTCTCTTGGCAAAATTAACCAAGAGGCAGATGGACTGAGCAACTCATCGATAATTTAGACCTGTGGCTGAACAAAACGCACGGTAAGATTGATTACTTCCTTACCCAACTTCTAAGCAGGCATGGAAGTTTTCAGTCTTACCTGCACAGGATTGGGAAGTCGCGATCTCCTGATTGTGTGTTCTGCAATGGAGTGGTTGATGACGCGGAACACTCAGTTTTCTCTTTTGAAAGGTGGGGCGGCTTTTGTCAGCAGGTTTATGTAGACACAGGGGAGCTCTCTCCAGACAACATTGTCAGAGAGATGCTGAAAAGCGCTGGTAGCTAGAGTCGGACGCATTTTATTCGGGCCCTTCTTAGTACGAAGAAGATTGAACTCGACCGGCGGAGGGACCAAACGGCAAGGGGTTCTCTGAACTAACAACTTCCTTCCTCTACTTCCCTCCGTCGGTGAAAGGGATCCCCTGACTTGAAGGCTCCCAAAGCAGGAGAGTGGGAGGGCTAGCCCGAAGTAATGTGTCAAACAGTTCCAAGCTAGTTGTCTGATGATAGTGAGGTGTCACCTGGAAGAAATATTCAAACCAATTCGTCCCCAAATACCATTTGAACTTCCTTTAGGTCCAGTCAGCACCAAAATGGATCACCTGTAAACATCATTAAAAGAAATTCAAAGTATCATTAAAGGCAACCAGAGAACAGCTAAGGAATATGATATAATCACTTCTTTCATATTGAAATGTGTCCGGATGGCTCAAGTGGTTAGAGCGCTGGGCTGTCGTGTCCCAAATAGTTGGAAGGACGCAATTGTAACAATAATTCCAAAGGCTGGGAAGGATGTCAGCCAAACAAAATCGTGCAGACTGATAAGCCTTTTTCTCAAAGCACCAAAAGTTTTCCAAAAACTTCTACTCCAGAAATTGTTGCCAATCCTAGCAAACAGTAACATGATTTCAGATCATCTGTTGTGGGAAACAGCACAATACAAAAGAGCAAGTTCACCGACGTGTATCAGAAATAAACAATACTCTCGAAGGAAGAGGATATTTCACAGCAGCATTCCTAGATGTCGTGCAGTCATAAAGTTGGGCATACTGGTCTTGTTAATTAGATCAAACGGATACTCCCTGGCTACTTCAACAAACTATTAATATGTGTTCAACGAAACGAAGAATCCAGGCGAAATACAAAGATATTCTTAGTGAATAACATAAGGTCACAGTTGGAGTTCTTCAAGGGAGTGTATTCGGTCCCACAATGTATCTTATCTAGACGCAGGGGCAGAAGTTCCTCAATCCTATACTGTATCCCATCTACACGGCATCTAGGGCCTTCAGATGTGGAAGGTAAATGAGTCAACGTGTGTGCCAATAACTTTCACTTTGCGAACGAAAAATTTCCCTCAGGTGAAAATCAACAGAAGCCAGACTGAGGAGTCACCCCAACACAGTGGCTAAGAGAATTTTTTCTCATAAAAAATCCAACAGGCTGAAAAGAGCCTTAACCTTCAGGACCGCAGAAAGGCGGCTACATTAGCGACAAATTAAAAAAAAATGAAAAATTCTTTTTTCACAATTAAATTAATAATGATCTTCTAATTAAATTTAAATAACTAAAAAAACGACATAAAAGAAACGAAAACAAACGTTAATGTTAATAGAGAAAACCCCAGCAATTGCTTGGGACATTGTTACCTATTCATTAGATTTAAGAACTATATTTAAAGCTTTCCAGAGATGATTGGAATCAAATAATAAATACAAAAGCATAAAATAATAAGGATGATTTGAACCAAACAGCTGGGTTCTTAGTGTTAGTATTAGATAAAATCCGGCATCAGTGAAGGTTACTTAGAGCCCGATTATGGGAGAGAGTTATCAGATTTATTTTATCATGTACTTACTTTCATCTTTACTTTCGTCGTTAGTAACATCTTCTTCCTTTGTGCACGATCCAGAATTTTTGTCAGATGTCGCAACTACTGGCAGATCCAATTGTAAGTTTGGCATTAGACCGCTCAGTTGCCTCGTTACCGCATCTAAGGTTGCTTGGATTGTTGATGGCAATGAAGACAATGCCAGCAATTGTTTCTGAATATCCACCAGCTGCTTTTCAAACATCAGCTCCTCCTCTGTTTTCTGCGGTTGTTCTGGTTCAGGTACTGCAATTTCTTGCGGCTCGGTCTCATTTTGGCTTGGAGTCTCGACGTTTTCCGTTCTATTTTCAGTTTGATCTGCCTCCTCAACAGCTGGTAAAGTCTCCTCTTGCACTGGCTCCAAGTTTGGAACCTCGCTGTCAGTTGGAGGCTCACAGGGTTCCTCTTCTATTTTCGTTATTTGCTCAGGTTCTGGTTCCGGTTCTTCTGGTATTTCAGGCTGAAACCGAGAGAAATGATGAAATTCATAGAAAATTGAATATGAACTTGATTTGAAAGTACCGGCGGAGTAGGAATTCGATCTGGAGCCACTTTTGGCTTTTGTTGCTTAACAATTTGCACTCTGTATTGTTGTCTCTTGATTTCTTGCTCTTGCTCAAGTTTAGTTTTAGGAATCGGGCGATTCGGCTTCTGTAAAAATGTTGTCCACTTACGTTTCTCCTTCTCCATTTCGGTCGCAGTCATTGTCGATTCTTCTTTAATAGTTCGAAATACTTCGCTGCTGGTGCAAACCGCGGATCTGGGAAAAACGGCATTGAGGTTGGCACTAGAGGTATAATAACTTACACACAAATTAACATAGGAAAAAAGTTTTTACTTTGTAGCATTTTCGTTGGTCAGTGCTTCCTCTGCGTCATTTGAAGTTATTTCCTCTACGGTTTTTGAAACTTCTGAAATTTCTTCCTGTGTCACTTCTTCAACATTCTGCGCTTCATGAATTTCAGTTGTTTCACTAGTAACTGCCTGGGTACTTTGAATGACTTCTTGCTGACATTGCTCTTCCATTTTATGGATCTCAGAAGCACTCACCACTTCAACCTCAGTGTCTCCATTTTCTTCCTGCCTTTCCTCTCTTTAAAAGAAAATGATTAAAATGAAGTAGACAAGGTGCAATTACTCTACCTGTAAACGGTTAAAAGAAAGTTATTGCCGCAACTGGATATCAGTTTTTGCATTTGTGTGTGACTCAGTTCAGCAGTTGGTTCGTCGTTGACTTTGAGGATTACATCCCCTACCTGCATACCCGCTTTCTCAGCAAGACTTTCTTCAGCTACCTGTAAAGCATGGAAAGTAAATATGTGAGTGAATAAAACAACCAATTGAAATGAACCAAAACAACCAGAGGAAAAAAAAGGCTGTCCAAAATATGTTCAAAGTACCGTTCAATTCGATTATTATCCCATACCATGGAGTTTTTTGTATGCATTCTTGACCACTATATTTGCTATAGAGTTCAGATTATCATGAACGAGGAGGGGTTGATCACAAACTGCGGAAATAGTGACGCAATATACGCTACATGATTACTTATTGAGTAATACTGCATATATGGCATTTCTGGATTTAGGGAAGGCTTTTGACCGTATGCCGCACAAACTTATCTGGTGAGCACTGCGGCAACACCTAATTCCAGTGAAACTCGTCCGCTAGGTTAATCTACTCTACCGGCATCTGAAGAGTAAAATTCGAAATGTGGCAAATATATCAAAACCGCTCCGTGTCTTCGTCGGTGTTCACTAAGGAAGCGCCCTCTCGTCACTGTCGTCCAGTGCCCTAGATACTGCTCTATGCAGATGGCGTTTTCCCAACATCTCCCAACGGAGCTATTAGAATTTGCTCCAAAGTGAAATAATCGTTCCAATGAAGTGGGCACTATCACTGTTAACAACAACGACCTGCCCAACACTAAGCGATTCAAGTATCTTGGATCAATACTGTCAATGGTGAACTGCACTAAGAAAATCGTTTCATGGCTCAGCGCTTCATGGATGAAGTAGTGCTCCACAACTGGCTTCCTTCAGGATCGACTCATTAACAAATGTTTCAAATCCAAAATTTACCGCAGTGTCGTTCAACATGTCTCCCCCCATGCTTTTGAGTGCTTCCCCACTATTTAAAACACCGCCTCATGGTAATGGAAACGAAGATGTCACATTGGAGCAACAGCGTAATATGCTTTGATTACGCACAAAAAATCGATATGGGATTGCATCCATCGATATTGCGATCGAAACTGACACTGAACTCGTAAAGAAGAGATATTCGGAAGCTAGAATAAATTGGACAAAGGACAACTTTGAACTAGTGAAATAACCGGCTGCAAATGACTTGAAAGAGATGTAAAAGCCTTCCTCCCTTGAAACTGTAACTTTGAGTTATATACCAAGCACATGCAGGTGAGCAGAGGTCGTCTTCCTTCTAATAGTTGATTTCGGCTGAGGTTTAAGAATAGAAATTTCTAGATTTTGGATAGAGAATGGTCTGCATTTCAGATAGAGAAAGATATTACCGCTTTCACCTTTGGCCATCGAAAGAGGTTTTTGGTTAGTTTCTAGAGTGTGGGCACGCTGCTAGCTAACAGTATCAAGGAGATCCAGAATGCTCACTTTCCGTAGTTTGAGTCATAATTCTGGACATGGGTACCTGGGACTCTAGACCGTATTAACTCCCTCTTCCGACATTATGCTTTGTACCCAGGTAAATCTGACGGACTGTTTAGTGCTCTCTAGTAGACTGCGATTCTGTTTCTAACATCTCGTCTGAAAAATTCCGGCCCAGATTACCGAACGCCGACTTTCCCGAAAAGACGTTGCAGACCTGGCTGGCTAGGGAAATGTGGAAGTAGATCAACGAACATTAGGAGCTGCGGACTATGTTAAACCCTGGAGGCAAAGGTAACTGTGATGGGCTGGATTTCGATTAAGGTAACAAAATAAGGAAAGTGCAGAATAGTGTGCGTCATGGAAAAACTAATTCCATCCTATTGTTTGTCAGGGCAGCAGAAGCCTAAATAACAATGATTTCAAAACCATATATCGTTTCAACTAGAACTTCCTGATGGTCGTAACCAGCAGAAGAGGTGAGGGGAGCAATTCACGACATTTTTCAAAAGTATGATGTCCGGTGAAATTCCACCTGTTGTGGATAAAACGGCAAACCCCCACAACATGCGAATACGTATTGTTCCTCCAATTAGTTGCCCCTCTTTGTGGCATACCAAGTCAACCCCATCGCATTCCGTTCATTCACCCCACGATTCTCCGAAAAGGTTGCCTCCTCCTCCGCTGTTCTACCCCACGTAGTTCTAGAACGACTCACTCGGCCATAGTGTTTCGCATTGCATGGCATCACTCGCAATGGAGAAGTCGCCCTACATTATTGTGTAATCAATCCAGCTTCACTTCCGCTTTCTAATCAATATTTCGTCGAGCTTTCTGCCTATATATCAACGAAGTTCTTCATTCTTTGTTGTCTCAAGTCAAAATACTCCGATGAAACAACGGAGATGTAAACTGATGAAAGCTGGAGCTTCCGAGTAGCAGTGGTAACCCTTTCCATTTAATACTCATATATAGTACCAGAGAGAGAACATCGGCGCAGAGAGGCCTCAACTTAATTTTGATGTTGAAATAGTTGCATTTCCAGATTTTGAATTAGTACTTTTCGAAACTAGTTCCATACTTGATATCGGGTAAGACATAGGGGAGTGAGGGCTCAAAATGTGATCATCAAAAAGTGTAACAGGTCTCACTCTCACCCCCCTTATGTTCATCCCAGAAGTATAAAATTTGGCGTGGGTGTAAGGGATAACATAATGCATAATTTGGTCAAGGAGAAAATCCAACTATTATTAACAAAAATATAGGAGGTGAAACTTTGCAATTTTTTGTGAATTTAGTGCATTCTACAACGTGCATGACGTCATCATCACATACCAACTCGTCAATACCACAACGAAGTAAGTTCATTTGAATGGGGTCGCAACGAATTATTTTGTTTTAGTTTACTAGTCATTTGCATATGAATATCAATTACTCCAAACAGACATGTGTGTATGTAGGTATATATTATAGTATATGCGTGCTAATGAAGTTTGCGGGTAGAGTCTAATTCTAAATATATCTGTACATGAAACCGGCCGTATTTAATATACGTACTATATATGTACATGTGTATGCTTTTACGCACGAAAAAAATCGGAAATACGGGAACGATCAATTTATATACGTGCATATATATGTACAGTATTCGGAAATGGGCAGTTTGTTTGTTCAGGGTGAAGATAATATCTATGGCTGTAATATGTACGTATCCCTTGTAGTTTGGAAAAATATGAAGGAGTATGTTGGATTTATAGCTATATACGGATAGAAAAATGTGCGTTGAAGTTTCTTATATAAGATGAACACAAAACCTTTATATCCGAAGCGCGAACTTCCGGTATTTCGACTTCTTTATATGTCGTTTTGTAAATACCTATTCTTTTTCTTTGTGCTCAAAGGCGACACCCTCCAGGATGGTCGGGTAGTGCAGTAACGCATTGAACAGTCTATACGACAGGCTCAAAGTCACCGTCCGCTGGGTATCCGGCCATAAGAACGTAAAGGAGAATGATCTGACGGTCGGATAAGCTAGACGGAAATCCGAGCGGAAGTTGTGGGAAAGAAGGCGAAATGCTCAGTCCCTTTCTGTGTGATTGCCACCTTTAGCTGGAACCAGTCTGCCAATACTACGTAAATAATTCTTCGGGGACCTTAAAACAGTCTCTACTATCCTTCGAACTAGATTTTGCTCCCTTTCCCTTTCCACAGAAGTCATGGCCTTAGGAGTTTGTGGCATCAAATTGGTGCGCCACGATACTAATTAGGCTCCTCGGAGCGGCCATTGGAATGTACCGACATACCTGATGAAGATCTATATCGTATATTTATGCGGTATGTTGCGCACACGTTAGTCTTAACTACTTCGACAATCCTAAATTTATCTTCTTACTTTTCATACCATTCTTCTTGTAGGGAAATATAGTTTGATGATTAAAATTTGGATAATTCGTGGTTGGAATACTGAGCTTTGCCTATGGAAAGTCGAATCTCGAATCTCAATGGTGGCAAAGATACGGCTCAATTATGAATTAATATCGCCGTTAAATCAGTGTAATTATCACGCTCGACCGCAAAGCTGACCACATTGCCTCCTTCAATGTTATGGACTGTCAGCGAGACGGACCTATTGAAACTGAATCATTTTAGTGTACTTATGGCATGCACTTCCTACACTAGCACAGGAAGAATTTATATGAACTTTATGAGAGTCACGCTGGGGTACCAGGAATTCTTCCCAAATTAGAAGTGTATTTCCTGTTCACTCCTTTATGGGTTAAAGAGCTTTGGTGCTATTGTTGCTTTTTTTGTTCTCAATTTTCAGTCAGACTGTACTTCAATTTTATTATTTTCACACTTAGCGCTGTGCAGATGATAAGCTCACAGTAGCGAGACAAATACAAACGAACACAAACATCCATGGGGACTGGAATTCGACCCCAGAGCAATGAGATTGCAAGGCTAGCGCTCTACTTCCGCAACCAATTAGAAGTAAGTGGTAGAATTCACGTAGACTACAAACTAAAATGTACGGTAAGAAAACCATAATAAATCAAATATCAAAAAACCAAGGCGAGAAATCGTTACTTAGATGATACATTTCAGATATTTGAAGACGATGCATCCTGGAACCAAGTACTCCTATCGGTTACCGCAGATAAAGGATATGACGTTTGTATTTAATATAAATGTTATGTTCTTATAATTTTTTCCCCGGCATCAACAGTCATTCTACAGTTTCAATAACCATCTTGAAACTATTATATTTGTGAATTACCCCAACATTTTTATAGGGTGGTTATCTTTGCATTTTTTGGCAAAACAATGGGACCAGAGATAGGTGTTTCATCACTATAAAACATTACAAATAAAAAGGCTTATTGCGAGACCAAGACTAGCAGAAAACTTTAAGATCGATCACCAATTGATAATAAATCTAAATAAAAGAACATATTTATCCATCAGATACCCTGTCACTGTCAACATGCGATCTTCAGAGATATGCAAACAATTCACTGGTATTTGAGGTCAACCGACGGTTACGTTTCCCGAGGAGCATCCATTATAATCCACATTTCCTCGCAGCAGACAATCAACAAGTTGTTCTATTTATATCAATTCTTAAGTTGTGTAACATTCATCGCGAACAATTCGTTTTTCGGACAACATTCATTACATAATGTACAACTTCATTTTTTTTTTACTTTCTCCAACAAAAGAAAAAACTCAATAATTCACATCACTTATCACACATTGTTTCCAAAAACCGTTAAATCCTCACTACCTTGACAACGGTCAATGGTAACTCGAAGTCAGAGCCACCGATAAGCCGGAATCCCCAAGGTGCACTTTCGAACCGGCATAGCTTCAAATCAAGCTCCATTATATCTTGAGTTAAAAACCATGTAAGTTTTTAACCGTTCAAAGATAATATTGATAGTAATAACTTTATTTTATTCAAACGTTGTCCCCGCACGGGCGAGCAGAGTAATTTAATCGAAAGACAATCATGCACCGCGATAAATTCAAAACTAGAAGATCAAATCGAATCAGATCTCTTCAATCAGGCTCTTATCAATCAAATTGGCACGAGTATAGTTTCAAGCAGCATGTTGCATTCCCTCAAGAGTGACCTATCAATAGATTTTCACTCCTCCATCGGCTTCTATTTCTAATTGCATTGTGTATGAAAATAAACATTCAATTTACTTTCGATTCACCCAGGAAAGGGTGACGTTTGTTTAGATGAAAGTACACAAATTTTACAAGAACGAATCTAAGTCAACTGAAATTCATGAAAAATAATGTTTACATAATAATAAATTCAAAATGATTAGCAGATTATAACCAAGATTGGTAACGCTAGGTACAAAATACTCTACGGAAGTTACAAATTGGCAATCTCTTAAACAAGAACACTTCCTACAATCATGCGCAAGATGCAACTCTCTCCTGAAAACAGCAAGACTCAATTCACCACCTATAGTACCAAGAGCACAGAAAAATCAGCACTTTGAACCTACGTACATGGATGTTGTTTCTATACTATATGATTACAAAATTACCTCATTACAGTTTGCAAACTGTTGGATTTAGCAAATTGCGCAGCTTGATTAGCAGCTCCTAATTCATATATACAGACAATCCTGACCTTATCAACCTCGATCATGAACAGAAAATTTGCGTATTATATTATCTAAATTTTAATTTGGAGTCGTCTACGTAAAGAATGGAAAAAGAAGAAGATTTTTAAAAAGGACAGCGTAATTAATGAAACGATATTGCTCACTGCTGCAGTAAAAATAATAACGCAAGGAGAACGAGACGCAAGGAAGAACTTTGAACGACAAAGACTATAGTGGGTTAATACCTTGCCATCATAGTGGGATATCTAAACTTTATACAAGACCATAAATCACCAACCTCCTTCAGAAGAAAATACTAAATATAGCTGTAAATCCAGTTGTATTTGTAAAAAAATGTATATCCTACAGTACCCTTCTTACATAGTCTTCAAAACTTTAACATTATTTTAATGAAGCAACAGCTTTCTTGGCCGCATCATCCAAATCAGTAGCAGTTTTAATTGGCAACCCAGATTCGGCCAGAAGTTTCCGTGCCTCTTCGGCATTAGTTCCTGCCAAACGTACAACTAAAGGAACCTTAAGCTGTAATGTTTTCGATGCTCCGATGATACCCTTAGCGATAGTGGAACAGTTCACAATACCTCCGAAAACATTCACCAGGATCGCTTTCACATTACTATCAGACGTTAAAATTTGGAACGCTTTTAAAACTTGGTCCTCCTTAACGCCACCTCCTACATCCAGAAAATTGGCCGGGTTTCCGCCGTTTAACTTAATTATATCCATAGTAGCCATCGCCAAACCAGCACCATTCACCAAGCATCCGATATTTCCATCCATTGCAACATAATTAAGATTATTTTTCGCCGCTTCAACTTCCCGGGGGTCCAGCTCTGTGTCGTCTTCTAACTCGAATATGCGTTTTTGGCGGAACTGCGCATTATCATCGAAATTCAACTTTGCATCGACCGAAATCACTTGTCCGTCTGATGTTTCAGCGAGAGGATTAATTTCAATTTGCACTGCATCAACTTTTACAAATAGTTGCCATAATTTTTCAATTTCTCTTGCTGCCTTCTCAACTAGATCCCCTTTGAAGTCGAGAAACTTTGCAATATCCACACATTGTTCACCTGAAACGCCTTTGCTAATATCTATAGGAACTGTTTTGATGAGTTCTGGGGTTTTCTCAGCCACGGCTTCAATATCAACTCCACCAGCTGGTGAGGCGATCAGCACGGGTCCGTTGCTCTGCCGGTCCATCAGAATGCAGAGATATGTTTCACGAATAATATTAACACTCCTAGCTACCATTACTTTTCTCACAGGAATTCCCTCCTTGGGCGTTTGTTTAGTAATCAGACGATGACCAATCATCTTATCCACTAGATCAATGACTTCAGATGGTCTGAAAAATAAAAAAATATAAATTAGAATCACATTTAGAAATATAATATATGCATTAAATATAATGTTAATATAAAATGTTCATCAAGTGTCATCTTAACTTCAGACGCTCTGGTCAATTTAGTTGGTAGTTTTAGAACAATCACCAACCAAGTCATGGAAAATAGAAAAATGTTGTTGCCATTTACCCCATCATTATCAATTTGCTGAAACGTACCCGTATTTCACCTCCCTCCTGGGCTGCCAGAGAAGCCTGTACTGTGCCAGGTGTTTAATCTTGCATTGGACGGCATAACCCGCAATAGAGTTGTCGCCCTTTCTTAATGTGCCTTGAACACTGAATGCCGATGAAGCTCTTCATCTTTAGAACACCCACCATATGACGCAGACATGAATTGATGAATGCTTAAAGCTTTCCAGTAAGAATGGCAATAAACTTGGAGGAGGTGAGGAGATTGCGATGACCAATAAAATTGAAAAATTTCGTAGTGTGTATTGCATCAGTAATTCCGCAGTTCTTGAAAAACTCCGCGTGATTCACGGTTATTTGAAGGATTCCCCGAATATAGCTGTCAAGAATGCGTTCAAAAGTCTTAATGGTATGGAATAGCAACCGGATCGGACGGTAATTTGAACATACTGCTGGACTGCCTTTATTTTTCCATATTTCTTGCCAGTCAGATGGTATTCTGCCTTCCTCAATAACCAAATTAAAGAATTCACTGAGTCACGGTGTTTTTCACTTAACATACGCTCAAAATATTCTCGCCATTTATCCGTCGCAACTCGTCGGTTGGTAAACAAAGTACCGTTCTTGTCATTAACGCAACAGAAGTGTTCGATATCTTGTGTACGTTCGCGTCGGCTATTGACAAGTCGATACAGATCTTTCTCGGTCCATCTGGAAAGAGTCAGCTGCAGATACGAACTATCATGTCCAAATGCTGAATGCATTACTTAAATTCTGTGGAGGAGCGGATGAGCCTAGCTCCTGGCATCAGAGGCACGGGCGTGGTTGACGTTATGGCACAACCTCACTGGCCAGTGGACACGCTACGTGCTTATTTTTACGGTAAAGAAAAGGCAAATCTCTTGCATGCGGCGCAATCTGCCTTGTGGACTGAATTTACTTAACTTGACTAACACTTAACTTAACAGTTTCTATAATATTGTGAGCTATATACATGAATTTTACCTAAATTCCTCATGGCTTCCTTTGATATTCTGGGACTCTCACACTGTCTGGTTCAACCGTGCAGAGGTACACCATTCTACAAATGTGCTCAATGTTGCGGGGAGTTCTCGACGTATTCTCCCATTAACCTAACAGCGGAAACCAATGGTAAAACCTTTATTTTTTTGACGTAGGTAGGATCGTCCGTTATCATGGATACGGCCACAAGCATACTTGGCCCCAGCCGCAAAAGGAGTCGGAACGGCTGGTTTGACGATGAATGTAAGCTAGCAATGGAACGGAAGAATGCCGCATACCGAGTAATGTTGCATTCTCAAAGAACGCGGGCACGCGCAGAGACTTATCACGAACTCCGTCGAGCGGAGAAGCGACTTCACAGACGGAAAAGGGAAGCCTGGGAGAACCAACAAGTCTGTGAACTAGAAAAGTACAGGACATCAGTTGTACCATCTTTTCATCGACTTTAAAGCCGCCTATGATGGCATAGCCAGGGTAAAACTGTACACGGCCATGAGAGAATTCGGTATCCCGACGAAATTAATAAGACTGACTAGGCTGACCCTGACCAATGTGCGAGGCCAGATAAAAGCAGCAGGATCACTCTCAAGACCATTCGACATCAAAAACGGTCTACGACAAGAGGATGCGCTATCATGCGTCCTCTTTAACCTGGCCCTCGAGAAAGTGATCCATGATGCTGAGGTAAATGAAAGAGGTACGATCCTCTTCAAGTCCACCCAACTACTGGCCTAGGCTGACGATATCGACATCATGGGAAGAACCACCCGAGACGTACAAACTGCGTTCATCCAGATCGAGCAGGCGGCAATCGCGGGGAGATCTTGGGCTGCACATCAATGAAGGCAAGACAAAATATATGGTGGCAACGTCAGCACCGAAGATGAATCAACCAACAACATCAAACCGCACTGGTCAAACACGAAGAAGAATAAGGATAGGAGAATACAACTTTGAGACCGCTGACACTTTCTCCTATCTAGGGTCGAAAATCACAATCGATAACAGCTACGATGATGAAATCCGCGCACGGTTGTTGTCAGCCAACAGAACCTATTTCAGCTTACAAAAATTGTTCCGCTCGAAACGTCTCCACATAGAGTCAAATCTCTTACTGTACAAGACTATGATCTTGCCAGTCCTCATGTATTCCTCGGAAACTTGGGTTCTTAGCAAGAAAAATTGCGAACTCTTGGCCGCGTTCGAGAGAAGAATTTTTGGCCCCCTACATGAGGATGGACCATTCCGTAACCTACGCAATGACGAAATCTATGAGCGATACCATGACCGTTCGATTGTGGATAAAATCCGGCTCAATAGATTACGGTGGGCGGGTCACTTAATCCGTATGGATGAGGATAATCCCACCCGGAAAGTCTATAAGGGCAATATCTATGGTAGAAAAAGAAGACGAAGCAGACCCTGCCTAAGATGGAGCGATGGCGTAGATCAGGACGCCAGACAGCTTTTAGGGGTATCGAATTGTGGGCCTCGGCGCAAAACCGGGATGTCTGGCGTTCCTTATTAAAGCAGGCCTAGACCGGATACCGGTTGTTGCGCCGTTGATGATGATGATGAGGTAGGATCGTCCGACCCTGAATGTTTGGCACGTAGTGCTAGTATTATGTAAAATCCAGCGTCTGCCGATATTGTGACAACTCGGAAAAAAATAAACAACTTCCTATGAAAGAATGTCGATATCTCAAAGCGAGAACAGGTATGCCCTTTCCACATACACTCTGCTACAATTCAGAAAACTAACCTGGATATAATACGAAAACCCAGGAGGTGGACTAGATTAAAGTTTTCCATCATGCTTTGGAGATGTAGCGAGATACTTATGTGACGAACGCACGCAATTGTG
This sequence comes from Hermetia illucens, assembly GCF_905115235.1. NCBI lineage: Eukaryota > Metazoa > Arthropoda > Insecta > Diptera > Stratiomyidae > Hermetia > Hermetia illucens. The sequence continues at coordinate 94,454,933 of NC_051851.1, read as the reverse complement.
AACGAGTCGGCTATGACTTCGAAACACATTTATTTTACAACTGTAAAAAGTTGTTTTTCCAAGTCCAGGAAAGGAAGCTAGAGAAACGAAAATAATACTCTTAACAATTGGTGACCCCGACTTCCAATATTAGTCAACAAGAAAAGCCAAAAATACGATATATCATAAAAATTAGATCATTCGAAAGTAAAAAACTTCCACAATTAACAATCGATAATCGGTGAATGGGAAGTGCGATAAAATCAACGAATCAGTAAATAACTCAACTGTCTGCTCGTCTTGCGTCTACCATCTTCCATTTTAATAATTTTCTCATTCGGCAACAAGAACTTCAACTCTAATCCAGCGCACAAACGCGTTGCTTGGTCACCCTGTTAAGATCTTTGATAATATTACAAAAATGATATCACCTTAAAATGTAATATCACATTACCATCACTTAGCATCACCGCGTTACCACATCACCTACCAACGTCGCATTACTGCTTTGTAATGTAATGTCAAATTACAAAGCCTCACCGCTCTTCATAGCACAAGTGTCGAGTACCGAGGTGATGATGACCCCGAACTGATGCTGCTGCCGAACCTCGCTTGTGAATTTATTTTTGTTATGGTTACTTGTTTTCTTAGAACTGTTCTGGGCTGCTTTCGGTTAGAAAAATTATTTCCGATGGAAGTGAATATATGAATACAAATTCTAATTCTAAAATTGACCCATAACGTCATCGTTCGGCTGGTGATATGTTGCTGATACTAGACCAAATATAGGGTTAAGCAAGGCAGCCGAACTCAATATCACGTTTGATTTTTATGATATGCGCAGTTAAAAAATTGTGAGGGTCTTATCTATTGGACTTCACATTTCTTATCTAAGGTGCAATCCTTGTTTATGGTGCATATGTATATCCGTAATTTCTATCAGTTCTGTTCATTTATATTGATATTTATGTAATATGGCTCGTATCGTTTGTTCGATGGTATTAATCTCGTGGATGATTTCATCCCATTTTTGTTACATACCGCATTGCTTTCGGGGTTCATTACACTTTAGTTTATGAGTTTATACCCTTTTTAAGGTTTTGTGCAAAACAAGACCTTATTAGAATCGATTCAATGTCTGTTTGTCACACCCGATTTTGTCGGAAGCAGTTAAGGAAATTGTCACAAAATTTGGTGAGAACATGTGGTTTGTCAATTCCTTTGCATATAGCAAGTGGTGCCATCTTATATTGAGTTCTCCCCATACATGTGAAAGTAGGTTGTAAAATTTTTTTCACAATTTATTGTCATGTGGGGTATCAATTCAACGGACGCTGCCTCACCTCTGCCCTGGGAGTAGTGTGACCGAAGGTAGCAACAGGCGGTAATGGCTCCATTTATATATAATCGCAAGCACAACATTACTGCGAATTATATTGAAGTGAAATCCGTCGTAAGTTCAGACCTAAACCAGGCTGAAGTGAATTTTTTGTTCAGGATGCTGGGAGTCCTGAGTGAGGAGATATGTGATCTGATGAGTTGCCACTGCTCCCACACAAGATAAACACAAAACCTTTACACCCGAAACGTTCAACTTTCAGCAGGGTAGGTAGGTAAGTATCAATGGCCGCTCCGAGGAGCCCAATTAGCGCTGTGGTGCGCCGTTTTGTTGCCACAAACTGGAGCAGAGAGGCAGAGTCCAGCCGGCTGAGATCTTCATCACCAGCCCGTAGCATTCACTGAGGAAAGCAGCTCTCCCACCCTGCAACTCTCTAAGGCTCCCAAAGAATGGTTTACTCAGTATCCGTAGCCTGACTCTAGCTAGAACTGGGCAATCGCACAGCTCCGCAGCTTCGGAAATGCGAATTGTAGGGTATTCCGAGCCTGACGGCATGACCACGGTAACCTTGTACGCATTTGCACGCGTCTGGCACCGGAGCTGTCGTGATCGGGTTTTGTTATAAGCGGGCCAAATCCTCCTTGATTTGGTCAGAATGACTATATTATCCTTGGGGCTCGGGTCATGCTCCAGTCATCGACAGACTTCCAGTATCGTTAGTACTGCATGTAAATAGCAATAAGAGATAATACTGCATGTATATAAAAACAAAACTGCATGTATATAACAATAATTTTGTGCTTGAAAATATTTAAAATACTGTGTAAACACAAAACCTTATTAAAATCGGTTTACTGTCTGTCTGTCCGTCACGCGCACTGTTCTTGGAGACGGTTAAAGCGATTGACACCAAATTTGGTACAAAGGTGGGAACTGTGAACGCTCACACATACAGTGAGTTACATCCTTTTATGTTGAATTTAAGAGATATATATGCATATATGCAAAAGGGGGGTGAAAATTTGTTTTTCGTCAAATATAGTCATGTCGGGTATCAAATTAAAGGTCTCGGTTAGTACTTTTCAAAGCCGGTATTAGATTTGATATTTGTTGGAAAGGCGGCGAGTGCGAGGGATTGAGAGTCATCATTTCTTTAAGGGGGCAATTCTCAGAAACTACCCAACCCAAAAATCTGAAAAAAAAATCAGGAGGCTGCCACTATATGGTGTCGGGGCTTCGAAATACCTTCCATACCGATATCTGTTCAAGTAAAGTTAATAATAGTATATTACTATAATTTTTTGTAATTGGCTAGAAACCCCTTTAACTAAAATAGTCCATTTTTTTGTAAACCACAATTTTTAGGTACGCCGGAGCATAGGCTAGGTTTTTACAATCAATACTCGATAGATGTAATAATTAGACTTTATTAATTTTAATGAATGAGTTTAAATTAATTAAAAACTGCACCGCATGATAACCGACTATCCAAACGTTAGAGGCAGAAGAGAATGATATCGCTTCATGTGTTTCTTTCTGCCCCTAACTCATGGCACACTTTCCTCGCTAGTCTTCCACTCCCGTGGCGAGCTCTACAAAGTGGAAAGTTCCGCGCCATCTATTTGTTCGCATTCGCAACATTCGAAATAAATTTCGAATGCTGCGAATCCTGCCGCGCCACATCACTCCGCCCCCAGATGAAACCTAGGGTCTAAGCAAGAATCTTCTGAAGCCCCCGTTGTTTCTCTAAAAGTTTTGCGAATTCAAATTTTCCGCCTTTTTCCAAGATTATTTTCATCTGATGCATTTTCAAAAAAACATTGCAATTGTCATCAGAAATAAATTTTTTTCAATTTTTTGAATTACATTTTCGTTTTTTATTCAGTTTTTTTTTTCAATTTTTCTCTATGGATTTCAGTAACAAAAAAGTAGGTTCCTCGAGTAGCGTCCTCACGTGTGTATCATTTGTTATCCAGTTGGGATTGTGAATTTTGTAAAAAGTGTGCAATATATGAAGGGTCGGAGGGTGTTTAGCATCAAAAGGGCTGCTAACCACCCTCCCGCCAGTAGTTGAAGCCGCCCCAAGTTAAAACTTGTCAACAAAATTACTGGATAAGGATTTCAATTTCAAGAACGTGCTTTCTTATTTGCGTCGCCAATCTGTCGCCCTTCCACACGGATCCTAAATATTTCTCTCTCAATATCTCTCTGGACGAAATCAAAGCAATCGATGCAGCAAGGCAGAACCGGGAAACCAATTAAATTCAAACATATTTCGTAACAGTTTCAAAACATCCTTTGTTTCATATAAAAATTGATAAATCGGAAATGAATTATATTAAAAACCAACAAGAAAGAAAAAATAATTGTATCAGGCTGAGAGAGAGGTCGTCACGCGAGCTGACAAACGTTAAATACTACACAGAGACAAGCATAATGCACTTATTAATCGAATGTTTTTGCCGTCACTGCGGTGCCAATTTCTCAACTGTCGCAGTCGTCATTGTTCGTCCCTCATAGCCTTACGCGCTCGCCATTCGATTTCGTACAGTTTTCAAAAATTCTCAGAAGCTATCCGCCCCCGTCTTTCGGGCTGGGCTTGCCCTAAACTTTCACCGTCAATCTAAAACTTATCGTCAATTTTCAAACAAGATCGGGGGACTCATTGTTGCTTTTTTATAGCGCAGAGAGTTCGGATTTCACTTCAATCTGTTCGAATTTATCTAACATTTTCCGTGTTGATCTGATTGCATTTGTCCTTCGGACAATTTTGTATTAGATTTGACAATTTTGTATTAAATTAACCGATGTTAATGAAAAGGATAGAAAAAAGGGAAGAGCAGCTTGTCTTTATGATTGCTAAAAGTAATCATCCTTTGCGATTAGTAGAAGAAATTCGTCGAAATGCTATATCCTGGGTACTAGAAAATTTTAGATGCTAGAAATGGTCAGAGAATAAATCTCCAAAGGATTAGCTGAACGGGATTTATGAACATCCATAAGTAACATAAGTAAGTAATTACAGCTCCTTAAGTAAATAGGAAAACAATTATGCTTCGTGATGTTAGGATATTTTGAATTCCTTGAAAAACACACAAGCTTGAACTTGTCGGAAGTTTTAAAAAAAAATATTTGCAATGGTATATTACAGATACCATCACTGCGGTAGTTAGCGATAACGCAATTAATATCCTAGGAGCTGTTCGTTTAGGAAGGTGGCGCCCAATCAGTTGTTTTGTATATACCTTGAATTTATTGGCTCAGGCCGGTATAGCAATTTTAGCAAAAATATCTACAACAATTGGCAAAGTTAAAAAATATAGCAGAATACTTTCACAAAAGCGTTCAAAAGTTGAAGGAGATGCAGAAAAAGTAAATTTTCAGCAAATCGTACTGAAGCACGGACGATCAGAAGGTAGTAGAGCTCCCAGGGTGAAACGTGGATTGGTACCCACTATGGAGCATAAAAACTGGGAAACGCCTGCTGAATCAACACCAACAGATCTAAACCCTATCTCCACCTCCACGTGGCGATCTCTGGGAGTTCTTTCTTAATGAAAAACTGCAGACGGAGAAGGATGAAGGCGAGTCTCCCGCACCTAAAAACGGGACAAAATGTATCAATTGGTCCTCCAGGTTGGTGGTCGGGTAGGAGTGACAACCCTGTGTGATGAACGATGAACCCGCCAACGACAACGGAATAACGATTTGGGCATTTTCTCATGGAACGTGCGCTCCCTGTAGGAGCAGCTAGCCGATACCCTGCCCCAATATAGCGCTGATGTAACAGCATTGCAAGAGATGCGCTAGACAGGGAACGGTTTCCTAGAGAAGAGCCACTACACCATATATTATAGCGCCCATCCAGTAAACCTAGTGCTCGGAGGTTTCTTAGTCAGCCAAAAAATGAAACCTGCTGTTATCGGCTTTGAAAATATAAGCGAAAGGCTATGCACTCTACGTTTGCGAAGCAAATTTAGAAATATAAGCCTCATAAACGTTCTCACCCCTAGAGAGGAAACTGCAGAGTCGGAGAAGGATACCTTCTACGAGGCAGTTGGACCCTCGAAACCTGCCCCAAGTGTGATATCAAAATTAGAGAAGAATGCGAATGACCTCCAAAAAATTGTCGTCATTAGTTTTCATTAGCTGCAACTACTAATTTCAACCAGAAATTTAGATAATAAGCCGTTTCGAAAGGAGTTCTAGCTTGCTTACTGCAACTGCAACAGCCAAAAAAGTCAAGCAAATATAGTGTAAACATCAAATTGCTAGATTTTAAAATATGCCAATCTTAACGCTATATAATTTTAGCAGGTTAGATTGACTATCCTAAGCTTGCTAGAATATGAAAGGACATGAATTGCTTATTATTTACAAGGAATCAACCAAAGGCTCACGCTTACGACATTCACAATTAATGGCCGTGCATTCTACACAATGCGGACCAAAGCAATAAAAAGTGGATATTACTTTAGCGATAAATAATATAAGATAATATCGTCTGGTCTTTTTTTTGTAATGAAAGGTCATGTTAGTGATATAACACTCAAATATCATTTTTTTTATGTGATGTAATATCACATTACCTACCCCACTTCGTGCACCTCTAACAAGCAGCAAATATCAGCGATGTCGACATCGCTGTCGTTTTCTTAGTCCCAGCCGCCAGCTAAAGACACAAATAAAATTTGCGCTAGACATATCAAAGTTCATTGTTCAAAGAAAATTGAAATTGACGTCGATATATTACAGAAAAAAATAATAATAATAAAAAGGAAAGCTGACAAAGAACGGCGCAAGAGCTCTTTTCCTTCACTCTGTCGAGCCCTTGTTCCTTTTGTGTGTTGTTTGCCGGTTTGAATTGGATCGCCTCGCGTGAAATGTCAACAAGCAAAACCGTGGCAGGGTCCTCAATAACTATCGTGGCAATACGATTGCCAACGCTTTGGAGAAAGAACACGGCAGCATGGTTCCGCCAGCTCGAGACACAATTTGCTCTAGTCGGTGTCACAATGGACGCTTCAAGGTTTAACTACGCGCTCCTCGGGCTGGATGAGGACTGTTCCTACAAGAGGCTGAACGGCCAGCTCATAGAACGCGTGTCAGTAAGTGAGACAGACAATCACTTGCTGGCGGAGCTTACACATAATGACAATGCGCTCAGCCAGCTGACAGCGAAATGAAACGTTTGGGTGATGGCAAAGTCGGCACCTAGCTGCTAGAGTCTTTGGTGCTACGGAAACTTCTCGAGAGCACACAGGATATCCTGCGGTCTCTAGACACGTTGGCCGCCATCGGAGACAAAATCGACGATGCCCACGCGTGACCCCTGGTTGATGGGGTGCATCGTGACAAGTCAAGCCAAGTGACTCAACTGCAGCAGACTGTGGCAGCTGCGTTAGCTAAAGCCACCGTTTTTAAATTGATAGAGGCATATGGTGCTCTGCATTCGAGAGGTACGACTAGATCGGGGTCTAGTTCCGCCTCTCGAAAAGGGCGATCGGGAACTAAGTCGTCGGAATTTTCATCAAGTACTAGCACATGCTGGTACCACCGTATGTTTGCCGATGTACACAACATATCCCTCATCGATCTAAAACCTTCCTTATCAGAAAAATCAACCTGCCCGTCCAACACTCTTTCCGTCGTTTTTGAAGACGTTGCCGATGTACACACACACTGCTTCAAAAATATGGCAACATCACAAAAGAACGTAGTCTCTCTCGACGAATTAAGCATGATTTTCAGTACCACATCAACAATACTGGCTCCCCTATTCTTTCTTAGTTGCGCCATTAGTACGATAGAAACTCGCAATTGCGCGAAAAGATTCGAAGAACTTCTTAAGCAGAGTATTTGCAGGTCTTCAGACAGCTGTTGCTCTTCACCAATTCACATGGTCCCCAAACCCAATGGCGAATGTAGCCTTGGTGGTGATTACCGACGTCTAAAAGCCCAGACAATTCCAACTCGATTATCCATTCCACTCATCCACGATTTTGCGCACTCTATCACAGAACTAAATCAAATCATTCCGAAAATGGCACACCTTTCGCACTCTTCGAGTCCACTCTGTGCTATGAAATTTTCTTCCGTATATTTGGATGATGTTTTGAATCTGAATATTTAAAGCATCTAAGTGCATTTTTCAACTCCTTGAAGTCAGTCATGGTTGTCAAAGCAAATTTGTACAACCGCAGGTGAGATTCCTCGATCACCTGATAAACCCTGAAGGCATTCAACCGCACCCAGTCAAAGTGCAATCGATTTCGAACTTCACAGTTAAAATTCTGAGAAGGTTCTTGGACAAGTTAAATTTCTACCTTCGTTTCTCGCCTAATGCCGCCTACCTCAATCTGATTCTTAACGCCTACTTATCTGTGCGAAAGACCAAAGACTTTCACCTGATTGCCCAATCAAAAGAAACTATCCACGCGTTTGACACTACCAAGCAACCGCTGGTGGAATTTACATTTCTGACACTACCAAGCAACCGCTGGTGGAATTTACATTTCTGACACTCCCCCAGCAAGACCATTTTGCTGTCCTTCAACAAAAAGTTAACCAAATCTGGTAGTCGTTGAGCTTCTACTCATAACGACAGAACCCCGCTCAACCGAACTGCAGCACTTACGATTGTGAGAGCCACGTACCTCGTAATTAAATGCTTCCAATATTTCCTTGAAGGCATACTGGGCAGACTGTTCACGGCCCATAAGCCAGTTTTGCTTCGAAACAGAAGTTGGACAAAGCGTCTGCTCACCAATTTTGACAGCCTAGCTTTATCAGCTAGTTCACTTCCGACATTCTGGAAAAGATAACGTAGTTGCTGACACTTTGTCACATGTTGCAGAGGTCGCGATCCTCGGCACCATTTTCCGGCAAACGCAGAGGCGCAAAAGGATGACCAAGTTCCTTAGAACCTAAGGACCAACTCCTACCCTCGGCTTAAGGTCCAGTATTTATGCGAGACCTCAGACAAAGGATAAAGACGATATATTTCGGCAGATTTCCGTAAGGAAATATTTCACGCCGTTCACGATTTAGCACACCCAGGTATCCGGGCAATGAAGCAATTAGCCACCGCGAAATATTTCTGGTCTCCGGACTGCCAGTCGCGAGGAATTCATTGCAAGTCCTGCGGAGCTAGTATACGGGAGAACCTGAAACACCCCGCCCCCCCCCCCTGACAAAAGCAAACAAACAATTTTATGACAGTTAAAAAATGTTTTTCGGGGAAAGGGTATATGCATAACTTAAATATTACTCTAACACTTGGAAGCTTTAAAAATTCAGACTATAACCTTACCCGCCGCATTTTTACCAATCTAATATATAAATTCTCATCTTATATATAAAATCCTCATGTCACAATGTTAGTTACCATACTCCTCCAAACGGCTTGACCGATTCTTTTGAAATTTTATCTGCATATTCAGTAGGTCTGAGAATCGCCTACTATCTATTTTTCATACCCCTTATTTTTCACTCTATTTCGAATTTCCCTGTTAAAATTTCCCTGAGCTTAAATTTTGTTATTTATAAAAATAAATATTTGTTTTTGCTATTATAGTTTATTCCTGATATATACTCAGTGTTACCAGTGCTAGGTTTTTAAAATTTTCCGCGCTTTTACTGGATCAACACTCATTTGCCAAACTATACCGGTGTCACTTCCCAGTAAACAGCACGGAGTAGGGATGAGACCGAAGCCGATCTCCTGTTTCTCTCATACAATAAGACTTCTCTCACTCCCTGCACAGTTTTCGGCCATCATTATTGTTTATGCATCAAGTGTAGTAGTAACGTTTACAATTATCATTTTGCTATCTCACTATACCTCTCATATTAACTATTAATTATTCCTATTTTATTAATAATAATAAAATTATTAATTTTGAGTGTATTTTGCACGATTAGTGATTTACATAACCTCAAAAGCACTCAACACGTACAAACACTTCCCGCCATTCCACGTTCAACATACGCTGATCAACGCTTGCTTAAACCCATCTTCATTGTGGCATAATGTTGAAAAAGTACAGCTGAAAGTAAATATGCGCGTTCAAATGCTTCAAGGTCCATCCGCTCAAACATTCTCAAAACAACTCTTAGATATCGGTGATGGAAAAGTTGCTATAGACGGATGGATGCATAAAATTAGCGACCGATTTCTGCACAATCGTTGATTCGGAAGATACTCTCATTGAACAAATATTTCCCGATGTACACACACAGTACATACATCATGAGTGGCTTGCAGATAGAGCAATTTTAGCGACAAAAAATGTAGACGTTGACAATTTAAATCTGAAGATACAACAGTTGTTGCCAGGGAACTTGCTATCATACAAATGTATTGATAAAGTTTGCGATGCCAGCGAAGCTGTAAATTTCCCACAGAATTTTTGAACTCACTGGATTTGCCAGGACGTTATCGAAGCCAGCATTTTAAATGGCAAGTTCCAAAGTGAAAATATATTAATACCACGGATTCCTATTATACCTACAGATGTGCCAATTCAATTCAAACGTATTCAGTTTCCGATTAGATTGGCATTTGCAATGACTATCAACAAATCCCAAGGCCAAACGATGTCTGTTTGTGGCTTAGATTTGAGCACACCATGTTTTTCTCACGGACAGTTATACGTAACCATCCAGTTTGTTTGTGTTAGCTAAAGATGGGCTAACAAAAAGTATAGCTCACGCTATAGCATTAAGAAATTGACATTGTTTGTTAGTGTTACTGTCGTAATTAATTAATGATATATCATTTTAAGGAAAACAAATTATAATAACTTAAAAATAATAGTGTTTGGCGTTTGTTACTTTTATTTTCCCTCATCGTTCACAGCGCTCCATGTCTATTTCACGCATATACCACATCCTTACACACTTTCAATAAGTTAGTTATTTTTTGTCTACACTAGAAATTATCTAGAAATAATTTATTTGGCAAAACAACGTCTGCCGAGTCATCTAGTTTTATTATAAAACGAAAGAATTGAGGAGTCAAAACTGAGTACTCACTTCTTTGTGATGTGAACTCCGCCTTTGAATCCATTGTCGAAGTGTCCCTTCCCGCGACCGCCAGCAAGAATTTGCGCTTTGACTACATATTCTGGAACGTCTGTGAAATGGAGAGGAAAAGGGTTAACATTTACATCTTTCATTTGTTTTCAGAGATAGCATAAGCTTCTGTGCGTCCCCGTAGATTCCACTGATGTTCCGCCGACGGTGCTTTCACTCTGAATTTCAATCATGAAAATGATAAGCTTGTTCGCTACGCTTTTGCGGGTGTCGAACACAGGACAAATCAGTAAACATGGTAATCAGTGAGAAATGTAAAGCGTTAGATAACGCGGCAATCGGATCATCGTGATAATCGGACATCCGAGATTCCTGCTTCACCGAAGCAGGCATTTGAGTCTTCGCGACATATTTTTAGCAAGCGCAATGCTAAAGTCCATCCTTGATTGAGGTTAACGAATGCAAATTGCACAAGATGTGATGCGGCCGGAATGATTTATTGCTCGCAGCCATGTCTTTCACTTAATCTTCACGGGAGACAAAATGGGCTCGCCCAGTGTTGTATAATACTCTGAAGAATTGACCAAGAAGCCTCACCGAATCCCTGCAACTTATCAGCGTCCTTTTTGCTCTCCAGCACTTTGAAGGCTTGAATCGACACTCCATTCTCCTGCAGCAGCTCCTTACTCTGATACTCCAAAAGGTTCAGGTAGCGAACCTGAGATCGGAGGGCCTGTAAAACGAGATCGCCTTTGAATCTACTCCTACTGAGGTGAAGGAAACGATATTACCGTCTGATAAGTGAACCTCGCCAATCGACTGCAAAGCATTTTGACGAATTTAGAATCTTCTCACGCTTCCTTCTATTGAGTGCGGCAGCGGGGATAGTTGTGAGACTATTACTCCACAATTTGACACGTCAAGATGCTGGAGATAATCCACCAGAAATTCCGAATAACAACTCTCCAGTAAGGCACTCTGGTCCGACGTGCAATTCGACTGATACATAAATCTTCAATATTGTCTGTCGAGCCCGCCAGCTGATAATGGGATACCCCTCCCGACGCAGATGACATATCAAGTATATAAAGTAAATAATGATAACAACTCAAAACAAAGAAAAAAACCAGGATGGTTTTCCGCCATCGAAACTGTAAAGGCCAATTCTTTGTACAAAAATTGATATCAATCAATAATCTGAATTCTAATTCTCATTAAGCATATTACTGATTCGATTACTTTGATGATGAGTCGGAATTGTTGTTAGGAATAAGCAAAAAGAACTCAAAACCACAGATTTGAATTGAACAGCGGCTCACACACTGCATTGAATGCACGCCAAGATGGCGACCGAAAAGTCCTCGCATATGGCACTCCTAACAGCTGTCACTCGATTCGGCGTTTTGTCTATCTATACAGGCGGCGAATCGTTCTTCTTGTTATTCCAGTAATACAGCCGGAACGAAAGCCCATATAAAAGTTTAGAGGTAATCTAAAATTCTAGTAGTCGGCTTTAGAATAGTATTGTGTGAAAGTGTCATCCGGTTACGAAAAGTTTTGTTTTAGAATTCCCCCGAATTCTCAGCTCAAATTACTCGCCGCCGAAAACGGTAAATACGCCGCATTACACAGTTTAGTGTTTCTTTGATCCGCGTTGAAATTATTGAGAATGTCGGACGAAGATTGGGATGCCCCCGAAACTGAAAAGAAGAGCAAACGCTCAGATTATCACGATTCCACGGATCACTACGGAAGCCGGGACGGTGGTCGGAACAGCTACCATGACAGTCGCTCGTCGTACAATGGCTACGAGAAGAAAAGTTCAAGTTTCTACGGTGGCCGGGACAGGGATAGGGACTCTCGTGGCGGCTACCGAGATGGTGGAGGTTACAATTCCTACAACGACCGGGAGAGCTCCCGCAAACCACCGAAGCCCCAGGGTCGCTACAATGAGAGCATGGAGATCCAGTCGAACGACGTAGGGAAGATCATCGGTCGTGGCGGGTCAAATATCAAAGAAGTCGAGTCGAAATTTTCCGTGCACATCAATGTGAATAAATCGACAGGCTACGGAACTGGCTCCAGCGTCTCCGTGGCCGGCGATGACAGGCAGGATGTGGACGATGCTATCCAGCACATGAAGGATCAACTGGACGGGGCTCGGAACGGCCGTGGTGGCGGAGGCGGCGACGGCTACCGCAAGGACTTCCGCCGCAATCAAAGCGATTCTTATGGAGCCTCAAGCGGCTACGGAGGTGGCTACGAGAAGAAATCTTACGATAGTTACGAGAAGAAGTCCTCGTACGATAACTACGAGAAAAAGCCCTCGTATGACAACTACGAGAAAAAGTCGTACAACAGCTACGAGAAAAAGTCATCGTACAATTTCGATAATCAACAATCTACGTATGGAGACAGCAGTGCTGGAGGTCGGAGCAGTCCGTCGTATCAACCAATCGACTGGGATGCGGTCAACAAAATTGCAGTGAGTACTATTGTTCTTCCTGATTTATTTTCCTGGTAAAAAGCGTTCCATTACCTAATGTCTACAAATGTCGCTACGCATTCCAGAATGCACCAAAACTCCTTGATTTCCCTGTTAACAGCTCTCAGTCGGCGAGAACTCAATACTGAGTTTTCACAATAATTTCCTTCCTTGCAGTGCTACAGGCTGTATCGAGCCCTGTTTCGGTCCTGTAAAAACGTCCCAAATTTCTCACACCTAATAGCATTTCAACATCGCATCTATTGCGTTTTGCCATCTTTTTTGGGCTCTTTCTGCCAATTTTCCCTTGAGGACCATTTTGTGTACATTCCCTTTTAAAACTAGCAAAATTTATTTATTTATTTGATCATTGAACTTAGGGACTCCCGTCGCCTGCTGTTAATTGTTCATAATCGGAGGGGGTGCCGATTTGCTTGTGACTAGCTGCGACTGGAACTCACTTAATACAGCTTCAAATGGATAATGTAGAAAGATATGTCTTTTATGTGGCTTCTAGAAGCATTTTGTATTTGACTAAATTTTCCGCAGACAATTCCTTCCTTCGCACCGTTAATTTAAGCCAGAGATGGTTACGAAAGTATGAATAAGAGTACTCGTTTTTGGAATACTTTTTAAAGTATTTGCTAATGCGCATTAGCGCCCAATGCGGCTTGAGACTCCATATCCCGATACACTCAGTTATTTAGATTTGCGAACAGAAATTAATATTCTTGGAATTTACTTCCACAAAGTTCAAGTCCGCAGATAGAAAGTTTAATATTACAAACGCGATTCAAAGGGAAATGTTAAAACTGGCGAGACATTTTGTTTATTTGTTGGGTTTTTGTTTTAGGGGGAAAATTACACAAATTGAAGTCTTTCAAATTCACAGTGTTAGTACTGGCAGGCTTCCACTCGTGCGGTAGACAGATTTAGGAAATAGATCGCTTACGGAACGCGATTAGAATTTAAGACCTAGACACATATCGCTATCCACAAAATGCGACTTCAAACACTGTTACATAGCGTGCTGTCCCAACCCCAGATAATGGAGGAGAGTTTGGGGCAACGTATTTTCTACTGTCCTCAGTAAAACAAAAATAAAATGCGGAGTTCAGGGAAAACGATAAAGTATGGTTGGAGTTATTCCACTATTCTAAATCCTACCCGATCTCCCTTTGTGACAGGTCCCGCGACAGGCCGACCAAGAAAAGGCATCCAATGTCGTTAAAAACAAAATGATCGCGTTGAGTCATGTTGGCCTGAGTCGACGCCGCGGGACGGTCCTCGGTCCTGTCGAGAAATGGGCAAGGATTCTTGATCCATAGACGGCGTCAGAGCGTAAGTAAATTATTCCCAGCAAATGAAATACGTGTTTTAACGCTAAATATTGGCACCTGCTACGAAGAAAGTACAGTGTTGCATCATCTGGGCACTAGCACGATCTCCAAGGCTGTCAGCCAACCAAATTCCCCCAACATGTTTGTCGGTCGCGAACACCGACTGCGCGAGGTAATATATTGATTCGGACGGCATGTGCTGGAGCTAATGCTAGCAGTTCAGCGAAATGAAGGTAGGGGTTCCTGATTCAACAATATTGTCTCCCTGTCAGGACACAGGTTTTCTCACGTGTTCTTGACTCAATTCTCAAACACCTAAATTCACCCAGGGTGAGCTACTCTAACAGGGACGTGCAGTCCCGAGACGGGTTGATACCGCCGAAAACTTCTTTCCCAAAAGAGATAAATTACCTACCGGCATAAAAAACTAACGCGCTTAAGTACCGACGGACCACTTGTCCAAAGATGGAGCACCGATCGTGGAAAAATTGCGAGAGGCGTATTTTCGCGTAATTCGCGTTAACGAAAATTCGCTCGCCAAGGTTGGTCTGCGCGTCGAAGACGACGGTAAGAAACCAAAAGGCCAGTCGAAACAACGGTGGCTTAATACGCTAGATGGGGATTTGGAATCCTGATCCAGATCAGGCATTTGACAAAACAAAATGACGAACCAAGCATCTTAAATCTTAGTCAATTATCGAGCATCAACCCCAGGAATTTGACCGCCTTCATGCTTCTCTGGTTTGGTTTTCAACTCAGGTCGGGCGTAAGACTTCATCATACATGATATTCGACAAGAGTGAGGGGCGCCTGCTAGCACACGATAACACTTTGTGCTTCCATCGTATTTTAGCTTCCTTTCAATGAAGTAGTTAGCCACTATGTTTTTTAGGTAGCACGGTGTCTTTATTCTGATAGACGACTCGTTTGCCGAGTGAAAAGCATTCTTCACATCCAACGTGACCACCACACAGTACTCATTTGATCCCCAGCGTATTCTTTCCCCCGTCTCCTTTCGATAGCAAAGAGATTTTTCCATTTTTTAGAGAAGATCCCGTTGTCAAGGCATTTTTGCATGGTTTGTATAAACATATCTGGTCTCGCGCGGACGACACTTGTCACTAGTTTGTTGAGACTGCAATCAGGTCCCGGTGCTTTCTTGTCGCTTTTTTTTCTTACATACTTTAGACAAATCTTTTTTTGTTGTACGTGGGATCTCTGAGTTGGCTGCTTCGATTGCTTCTTTGCTTTGATTGATTCTTAAGAGACCCTAAAATTTATGAAGATAAAATTTAAAGTGTCTTAACGTCACTTTTGACTCTCAAAACGGTGACTGTATTAATGTAACAATTCAAGTTTTCGCCAATTTCTGAATTCGGTTCGCCTTCGCCTTCGGTGAAATAATCTTACTTTGTTTTCCCAGAATAATTGACCTTTCTATGGTACATTTTGTGAAGCAGCGTACCAATTATGCAATATCTTATTTTACAGGAGGAAGAACGCCGCAAAAAATGGGCAAAATGTCCACCGATGATTAAAAAATTTTATGATGAAGCCCCAGAGGTAGCTGCACTTGGTCCAGCACAAGTCGCTGAATTGCGTGAATTGAACAATAACACAACCGTTGATCGGGTGTTCAAAGAAAAGGAGGAAGGTATGGAGCCAATTCCGAATCCCGTATGGAAATTTGAACAGTGCTGGGCCAAATATCCGGATCTTCTGAATGAAATAAAGAAACAAGTAAGTAAAAGTTAGTTATATGAAATGCATGGTCTGATCGTTATTTTCCAGGGATTTGAAAGGCCCTCGCCAATTCAGTCATCGGCTTGGCCGATTCTTCTGAAAGGTGAAGATATGATTGGAATCGCACAAACTGGAACCGGAAAAACATTAGCTTTCCTGTTGCCCGCACTGATCCATATTGAATATCAGCCTGTGCCACGGGAAGACAGAGGAGGTCCAAACGTTCTGGTTCTCGCTCCTACCAGAGAACTTGCCATTCAGATTGAAAAGGAGGTTGGAAAGTATTCTTTCAGAGGAATCAAAGCGTAAGTAGTTGAAATCCGATTAACATAAGCCGTAGTGATAATAATGTCGAATTCAACAGTGTTTGCGTGTATGGCGGTGGCGACAGAAAGGAGCAGATCGATATTGTCTCGAAGGGGGTAGAGATTGTCATCGCTACGCCCGGTCGTTTGAATGATTTAATACAGGCTAAGGTTGTTAATATTAGCAGTATTACATATTTGGTTTTGGACGAAGCCGATCGAATGTTGGACATGGGCTTTGAACCACAAATTCGAAAGATTCTCTTGGATATCCGTCCCGATAGACAGACAGTCATGACAAGTGCTACTTGGCCGCCAGGAGTGCGACGTTTGGCGCAAAGTTACATGAACAATCCAATCCAAGTTTGTGTCGGATCACTGGATCTGGCAGCAGTGCACACAGTTGAGCAAATTATAGAGATCGTCGATGAGGATGATAAATTCTATCGGGTTAGTAATATACTCCATAAACGTGTGCGTGTCTCCTGTAAATAAAAATTTTAATTTCCCTTCAGATACTGAATTTCGTTAAACACGAAATGGGACCTCATGATAAGGCGATCATATTTTGTGGGAAGAAAGCCCGCGCAGATGATCTCTCCAGCGAATTTACACTAAAAGGAATCTTATGTCAATGTATACATGGTTCGCGTGACCAGTCCGACAGAGAACAAGCAATTGCCGATATTACTTCAGGAGAAGTAAAAATCCTAATTGCTACCGACGTAGCTTCCAGAGGATTAGATATTGAAGATATAACGTAAGTCATATGATTGCTTTTACTGAAAATCTGATAATCAGGAGAACAACTTCTTTTGCAGATACGTCGTGAATTTCGATTTTCCACGTAACATTGAAGAGTACGTGCATCGAGTCGGACGAACAGGACGGGCAGGCCGTAAAGGCAAATCCATAAGTTTTATAACTAGACAAGACTGGGGTTCAGCTAAAGAGTTGATATCGATTCTGGAAGAGGCGAATCAGCAAGTACCCGAAGAGTTGAGGGATATGGCGACAAGGTTCCAGGCGATGAAGGATCGGCGGGCCAATGAAGAGAGCAAATTCGGTTTGCGGGGTCGACGGCCGCGGTATTAAAGCAACGAAGAAATACTAAACGAAGACAGTCTTCGGAAACTGATGTGAGAAATGTATTGTACATTCCTGGATACTTGCAACTTTCTCATAGAAATGAATCTTGGTTTTTTTTTTAGTCCTTAGAAATTCATTCGTATCGCGAATGTATATACGAAATTTATAATAAATATTCTTTGTTGAAACTTCTTATTTTTTACTCTGATAATCGATTTGTTGCAAACATTACTAAGCACAGCAGGAATGTGGATGCGGCGTCTGGCTCACTCGATTTACTCGATAGTTGTTTTGTCATTCGTCTTCGTCACATGATGGCGAACTGGACTGACTGGAGCGAAACTTTACCCATCCAATGTAAAAAAAATATACAGACGACTACAGTTTCGTCCAAAAATGCAAATATAAATATATAAATACATTCGATCAATATAAACTTTACAATATTACAATTATTTTTGGTAGGAATAAATAATAATATATCCTTGTTGAAAATCTCTAATTGCAGCAACTACCTATGTGCAATTTCTTCCCGATCGTCGATTTTTTTCTAATGCCCAAAAGTCGTACTTTTGTTCGATAAGCAATTCATCTACAAATAGTTGGCTTGCATGCACGGCTAAAAAAATCGTTCTAGGCACACTAGACAATACTTCCCATGTGCCGAACTGTATCGTCTGCGTCTGCGTACTGCACTATCTCTGAACCGGCCGCGATGGTGGTCGCGGGAGTGATCCCCGTTACCCTTCTTGCTAAGGAGTGTAAAGCCATATACAAGCGCAAGGGAGAAGAACTTAAGGAGGTGGCTGCTCGTGAAGGACAGCAACATACCCTAGATGATTGGCAAAATGAAACTAGAGGCAGATGGACTTAGGAACTCAGGTGTGTGGCTGAATCGAAAGCATGGTGAGACTGACTATTTCCTTACCCAGTTCTTAAGTGGGCATGGAGGTTTTCAGTCTTACCTGTACAAGATTGGAAAGGGACGATATCTGGATAGTATGTTTTGCAATGGAGTTGGGACGACGTCCAACACACCTTTTTTTCTTGTGGGGTGGAATTTAAACACGGGATCTCTCTCCAGACAACATTGTCGAGGAGATGCTGAGAAGCGCTGAGAGATGGAGGTGGAGCAGTCGGATGGCAGGGGTTTCCTTGAACTGAAAGTTTCCTTCCTTGTCTCCCCTCCCGTTGATAAAATGGTCCTTGATTTGAAGGCTTCGTAAGACAAACGGTTCCAGGCTAGTTCTCTGACGATGGAAAGATCTTTAGTTGGTAGTCCGACGACGTACTGTTGTGGGAGTCCAACACTGCGCCTAAATGCATTCACGTACCTTATCCCAAAAAAAGAATCTCCTCAGCAATTTATCGAAATTATAAAGACTTTTCTTACTGAAAGATCTTTTAGGGTGTGCATTAATCATCACCTTCCCGAGACCCAGATTATTGAAGCAGGTGTCCCACAAAGTTCCCTCTACCGTACCTCATACACTCAGGACTTTCCCCTGCCCGAAAATGCCAATTTTGCAATATTTACTGATGACACTACGAATTATGCAACTAATTCTACGTATCCAGAAATTAAGGCATCAATAGAAAATTCGATGGAGACCTGACATGATATTATAAGTGGAAAATAAAAATTAACAAAGAAAAGTCACAAGCCCTCGTTTTTACGAAACGCAGATCTGCTCCTTATATACCTAGGCACTGCCGATTTCTGCATATACGGTCACTATATCAAATGTAGCAACCAACTTAAGTATCTAGGATTTACATTTGACAATTCTTTAACTTACGATTATCACATCACCCAAACTTTAACAAAATTAACAAGTTAATTAAAGTTCTATTGATTAGCAGAAGTTCTCATTTAAGCGCAGAAAATAAGCTGCTAATATTTAAAATGATCTTGCAGCCAGTATTATTGTATGGATCTTGCGCAGAGTCGCACATTTGCAAACTACAAATTGCTCAAAATGAAATCCTAAAAATGATATTAAATCCATCCAAACTCTATAGCATAAAAGCACTCCACTTCCAGCCACGGTTGATTTATTACATGTAAAATTGGATAAATTAACGAAAAAATTTTATGATGAATTATCTCATGTAAGCAACTCCTTAATAACATCTTTGGATTAATAAATTTCCGTAGGCCGTAGGCTTCAAGATTTTGGGCGATCAGAGCTGAGCCTGAGGATTCATTTGAAGTGGCTTCTGCTAATAGTGTACACCAGAGGTTATCTGGCGCGATGGGAACCGGGATAGCCCCGCGACTTCATCTGTCTCAGAAGAATTCTTATGGATATTAATTTACATTTGGCCTCCATTTGGGAGTTTCATGGTGGTTGTGGTTAGGTTTATATTGCGGGCAGAGCTCCTTGTGGGTTCAAGCGTGATGTTGCACTGTACAACTAGGATGTCGTACTCCCTACTTTGTTAGAGGCTCTAGGTAGGTCTTACAGCTACCAATATGAATGCTGAACCTGTATTCAGTATAAACTGGTACCGTTGCGTTTATCACAGCGGGGCTCTGATTGTGGCCACCAAATTTTCCCGTGTCTTAAGAAGACCATGGGGTTAGGCCGACACAGCGGGTACTCACGTGGAACTGTGCCACGTAGCAAAGAACGTCAGCATCTCATTAAACTTTGAATAATTTTACATAATAAATACAGCATTATGACCTACAAGCTATATTACATTCATGGACTAGGGAGGCAGTAAGTTTTGGTTCAACGTTAGAGCCGTCATGAAGGGGATGTTGCTATAGAATTTGGCAACAATACAGCGAGCGACCCCGAAAGGTGCACCAGCTACTTTAACATATAATCACATCAATCGAAGAGTGAGAATTGCATAATGTAGGAAACACCCCAACATTCCTGACCTCTAGGAGCAGGTAAGAGCTACTAGGCATAACTCTAGAGAACACTTTGATGAGCGGTTTGGTCAGTAATTAGATTCGATATTGAGGGCATAAGACAACTGAGTGACAATATGGCTCATCTACAGGTGAGCGGTGACATTAGGAAGGAAATAGAGCTGGAAACAGGGGTAGAAAGCCTGAACAGAGTCGTCACTGACGTATATGAGGCCACTTGCCCAGCTAAGACAGTTAAGTCATCAAGGGACATACCCTTATAGAACAGTAACCTAGCTAGATTGAAAAAGGAGTTTCGAAAATTCTTCAACCGAAACAAATCAGGGGTGGCAAAGTTACAGAAGGTCGCTGATGACGCAACGCGATCAGGGAAACAAAACGGAAAAGCTTCAGAGAATTATGTGAACAGATCAAACAAACCACAGAAGCATCCCAGGGTCTTACCCGACGGCGGAAGGCAATAGCATTCTGCTTGATGCCCCATCAACGGACAGAAGGGGGAAAACGTGAATTGGAAACTAGCGAAGGAGGTATGCTCGGATGCTAGATTAAGATGGGCAGTGGGAACGATTAAACTATTGAAATCCCGGAGTAGATGGCATTTTCCCAGCACTACTCCAGAGAGGCCTAGAAATTATCTAAGGATCTCTCCTAAGAGTGGTGCGGGCAGCATAATCTTGGGATATATACCAAGGGCGTGCAGAAGGGCAAGAGTGGGCTTTGTTCCGAAAGCGAATAAAAAGGATTCTTTTTACCCTAAATCTTTCAGACCAATCTGCCTTCATAATTAAAATGAAGGAGAAGGTCATAAAGAACTATATTAGAACTTATCCATGTCAACATGCTTACCGAGCAGGACGGTCAACCGAAACTGCCCTGTATCAGCTGAAGGATGTATTACTTGATACCGTGGAAGTAAAGAAAATATCACGGTGTGTATGAAGTATCGACTGGTACAAATTCAATTGCCATGATCACTACTCGAGGTTATGCACAAAGTGTGGAATATTATCATTAATAAGCAGAATGGTAGTTGATGAACTCCTAGAAGAGCTAGCAAGCACTGGAATACAGGTCAAGGGTTGATGAGGTTAATGGTCTTGTTTTAATTTGTAGGGACAAATATGAGGATACCCTATGTGACCCAAATTGGACTACGAATCACTAGTAACTGATGCAGGAAGCCGGGGTTGCACAATACTCAATAACTGATTATGTGTGAAATTTCTTTATCATTACCATGGAGATTCTATAATGCCCCAAGATTTTTGAGTTTTTTGCTTTTTTGATGGGTGGGAATGTCGAGAAGGTTTGACTTAAACGCAGGATTGCAGCTGTTTAGACCTTCTATGTTTGGCTACTAATTTACGGATATATGAGTTCAAGTCCATAATTTCTGGGTGTTCAGGGTTGCACCCGGGATTCGGGCTCTTTTATCTACCAAACTGATATCTGAAGTGGAAAAATTAGGCCAAAATTTAACAACTCGTCCTGCTGCAATATATTTTCTGGCTATTTTTAGTAAGATTCATCTAAAGGTGACTTACAGTGCGTGATGGTTGAGCTAGGAGAGCCTTATTAATAAGATTTTTTATCTAATCACCAACCCCGTACATGCAAAAGGGGGTATACATTTTTTTCATCAAATATAGTCATGTGGGGTAGTAAATGAAAGATCTCGTTTAGTACGAAGCCGGTCTTAGTTCTGACATTTGTTGGAAAGTTGGGGAGTGCGGGGGGTCGAAATTGATCAGACTCAGAAAATACCCAACCGAAATATCTGAAAAGAATCAATAGATCACTATATGGTGCCTAGGCTACGAAATGCCCTCCATGCCGATATTTGTTCAAATAAAATTAATAATAGTATATTACTATAATTTATAATGTTTTAAGTTTATAAGGCCCTGAAACAGAACACGCTTCCCGTTCAAAGATGGGAACAACAACGTATGAACACTGCGGCAAAAACTCAAACATTATGAAGTTCGATTCGCCGACGAAGTGAAAACACCAGGTGAAAAAGAATCTGCAATTAAAAGTTCACAGCTAGAACTATCTCTATGATGCCGCAGATCTCCTTAAGTAAAAAATAAAAACCGCCAGAGTCGCTCATTTAAATACGACCGGCCTGAGCCAATATAAAACCGAAGTTGTACTATTTTCAAAAACGCATGATATTAATTCATTTTTAATATCGGAAACTCACTTTACGGAAAAAAATAATAGTTCAATGTTCCTGGCTACACATTTAATGATGCTAAACGCCCTGAAGAGACAGCCAAAGGCAGATTAGCTATATTGATTAAATGTCTGTTCAAACACTATCCACTGAAGGTAACTGGTAAGGACTTCATTCAAGGGACCTCGCTATGCCTGCAGATGTGGTCAGGCATTACATTATCGGTTTATTGACCCACCAAGGTATAAAATAACTCAGGAACAGTTCACTCAGTTCTTTAAAATTTTAGGGAACAAATTCTTGGCTGCTGGAGACTACAATGAAAAGCATAGGCATTGGGCCCAAGGTTACTCTCTCCTAAACGTAAAAAATAAAATTACGGGCTGATTGACATCAACAACACTCCAGGTCTAATGACTTTGGAGCTTCAAAAGAAATACCACGGCAATGAACAATACAATGGGACAGATAAGCTACGAGTTGGGATCAGACCCACAGTATATCTAATAGGCAGTACCCCCACTAAAATGCCACATCTGAGACGCTAAACAAGGACAATGCATAATCTTCGTCAAATCGTATTGGTAAGAGGGATATCGGTGAGCTTTTTGCTATTCTAGTACTATTGCCGTGCTCGCACATATAGCAAAAAGTAGTTTCACGTATTCACTTATCCATAGGCAAAAACTTGCCGATCTCACCAATTATTGGCAAGTCCGGGTGGTATGTCGAACACAGCTGATCTAATAACATAGATCATCTAATAAGTAGTATCCACACTCAATTGACCGGACTTTGGAATGTATTACAAAAGCTTATCCGAACGCATCATAAGCACTAAACAACACGTATATACTGTTAGATGTTGAGGGTCTATGATGAGTACGGATAAGCTTCGCTAATACATTCGCCAGTGCAGTCCATTTAGTGTGGGTACTCCCTATTAGATATACTATGCCCAAAATCTTCCAAGAGAGCCGTGACAGAGCGACAAAAGACGAACACCATGAGGTTTCCACGAATGAAAAGCAAATTCGATGAAGCCACAAAACTGCTTAAATCAGCACTGTTAGAAGACCAAGAGTCTGATATAAAACGATATCAAGGCGGGCTGTCTATTACTATGTCTAGTAACTATTCGCTGTGGAGAGCAGCCAGAAAAACAATAGACCAACCTTCACAAGGAAGCTGTCTCAGGGAATTGGGCAAGAAACAATGAGGACAAAGCCAGAGTATTCGCAGCTCACCTAGAAGAAGTATTCAAACCAATTGATTGCGAAATGCCGTTTGAACTCCCAGATTCCCAATTTGCGCCAGTCTGAGCCATCTGCAAACATCGTTGAAAGAAATTCAAAGTACCATTAAGGAAAAAGTCAACCCCAAAGAAGCTCCGGGGTATGATTTAATCGAAATTCCAATTCCAAAACCTGAAAAGGATGCAACTTAAATCAAATCGTACGGACCGATAAGGCTTCTTCCCACAATATCGAAAGTATTTGGAAAACTACTACTTCAGAAGCTATTGCCAATCCCAGCAGGCAGCAAGGTGATATCTGATCACCAATTCGGATTAGGAAACAGTACAATACAATAGAACAAGTCCACCGGATTGCATCAGAAATAAGTAATGCTCTCGAAGGCAGAAGATATTGTACATATTTCACAATATTTCTAGATGTAGCGAAGTATTCGACAAGGTTTGACAAGGAGAGCGTATAAAAAAAATCAAACGACTAATCCCTGGTTGTTTCCATAATCTACTGATATTGTATTTAACGAAACACCGATTCCAGGTGAATTGTAACAACAACAACATAAGATCAGAGCAGAAGTTCCTCAGGGGAATGTACGGTCCTGTACTGTACCCTATCTATATGGCGCAATCTTAAGTTCACATCTCCATTCGAAACTGACTTCTCTGTACCTGGAATGGCATCTAAGGAAATTAGAACAAGTCGGGAAACCGGAAGCTGGACGCTTCAGGTATGAAAGGCTTTGTGTATTTCTCTTATAAAGACATTTGACTGTTCCATAAGTACCTAGCAATAATATATGCATATATTATGTGAGAATATCCATATTCAGGTGATATTGCCATTTAATTGTCTTGAATTTGCAAAGAAGCGACAATTTTGACCTATTATAACTTTGTTGGTAATAATGGTAGAATCATGCTCTATATTATAGCCTACATTGTTGCAAAATTTCGTGGTGCTAGAATGAATTTAAGGGGGGTATTGCAGCCAACTACTAAATATTGTAATAATACACTGTTATTAACTTTATTTAATTTCGGAGCCTAGGGACCATATAGTGCAGCCTCCTAATTTTTTTCAGATTTTTCGGTTTGGTAGTTTCTGAGAATGGGTCCGTTAAAGAAATGACAACCTTCGACCCCGCTCACTCCCCACCTTTTCAACAAATGTCAAAACTAACACAATTTACACAAAACTTTAAAATGGCTTCAGATATGGACGATGAAAGTCAACGAGTAGAAGTGTGTACAACTTTTCGCAAAGTGAAAGTGAAATTGCTCTCAAGTGAAGCTTAACAATATCGCTATACCCTAATAGGATACACCTCGATAGAAGACTCACCTGGAAACGGCACATAGAACCGAAAAATGAACAACTCAGACTCAAATTCATGTGGCTGCTTCACCTTTCTCCCTGGCCTGAAAGTTGTTGATCTAGAAATCGGTGTTGAAGCCTGTATAAATTTATGGGATTTAACTATGGGGCTCTGCCAAACTATCCAACATTAATCTGATTTATTGGCCTTACTGTAAAATTCTGAGATGTATATCCGGTGCTCTTCGGTATTTCCGCAACGTTGACCTCCATAAAGACTTGGAGACCGGGACAATAGTGTAAGAAATTGAGTATTCCTTTAATAAACGCGTAGTCAGACTGAAGAGTCACCCCAACAAAATGGCTAAGAACATTTTGTTTCAATTCAAACGGCTGAAAAGAGTTGACGCCCTGGACCGCACTAGTGTTTGTTTAAAAGTTTTGCTTTTTTAAATACTTGAATTAATTTTGATTACCACTCTATAAAAATTTGCTCTTTAAGTTAAATTAGGGAAGAAAATGTAAAAGTAAAAAAAAATATAATTTAATACTAAAACATAGCATGTGATTATGTAAATAATTTACTAGTTTTAAAAAATATATTGGAGTTTGGAAGCTTCGAATGAACGGTTGGGATCAAATAATAACATTTTAAAAACAAATCGGAATATCGGAAGCTCGCGCGAGTATAAAGGTTTTGTGTTCATCTCATGTAGCTACAAATCCAACATATTCCTTCATCATTCATTCATTCATACTTTTCCAAAGTTCAAAATATACGTACATATTACAGTCATAGATATTATCCTCACTCTAAACAAACTAAACACATATATATTACGCATATTAAATACGGCTGGTTTAATGTACAAATATGTCTACCTGAATTAGACGCTACCCGCAAACTTTATTAGCACGCATATACCTACATACACACATGTCTGTTTGACTAAAAATAATTCTTTGCGACCCCATTCATAAGAACTCATTTCGTTGTGGTATTGATGAATTGATATGTAATGATGACATCATACATATTGTAGAATGCACATAATTCACAAAAAATGGCAAAGTTTGACCCCCTATAACTTTGTTAATAATAGTTGGGATTTTCTCCTTGACCAAATTATGCATTATGTTATCCTTTACACCCATGCCAAATTTTATACTCCTGGGATGGACATAAGAGGGGTTGCTGAGTAAATTTCGAAAATGTGGAAATATACTGTTGTTAACTTTATTTTGAGGATGTATTTTGAGGCCTAGATTTCGTAGAGATGCACAACTGTGATAGGTTCTGGGAGCGAGACGTGTTACAATTTTTGATGGTCATATTTTGACGCCTCACTCCCCTATGTTTACCCGATATCAAGTATGGATAGAAAAGTACTAATTAAGCCCTTTCATTTGATACCCCACATGGCCACATTTTATGAAAAAAAATGTTGCATTCCATTTACATGTATGTCCCCCCCCCCCTTAAACTTAACCCAAAATGGCGTCACTTGCTGCATGTAAAAGGAACACCAGATCACATACCCTTGCCAACTTTCGTGAGAATCGGTCCAGCCGTTTTCGAATAAATCGGGTGTGACATACAGACAGACCAGAGCTTTTAACAGTACTGATTGCCTCGCTTGAGTATAACTCGGTATCTAGATACTATCTTAGATCTGAGTTATACTCAAGCGAGGCAATCAGTGCTGTTAAAAACTGGCTAAAGAGCTCTAGTCTGACACTTGCGGAAGCGGTCCTCATCCCTAAGCGCCGGAAGAGAAATTACGCCTGTATTAGAATCGGAAATCATATCATCACTTCCAAGCCGACCATCAAATACTTGGGGGTGGTGATAGACAGGAAGTTTAGCTATAAGCAACATATGCGATATGTTTGCGACAGATCATCAACTGCAAGTATGCCCCTGGCAAGGATGATGCCGAACGTGGGAGGGCCACGGCATACCTCTAGGTTGCTTATAGCCAGGGCGGTGACCTCGATCATGCTCTATGCAACCTCAGTTTGGGGGAGGCGTTGCGGATGTCAGGGAACGCTACCAAACTGATTTCAGTCTACAGGAGGACAGCCCTGAGGGTATGCTCTGCCTTCAGGACTGTCTCAGATGATGCAGCATTTGTCATCTCTGGAATGATGCCGATTGACATCTTGGCGGATGAGATGGCGAACATATACAATGCGAAGCCTCATCGCGGACGAAGAAGACTGAGAGGGGGACCCATAAACAGATGGCAAGAGCAGTGGGAACGCTCGGGAAAGGGTCGGTGGACTCACAGGCTCATTCTTGCCATCAAGGAGTGGTTGGAGAGATGACACGGCGAGATTAATTATAATCTCACCCAGTTTCTCACGGGGCATGGAGGATATCTCCAATACCTTCACAGGTTTAAATTAGAGACTTCACCCAACCGTCCAAATTGCGATGGAGTCCTAGAGGACCCAGAGCATGTATTCTTCCACTGCCCGAGATTTGTGGAAGAAAGGAGGAATCTAGAGGAGACTCTAGGAGAGGTGCTCGTACCAGAAAATCTGGTGCCGAAACTGCTAGCACATCAAGAGAATTGGGATGCGGTCAACTGCATGATCGCATCTATCCAAAATAAACTGCGAAAAGCAGAGAAGAGAAAAATGCGGTCACGTACGCCGCGTATAGAAGAAAGGTGACTAAGCCAGAGTGAGCTGACTCCGCTCCGTGATGTAATACCTTATGGTGGCTCCGTGGGGCAGGGAGGGAGTCGGGGGTAGTTTTAGTGGGTAAAAATCCCACACGCTGATGTGTCCAGACCAGTGTCTTTTGAAGATTTCCACCTCCTCAAAAAAAAAAAAAAACACAGACAGACATCGACTTGATTCTAATAAGGTTTTGTGTCACACAGGAACTAATGCAAAACAATTAGTAATTGGTCCTCCACTCATGAGTATAACTGCTCTGAATCCTGTTGGTGTACAGCTACTTAATGCTTTCCAGTATTCCTCGGGCATTTTGTTTCAAGTTTGAAGAATCGCTTTTCAAAGTTTCTGAATAGACTTCAGCTGCATCCTGCGAACGTAGTGCTTCAACTAAATCCACTGGGGCCTTATGGTATTGGAAACTGGACTCGTAATTTTCCACAATTGAATATAAAATATTTTCTTCCACAATGAATCAACATCTCCTCTGCTAAGCAACCTCACACCATTACTGGGACGTTTTTATGATTAAGTTTTCCGTCTCCGGGTCGTAGATAAAATCGTCCGTTTGCTCCGTGCAAGGTGAATTTCAGACGAAGCCAATTCTTCTTTTAAATCAGGCCCTGTTTAAAACGATCGCGAAGCGACAACCGATGAAATCCTCGATCTACTCTTGGGGAAGACATTCTAAACCGTCTTAATCTGTTTTTGCATCCAATGCCTCCCATCCACCGATACTACAATTTTACAATTGCCGAGTAAGAACAAACCATCCTCCGTACAATATACGATTTTCATTGGCAAACACGATTACGGCAGCTTTTTGTTCAGAACTAATTGGTTTCATTTTCACAGACAAATTTCCCTATTATTCACTATTCAACCTTTTTTTCCTAAAATTTTTCATTTACTGAGAACAATGATTTATTATATCGTATTAATAATAATTCTGATTCAAATAAAGAAGAGAAGGCAATTGGGGAACTATCAGCTATCATCGGTAGAGAGACAATTCACATTGAAAGAGAAGTCCGAAGAATAGAGCAGGAGAAAAAGTAACAGCACCATAACACAAGGAAATTTCAGTAGAAAAACGATGAATGCGTTAAAATAAACAAGTCGGGAAACTAGAAACTGAACGTTTCAGGCATGAAAGGTTTTGTGTATTTCTTATATAAAAATATTTGAGTGGCCCTGTTTGTAAATGGGAATGTTTATGCATTTAGTTTTGCCAGTGTGATTCTGGCGTTCAAAGTTTTAGATTGCAATTAATTTTGCACAAAAAAAAAACAAATTTGATATATTATAAATGCTACTGGTGTTTGTGGTTAGTAGCGTTGAACTTTTTGATTGTCCTCAGTATTTCAGATTTGCAGAATTTTGGGTTAGGTAGTTTCTAAGAAAAGGTCGAATTGTAGTAATTGACCCTTTTTTTACCCCACAAAACCTTAAAAAGAAAATAATCCTGTCGCGTGTCGAATGCGATTGAAATAAAAGGAGCAGAGATATTGCAAATGTGGACCAGAGAAATCGTCTAAAGAAAACTAGTTCGGATGAACCGTTATCGAATTATTGTGTCCACGGCAAGCCATATAAAAAAAAGCAATTCGGTTTTGCCAATACTCTACTTATACTTGCCAATATATGGTTTATTAAATCGTTGTCTAATTTTCATACATTTGATACTGGGAACGAAAGCATGCAAATCGTCTATATTCTCATCAGATACCTCACTTCACTTCTTATGAGACTATTGTGCGTTGATTGCTGCCCTGTAGATCAAGCCACCGTTGAAACAACATGGTGGTGATTTTGGGAGAAAAGAGAATAAATTATTTCACATACATACATAGTGGAATGCACCCCATTCAGCACTACCTCTGACGGAATATGAGACAATAGTTTTTGACAATCGTTACGAACGAAGTAGTCACTATCACTGACGCAACGAACGATTCGAATCGGAAATCTACCGCAGTTTCGTTATTGTTCGCCCCGTTACCCATTAGTGTTGTGAATGCTGGCCGACAACCAAAGATAATGAATGTCGCCTCGCAATAATGGATATGAAGTCTCCGCACATCGGCGATGAATATGGATTTGGCGTACCCATCGTGGATAAGTTTTCGAGATTTTTCGATTTCGATAAATGACCATATTATCGAAAACGAGAATTTTCGATAATATGGTCATTTAGGCGGCCCGGTTTGATTATTTTTCAGGTTAAAGTTGCATAATTCGGCAAGTCCTCACACGACCTCCGCGTGGTGGCCGCTGGAAACCGTCTTCGGGCGGGCCAAGAGTGTGTAGGGCCGGGCTGGAAGTAGGCTCATCCAACTGACGAGGATTTGCTTGTCTGCTGGTCATGTGTTAGGGACAAGTCGATCTGGCGGGGGATGGACTGAAGCAACAGCATGGGGATCGTCTTCCCTGCACCGGAGAAGGTGCTATAGGACCCCAAGCCAAGGTGGAACAGCATACACCGAGGGCTGCGTGGCCAGTGGGGAGCTTGGTCTTTAGTATGCGAACTCTGAATACCTTGGGCACCTTCAGTTTCAAATGAGACCCTTACCCTGGTGGCCGGGCCAGCCAGGGTGGACATTCTTCCCGGACTACTTGTGGGACCAAGACATGGACTCAATTATCAAAAAACAAAAACAAAAACACAAAAAGGACGATAGAACAAGAGGGGGTGATGCCAGGTGCATCATCGGAGGACGAGCCGCTGGCCTCCAGCCAGGAGACAGTAGCCGTCGAGAGCAGTACACTCGGTGCCAGCCGTAGCACCGTTGTGCTGAAACCAACAGCAGGGACCTTCCGGAGCGAGGCAGCAGACGGACCATTGGCTTCCAGCCTGGAACCTACTGCCGTCAAGCTGGGCGTAGCGAGTACCAGACATAGCACTCCTAACCCGAAGCCCTCAGCGTCGGGGAATCCCTCGAAAGCGAAAACCGACAAGAATGTCGGTCGCCGAAAACCGGTTAAGAAGCGAAGGTCCACGGGTGTCCTGCCCAAGAGCCAGTACCAGAAGGCCATGCATATTTTCAGCAAGATTGCTAAGAATAAGGGGGCCGGTACTGTCGATGAGCGGGATGAAAAAGACCTCGCTAAATACCAGGCGATTATTGATAAATACAATAGCATACGCCTGGCTAACGAGCAGAAGGCGAAGCCCATCGCTCTAAATCGCAATCGATCTCAAGACGAGGTCGAGCAAGATAAGAAGCGGAGCAGAGTGGGCAAGAGCGCAGACGCTAAGCAACATCCGAAGGAAATTGCACAGCATCCGTCAGCCGACAGGCCACGTACTGCGAAGCCCTTCAGCGACGTGGCCAGGAGCCACTTACGTGTGGCGCTGGCGGATGGCAATTCTGCTAGCAGCAAACTAGCGCTGGAGGTGTGGACCAGCGTTGAGGCCATCGCATCTGGTTGCCGAAGATCCACATGGATAAAGACACGCTCGTCAAATTCCTGCGCCTTCACAATCCCCTCCATGGACGACAGGGTTGTTATCAAGGAACCTCAGACAAAGAGTCAGCCTGTACTACTCCGTATAAACGCGGAGTGCCTGGAGGCACTGAAAAAGGCCGAGTATAAAGTGTGGTTCGTAGTCAGGAATGCAAAGGTAAAAGTGTTCCGCTCTGTATAACCGGACGAAGACCTAGTCCCAATCGACGCCACCAACGAGCTGTTGGAGAAGATGACGATCGACGTTCCGACGGGGACTGACGAACCCCCAACGCAAGCAGATTATGCTGAGGGTAACGCAAATATATCTGCAGCACTCGAAGTGCCAATCTGCTTGTCTTCCTCTTAGAGGAAGACATCGACATCGTATTAATACAACATCTGACGAACATCATAGCAGCAAAGAAAGCCAACCTGCTGATAGGCTGCGACGTTAATGCAAGGCATACGCTTTGGGGCAGCTCCGAAATAAACGAAAGAGGTGAGTCATTTTTTGATTTTATTATTAATTCAAATCTATCGGTGTGTAACAGAGGCAGTACATTAAGCCTGCTCGGAGAACTGTGACGGTTGGGAGGCGGTACTTGATATCACCCTAATAATCGACAATGGGATTCTTAGGGTGGAAGACTGGAGAGTGTCTGACCGGAGATCCTTCTCTGACCACAGTAGGATACTCTTCAGTCTAGATCTCGCCGCAGAGGTCTCCAAGTCCTTTAGAGACCCCAGGAAGATCGCCTGGAGAAAGTTTGGTCAGGTAATTAAGAACAAACTCTCCGGTGCGCAAATTGGTAAGATTGGCACGACAGACGAACTGGAGTCAAAGGTCGGGGCTCTGGAGAAGGCATTCTATACCGCCTTTAAAGTCTCGTGCCCTATTAAGTACAGCAAAAAGACCTTACCACCGTGGTGGAATGAAGATCTCTCTAGCCTCAGGAAGGTGACCAGAGAAATCTTCAACATCTGCTACAGGTAAAAATACTGGCAGTCATACAAGGACTGCCTGAAGAAGTACAAGTCGGCCAAGAGGTGGTCTTGGCTGGACTATTGTCAGAACATCGAAAGCACAAGTGAATCCGCGAGGGTCAGTAAGATTCTATCCAAGGAACATAAGAGCCCATCCTTTCTTAAAAAGTCGGAAGACTCCTGGACGGAATCTGCTAGCGAAACCTTGGAGCTGCTGGTTCAAACGCACTTTCCCTCCAGCGAGGAGGCCGCTGAGTCAGCACCTTGCTTGGAGGGTTTGCGGCAACCCCACCAGCCAGTAATTACCGAGGATAGGATCGGCTGGGGTACAAACAGCTTCTCCGCATACAGGTCTCCAGGCCCAGATGGCATAATGCCAGTTATGCTACAGAAGCAGCAGGAAAGGGTTGTGCCGTTGCTTGTTTTAGGATACGTACCGCAGTCCTGGAGGCACGCACGAGTGGTTTTCATACCGAAAGCGAGCAGGCGCGGTCATGAGTCCGCGAAGGACTTTCGACCTATCAGCCTGACCTCTTTTGTGCTGAAGACCCTAGAACGTGTCCTGGATATTCACTTAAGGACGATTATGGAGAGAACGCTTTTCTCTAAGTCCCAGCATGCCTACCTCAAAGGAAAATCCACAGAAACCGCCCTCCACGAGCTAATTGGCATGGTTGAGCAGTCGCTGCAGTACAAGCAGTATACCCTTGCTACCTTCTTCGATATAGAGGGAGCTTTTAACAACGTCAGTACGAACGCCATCAAGGAGGCCTTGACAGGTGTAGGATTGGAGGGGTATCTCACGTATTGGATTATATCCATGCTGAGTACCAGGATAATCCATCTCATCGGTGCTCTGGTTAATAGTAATGGACAAAATTTTACGTACATTGGACAGCAGCAGAGTGAAGGTGATGGCGTGTGCTGACGACTTGGTGATATTAGTATCAGGGATGTTTCTGTCCATTATGAGCGAAAGGTGTGCCTGTGGGCCGCAAGGTGCGGACTCAACATAAATCCAACCACAACGCAACTGATGCTATTCACCACCAAGGCAAGGATACCTGAATTCCATCTACCACGGCTGAATGAACAAAAATTGGTTCTTTCCTCTAATGTAAATTATCTGCGTGTAATCCTGGATCCTAAGCTAAATTGGAGGTTGAGCATAGAACTAAGGGTTAAGAAGGCCTGTATAGCCTTCTATGCCTGCAAGAGAACCTTTGCAAAGAAATGGGGTCTCCGGCCGAGGATGGATATCTGGGCATCCCCCACGGACTATGTCACACGCAAGCTGAACTTTACGAGAAACTTCGGTGTGGACCTTCCAACCAGGGCAAAGTGGAAGACCGACGGCATGTTGCAAGACTATGATACAGTATTCTTAACGACGGATCAAAGATGGCCTATGGAGTC
The DNA here is from genome assembly GCF_905115235.1 of Hermetia illucens. Lineage (NCBI taxonomy): Eukaryota > Metazoa > Arthropoda > Insecta > Diptera > Stratiomyidae > Hermetia > Hermetia illucens. The sequence goes on along the minus strand of NC_051851.1, from coordinate 94,421,443 downwards.
GGCGCTTTTCTCGAATACACACGCGGTACCCAAGTCGTATGGTCTCCCAGGTTTCGCCAGTGTATTCGAGGTGGAAGTACTGTCGATATTGGAAGTCTGTTGATGGTTGGAGTGTGATTCGAGCCCCAAGTGTAACATAGCCATTCTGACCGACAGCCAAGCGGCCATCAAGCCCGTGTACTCGACGACGACATCTTCCCGGCTGGTGGGGCAATGGAGAGACGCGCTTAACCGTCTGGGCGGCACGCTCAAGGTCACTGTCCTCTGGGTTCCAGGGCATAGGAAAATAGAGGGGAATGAGCGGGCTGACGGATTGGCCAGGCAAGGCTCTGTTCTTGGCAGCCCCCCGGCGAATACAACTCGGTGTCCCGCTGGCAGCTGTCGGGGGCCGGTCTACTCGCACTACCTAGCAGCCGCGGGCCTGAGATTTGGCCAGCTTATAACATAGCCCGATCACGAGAGTTCATGTGCCAGACGCGTGCAAATGCATTCAAGATTACGGTGGTCTGCACGAGGCACTGGCCCATAGGGGACCATGCCGCTAGGCTCGGCATACCCTACAACTCGAAACTCTCATGCACTTTCTCTGCGATTGCTCAGCTCTGGCTAGAGTCAGGTTGCGGACACTGGGTAAACCATTCTTAGGGGACCTCAGAGAGATTTCTAGCTGCAGGGTGGGAGAGCTGCTTTCCCTCGTGAATGCTACGGGCTGGCTCTGAGGATCCAAACCGGCTGGATTCTGCCTCCCTGTTCCCATAACAACAGTCACGGTCTTAGGAGTTTGTGGCATCAAAACGGCGCACCAAAGCGCTAATTGGGCTCCTCGGAGCGGCCACTGATACCTACCTACCCCATGATCATTTAATTTGTGATTACCAGAACTCACTAGCTAAGATTGGCCTGAACATCGAAGTCGATGGGAGGTGACCTACAGGTTGACCGAAAAAGTGTTGGCTTGCTACTATACATGGCGATTTGAAAGCCCATCCGGGCATCCGGCTCCATCCGGACCACGTCTGTAGTCAAGAAAAGCGGCGAATTCGATCTAGAGGCGCGCGATTGGCTCATCGGGAGAAATGTCAAGGAATGACTGCAATATTGTTTTATTTACGGTGAGCATAATCAACCAACAACATCAAACCGCACTGGTCAAACACGAAGAAGAATAAGGATAGGAGAATACAACTTTGAGACCGTTGACAATTTCTCCTATCTATGGTCGAAAATCACAACCGATAACAGCTACGATGATGAAATCCGCGCACGGTTGTTGTCAGCCAACAGAGCCAATTTCAGCTTACAAAGACTGTTCCGCTCGAAGCGTCTCACCATAGGGTCAAAGCTCTTACTGTACAAGACTATGATCTTGCCAGTCCTCATGTATTCCTCGGAAACTTGGGTTCTTAGCAAGAAAAATTGCGAACTCTTGGCCGCGTTCGATAGAAGAATCCTCCGAAGAATTTTTGGCCCCCTACATGAGGATGGACGATTCCGTAACCTACGCAATGACGAAATCTATGAGCGATACCATGACCGTCCGGTTGTGGATAAAATCCGGCTCAATAGGTTACGGTGGGCGGGTCACTTAATCCGTATGGATGAGGATGATCCCACCCGGAAAGTCTATAAGGGCAATATCTATGGTAGAAAAAGAAGACGAGGCAGACCCTGCCTAAGATGGAGCGATGGCGTAGGTCAGGACGCCAGACAGCTTTTAGGGATATCGAATTGGTGGACCTCGGCGCAAAACCGGGATGTCTGCAGTTCCTTATTAAGGCAGGCGCTGGTTGTTGCGCCGTTGATGATGATGAGCATAATATTAATGCCTTCAGATTTATCTTGGAATTTGGAACTACATGGGGAATACTTTTATCTTGTTCATATCCAAAGCGTCCAGTTTCCCGACTTGTTCAGATGAGTTGTGAACTATGTGCATCCCACACCCAATGGATGGAATAGTCATTTTTCAGTACACTCAAGTAATATAAGTTTTTTGAAATCTCTGTAGTTTTGCGAATTAGAAGTGGAACTATTCCGGCGAAAAAGATTGACTTTGAAAAATATGGAGCCAGCCCAACCATGATTGTCGTAAGCAAAATCGGCATTTAATAAATATGAATGAAAGAGCAATAGGTTCTTCTAACATATAGAATGTATTTTCTGCGTACGATTGTTTTTTTGTTTGTTCTCAACTCTTAAATAAAAATAAGTTATTCACGATAATTTAGCTAAAATATTCTTTTCATCCACAAAACATTACATGGGGCATTACTTTTTATTTACAATATGTTAATATTTTACACAGCCTTTGCATATGAAAACAGAAAGAAAACGTTTTTATATCGATCCATTTAAATTTTTTCCAACTTGCTTCCATTAATTCACGTTTTGATTCTCTTGTTCTTCTCTTCTATCTACCTCAAGTCAGTATTTTTGCCAGGTTTTCTCCTCTACTGAATTTCAGATTTTATGGGATAAGTGTAATCACGATTGCTTTATGATTGGTATTGTTAGTAGGCGTCGTTTAAATTGTTGATGTCATACAAAATGCAAGGTTTTGTCTTACAATTTTCAATACAAATAGTAGTTTCCTAATATAATTCTCCCGACTTCTTATAAGTACATTTTCACAGTTAAAAGCTCTATTTTGTTCTGAGTATCGTGCTTCAAACGATCGTCCGTCTTGGGAAATTCGAATTCGCATCTAATTAAGTACATGAAATTTTCATTGCAAAGTGCTTTTAAAGATTTTTAGATTTTTCTTCTTATTTTTAAAATGTTTTGTATTACAGGGCTACGTGTATATGTAGCTTTCCAGGATTTATTGCCTATTTACATATATAAGACTAGATTTAGCGTTTTTTTTGTTTTATCTATGAAGGTTTCAGTTTTCTTAGGAACCATTTGTATCAAAGTGTTTTACTCAGTAGCATTCGAAATAGTTTCCGTTATAGTATCAAACATTGTGTACAATGTACATTTACTTAGAAAATAAATAACGACGCATTACTGTCGGTTGCTTTTCTTGAGACTAGACGACGAGAAGAAACATTTATTGTTTCAAAACGAAGAAAATTCACAACGATATGTCTTGGTTAGAATCTAAAGCCTCTACCTTAGTCCCTTAAAGTGTTAAATTTAGGCAAATCCAAGGCGGATCAGAGAAGTGTACCTTCTCGTGTTACAAAAGTATCTGAGCAAATATTTATCGCTATTCAAAGTAATGCGTCATTAAAAGTGAACATTATAACACAAAACACACAATACAAATATTTTTAGTTTATTTGTGGTATATTCTTTATTCAAGAGCGTCATGCAGTGAGAAGTGTTGTCGCAGATTTAGCGGAGTTTCCATAAAAATCTCCGAAACGATGTTGGACTCGATATTTCGGAACTGAGCCGAAACTAGAGTTTTGAAGTTTACCTGAAAGACAGTTCGTGTGTTTTTAATGAGAACTTCAGTCGTTTTTGATTATCACGGTTATCTACACCACGCTCCTGAATTTGTGTACCAAAACTTCTGCATCTACTTTGAAAAAGTCAATAGACTGAAGACATTGGCGTTTCTCACATACATATTAGGAAAATGCATTCAAACTGTGGCCAAAAACGTAAAAAGTGAAAGAAAAAATCAGTTTCAAATTAATACAGTTCATGTTTTATTGAACATCATATTCTTACTCCTCGTTGGCAATAAATAAAATTTGTATATTTAAATATTAAGTTTTCATCAAAACAAATGGGCACTCCGTTTAAAACACAAAAAATTAACTAAATAGGAAAAAGTTTTTCAAAACAAACATCAGCAATTCAAAACTCTGTACACATTAGCTTTATTTTTAAAAATTTGACTTTTTTAAAGTAAACTTAGAACAGTTCAACCGGACATTTGCAAATATCGTCCGGTGTCGACAAGTTGTTGAGACAATTAAGCAGGATCGAACCATGCTCGACCGAATGTCCTTTCTTGAGACTTCCCTTGTGTCCAAACTAATCGACAGCCGAGACTAATTCACAAATAACTACGTACTCTAAAACAAAGTAATAATTAGCTCAAAAGTAACATATACTAGTCCATACAATATTTTTGTTTGTTGGTTTGAGAGGGTGTATTTACAAAATTAGCTATTTTATAGGGGTGTGATCACTTAATAGTAACTTTCTTTATTCTTACTTAGCAAACTTGTCAATTTCAAACGTTCGTAGCCAGTTCATGCTTCAGTTGTACTCATACACGTTGTCGCGTGTGCATGAATACAGAAACCATTTCTTCGATAAATTCAATTCAATATTGTCGAATTATTAAGGCAATATTATGGCATTCTTGTATATCGTAGGAGAAATACGGATGTTGTCCCGAGAAGAGCACTTCCCTCCGGGTGTTCTCCATAAAAAAATAAATTAGTTCGTATTTTTCGATTGAAATTTTAAAACAATTAAAGGTCTTTTATCTGATTCAAAAAGTTTTAGGTACTGTTTTTGCGCTAATTGGCGCTACGATAAAAAGTATATATGCAATAGTGAACACGTTTCAGGGTTTTCTTGTTCAGAGTTAAATTTCTCTGCGAAATTCAATCTAGTTACCTGAAGCAAGTTTAGGATTTTATGATTTGGCTTGTCTGAGCGAGCTCACGGCTCTCTGTATTCTTCCGGGTGCACAACCATAGCGTAAACATTTCAAAACGGGAACTCAATTCGATAATCCAAACAATTCAATGCGAAAATATGATCAAACCTAGATCATTATGTACGTTCGAAATTACTCAAGTTCGTTCCCGAAAATCGCTTAAACCTCGTTAAAACTAAACCTTAAATTATCTCCGTTTCAAAAATTCCTAATACACTACATTCATTCAAATCTAATCTCTAGAAAAATTTTGAGCATTCACCACTGCTCCTGCTAAAATTTCCATTACAGTCATTCGGATACGTAAAGGATGGCGACGCGGAGGACGACGATGACGAGCTGGATGAGCAACTAATTGACTGACTATTAAATGGATGACTAGGATCTTCTTTTTCGAGCGGTGATAAATTAGACGTGGGTGTTGATGTCGCCGACGACATTGATGAAGGAGACGATGAGGATGACGTTGAACTTTCACCCTCCTCCATACACCGAGCCTCTCGGATGCGGGCGTTCAATTCGTCTTCATTGTCGTCACTTTCGTCGTCGAAACCACCACATAATGACGGTTGTGGCGGAGGGGTTTGGGGTGTCTGCGGTCCCAGCGTTCCGTTTTCACGAAGGTTCTGTTCCAGCTCCAAAAGTTGTCCCATGAAATTCAGGTTGGGTGAGATAATAGGTCGTGCCATTTTCACGACTTTGTAGGCATCGAGTAGTGAGAGGGCTTTGTAACGCATCACGTAAGCGATTGCGATTGTTGCACTACGCGATATTCCAGCTTGACAGTGCAGGAGCACAGTTGATCCTTTTTTTCGTGCTTCCTCTGTAAAGAAGAGAAGGGAGACTGTTAGAATTGATCGATTTTGTTTTCAATTTAGGATAGTTTGTGGTGTTTTTCCAACTAATGGTTAGGAATAATCTAATCAACATTGAATAAGTGTTTAGGACATTCTTCGACAAGACTATTTGTAATATTTTGACTGAAATTCAAAAGAGAATCTCGGGGCTCTACGATGTACTGAGAGGTCCTATCACGACCAATGATATCATGACTGACAGGTGCGTGGCATGACCTAAAGCTAAAAGGTTTAGTAGAAATCATTTCGCTATAAGAGAACAATTAGATCATTTTGCATCGCTCATTTGAAGCAGATGTGCGAGGAGAATTCCTAACACTTCACGTTTATTTGCATTAATAATATTCAACACGGGCATGCCTGAGAACTCTGGAGGAACTTTTCAGTTGAACACTAAATTAGTCACCGAATGCTTACCAGAATAACAAATCAACTACGATACATCATAAAGCGTGATTGTCGTGCGTAAACAAATTATTCAAGCAACAACCCTAATTTTTTCCAATATATGAATGAGATACACATGTTGTGCTTGTCTCAAGCTTTTCCAAGCTGCTCCTCCCGCTTCATATTGTATTCACGATCAAGTTCCGGGGCCTGGGACCAATATCATCATTGTGGGGACCCGAATACCTCACCCGCCACGTAAGAGACAAAATCCGTGTTCTCTGCTTATTTGCAGAGTAAATTATTAAGAATTTAACATTATTAGTTTGGCTAGCAGCAGTAACAGCTTTCCGATGTAAATTACTCACGACAGCGACAGTAATATGTGCGCGGCGCATGTAACAAAAATGAAGGCAAATGCCCATGATGGAGCGACGGGCAGTGAGTGAATGACTGCTATGGGTATGAATGACGCGATGCCAAAAAAATGTTACCAAGATTATGTGTGATACTGATTAGTAATGATGATCACATAAATGGTCGATCGTTGTGCGCTTTTACGATACCAAAAGTAAAATAGGAATAACAAAAAATATTTAGAAGGAAATTCTCGAGCGTGATTAATCATTTTTCTTTTGATTTCTAGGAAGGTTCTGAAAGCTACCGGCGGTTGTTTTCATTCATGTGGATGGAAATTTTACATTCTGCGGAGTTGCTTTGCTAAGATGGGAGATAAGGCACCCGGGTGGATGGGAATCCACATGAATAATAGCAGAACCTGAACACAAACAGAAGCTTTTCATGATCTCTTTCACGAACTTGAAATTGTAGTTGGATTAGGGACAGACTTGATCAAGAGTTGAGCATCCGGAAACTGGCACGAGCTACATTTGGAAAATAACAACAATTAGTTCTTGAAAGTGGGAATTTCGCAATTAATACAGCTCTTTAATTTGAAAACATTGTCGAGTCATCCTTGTAAACACTTGGAACAGAAAGAAGATCAACAGTACTCAGCAAAAAGCAATCTGTCTTGGTTGTTACCCTTATCATGGTTGGTTCAGTTTGTTATCTTCGAGCAACAGATATCTTGCTCACATTCTTTATTAAAAAAATCGTAGGTGATAAGACAGTGATAAGGGGGGATAAAGATCTAGATACTACGCTATATTAAACTATTGTTGCGCACAGCACGCCGAATAATAGATGAGCCACCATACCTGCACATATAGCTACAGATAATGTGAAAATACACAAGTAATCAGATGAAACGCGTCATCCAATGCTATGATTAATCCGCGACACTTTAAGGTTATCACCAACAACAGCAAATGAAAGCAACAACAATTGCAATGCATCGGCTTACTAAGCCAGCAATACCAGGTAGAGTTTTACACTTCATAAGGCTATAGAATGATTATTGTATTATTACATCGCACAATGTGCGTTCGTACTGACACTCCAACGTTTAGCCTTCGTAAGTGTAATTAAATTTTGTTGATTGTTGATATAGGAAGCTGACAACAAGTAAACTCACTGCAAAGCAACGATGATTCATTGCACTATTATCAAGTGCAAGTAAATGAATAGTTGGATGTGTGAAAATTATAGTCTATTTTTCTTCAGTGGAAAAATAATCAGAGAACGATTGCATTAGATCCGAATTTTCTAGAATGAAGGGAGTATTGAGTTCATGAATGATATCGCAGTGCTTTTCTGGATTGATAAGCACTTCCTTCCGTTATATTCATGGGGAAACTTCAATAATCATTTTAGACTGTAACCAGGCATCTAGGCGCCAACTGTACCATTGGCTGAAAAGTTATTTAACTGCCATGCTTTGGCCACTGGTTGTTTTTGCTGTAGTTACAGTTTAAAATATGCGAGAGTATTTAAAATGTGGGTTATGCTTGAGGTTATTCGTCCTCATCCAACCTTCAATAATTATTCACTTCAAATAGGTGATGATCCTTATACCTCATAGGCTCATCATGTGTTTCTATGGGAGTTTTTGTTTTACTTTGTTACCGGTTACTGCCTCTTACTTATTTTTGACGCTCACAGTAGGTGATGATCCTTATACCTCACAGGCTCATCATGTGTTTCTATGGGAGTTTTTGTTTTACTTTGTTACCGGTTACTCCCAAACTACTGAACTGGACTGTCTTCATACGGGATACGGCAAAGCGAAGTCATATTCTACTAAATGGAATACTGTTCGTTGCAAGCAGAACATTGCGAAGATCACAAAAATGTCAGGCGATGACGGCTTTACAGTTTCTTACCAGGGCAGAGGCAAATCGTCAGACGCTGCCTCTCCTCTGCCCTGGGAGCAGCGTGATCGAAGCAGCTCGCAGATGGTAAATGCTCCTTTATATAATACGCAGAACACAAATGCCTACGAATTATATTGAGCACAAATCCGCCTTATTCACCAGAGCTTGGCCAGAGCTGAAAATATGCTCCCAGGGCAGAGGTGAGGCAGCGTCTGACGATTTGCCTCTGCCCTGGCAAGAAACCGTAAAGCCGTCATCGTCTGACATTTTTGTAAAGTTTGGGTGCTAAGCCCTAAACGAGGGGTCCGTGGACCAAAAAAAGAGGTTGTAAGTTGCTCCCCATTTGGTCCGGTCCGTCATTAAGTTGATGCGGACTTAGGACCCCACAATTCTCAAAAAAAATATTGCGAAGGTTGTCAACATGAAAATTCGATCCAAGTTTGCGGGTGCTCCAAGGCCTTAACAACCGCACTGTGAAATACATTTCAAATTTTTCTTCGGCAAGTGGAGCGATGGTCCCTACGGTCTGTCATTCAACTAGTTCATTAGGTACACAAAACACTGCTTCACTTTAAATACAACCATTACTCGGGGAGGGATAACTCAACGGATTTCCAAAAGTATTTAGAAATGAATGGGTGGCAGACTGAGAAAGCGCGGGTAAGCCGCCTGAGTGGATGCAGAATGACAGGAAAGCATGAGGCAGTTTTTGGCTATATATTAGCACCTAATATCAGTAGATGAATTTCTATATGGATCAAAGCAAACAGTGTAGGAACCCTGCAAACTTCTTGTCGTGGGAAAAGTTGAAGCACATTGCCAGTAAGCAGCGATGACGCGTAGGTGTAGCAGAAATCAATTCAGAAAGGTATAGACAATGAAAAAGGAACAGTATTTTTCTAATCGCCTTAAAAGCTAGAAATTTAAATCCAAAACTATTGAAATTGATCTTTAAAAGTACGCCAAATCGATCTATAGTATGTGTCTCCATTAACTTATCTCCAGATGACCATCAAACACACAGTGATCTATAATAGTTAGTAATGACAACATCATGTGACTTATCACCTCGACGGGAATCGATGCTACAAACAAGGCTTTACACGCTAATAAAAACTTGTTTACGTTTATATTATTGTGTCCGATACACAATTCCATGCAAAACACCGATGTGAGATTTGCATTTTCATCCTAATTGAACCTAATCGAAAAATCTGCATTGCTAACGACAATCCTATTTTGAACTCGTGAGGGAAATTTCCTAACCATTACTCATACTCTAAAGCTCAGCAGCCGCAGTTAATATATTTAGGATTCAAATTTTCCCAGTCCCTAATAAAAATTAAACTGTTTACCTACAGTTACCTGATATTCTTCACAGATCTCAATCTATTCTTAAAATTCATTACTTACTTCCATTAGTAAAGAGCCATAAAATGACGCATCATATTTCAGGTATACAAATCAGAATCTTGAATATTTACTATTGAAAGCAGACAATAGCTGGATAGACTTCCTCCTCATCGTCATTCCTAGTTGAATACATTTTCGGTACAGACTTAAGAGCATGAATCACCGTTATCTCTCATTGTGTCCTCCATGCATTTCCTCGTCTTGTGTGCACTTCGCATTACAGATGTTGGATGAGTCACTTAATAATTCTTGCACTGGTAGAAGCTAATATTTCAACCCCTAGGGGTTCGACAATTGTTTAGTACACCCTCTAATGTCCTTCTTGTTAAAAAAGTGCGCACAGGAAAACGCAGAACGGGATGTTGTGTACGTTACTTGGTACTTGAATCTCCTGTCGCATTATAATCAAGTCCCTTATCATTTACGGACCAAAACTGTAGCACGTACGTAAGTAATGGTGGGTGATGACTCATATTTTTGTTAAGAAAGGAAAAGGGGTGGTTTTGAATGCAGTATATAGGGGATGACGGTCGCAAGGGGAACGCACCTTAGGTGACGCATGAGATGATTAATTTTGAAAATTGATCCAGACCAGATTTTTGAGAAACCCACAAAGGGTGCGAGGATGCAGCGGCAGCAGCAGCATAATCTTTGTTTTCGATCACCCTTACCTGATGACTGCAATTCTTTGTAAGGGGGATGAAAGTTGGCTCGGGAGTTTGCTGTAGTCAGATGTCCTTGCGGGCTAGTGGCGGTGATAGGTTGCACGTAAACAGTAAAGACCAAATGTGTGCAAATAATGTTAACAATCAGTTAAGTTTTTGCCTCCATTATAGCTTAGAATGGTTTTCCTAGTTCACTTCAAATAAATCAATAGAATAGAAAGGGAAAAGCGAATCGTAAACATTATTTTCATGTACAAGAACTTGGGGGGGTTTTAGTACACCCCTCTCTCAACCTCCCCCTTCCTCCTTTGCCGCTCGACATTTATTAAAAGCAAACAGAAGTCACCTTGCTTCGAATCCGGATGAGTCATCGATAGTAGTACAAACAGCGCAAGGAAACATTATAGAGTTCTGCATGGAATGACGATGGTAGTTAAGGCAAAGAAGGCCAGGAGCAGGAGGGAAAAACAAATGTCTAGAAATAAATCCCACAACATCAACCATTAAATGCAAGCCAAATCAAATAAGAGATATGATAGGCGATAGGATTGCCTATTGAAAAAAGAAAACAGATTTTCCGCTTTCGTCTTCGTGAATGAATTGCTAGTTGGCAAAGTCTCGCACACGACTTGTATTTTTTTTGGCGGAGCAATACGTATCAGGTTGCAAGAGTTGGCAATAATAACAACAGATAAACCTGTTCAGTGCAACAATTTCCTCGAGCAGCTAAAGAGCATAAGTGCACTGTTTCAAAACATACGTTTGAATGTAAACAGGGTGTACTGAGCAAGCGGGTATCGTCTCAACTGAATTAGTTTTAATTAAGTTCCATTGGTGCTAGGCAAGGTTTTATGTTGCTCATAGTCTAACTAGTGAACGACAATTTGATTACTTTCCTCTGCCCAATTGAAATTTATGATACTTTCCGACACCATGGGAATGCTGTGATTTTAGATGGCCATCAGGAATACTAGATTTTGAGGTTGAACTCGATTTGGAATCATACAAGATATATCGAATTTCCTCGAAAACAGTCGAAAATAGGGATTACGATCTGTTTTGCAGGCAACACAAATGCTCCGAGTGAACGCATGTTTGCTAACACCCTGCACAAAATATGTATTGCAACGCTGTCTTTTCTTCGATTTTTTACAACAAATATGCTGTGGTGTGGTTCCTCAATATGAAGTCATAGGTATCAGTTCCCTCCAGCTGGAAAATAAAGCCACGGCAGCAGCATAAACAATATTCAGGGTACGTGCAAGGCGGCAGAGGTGAGGAGAATCGCCTGAGTAACCTGTAGCACTTTCTGTATAGGTAGTTTACATTCTTGGCTGTCTGTTTGTCCGGCAGCCAGTTCGATGGTCCCGAGCACCCAACAGCCTCACATTCAACCTTCCTCAGCCGCGTCATCGTACCGCGCTCGCCCCCGATATGCGCACAAAATATCAGGTTTTTCGCTTCCCCAACAACGTTATTCGGCCTTTAGAATGATGTCAAGAGAAGTAAAGGTCACTCTTTAGTGAAACAGCTACAAAAGATACCGGACTGACTCATTGCTTCAGGTTGGCAGCCAGCTCATAGCCAGCATAACTAACGAACAAACGGCACTACAGTGGATAACGTATAGAGAGGCAGGCAGGCAGAGGCACTCTACAGCCTGTTGGCTTGCGAACTAGATAGGTATTTAGATATTATTCATGATGAAAAGTTGTAGTGCAACTTTATTGTATTCGTGAATGTGAGACTCTTGAGAGCTGAGCTCGCTAGCTGCCTATAAACGCGTTTTCGTAAACTTTAACTATTCGAGTTTTCATTTTTTCGCCTCGGTTTGATGATTATCTAAACCGTGTGCGTTGCTTATGCAAAAGGCTTGGCTGAAAGGAGATATTTCATAGTGAAATCAATCGCTTTTCACTTCGTCATCTAATAAATAATATTTATGACGAATGGAGTCGCATGAATAGGAAACAAGGGGAATGGGCACTCGACAACGACAAGTACTTTCATACAACAATTACGAACGATATCGCCCGCTTCAATTTGTGATGCATGCAGCCATATTTGAGCAACGTTTTTGCTGTGGCTCAGCATTATTTTATACTTATGCTTTCTCATACTTGAGTCTTGGAATGAGTCAAATGTGAGACGAGACAAGACAAGACAAAACGGTTGACCACCTTCGTTTCAGAAAGATGAATCACTAGAAATATGAAAAAAGATACGACTCGTCGTCAGAGACAATCGATCAAGTTTTCGCGAGCTCGAAAAACAATTTTTATGAGCATAGGAAATTTGCTTTTTGAACCAAAATGGGTATTTCTATCTTTTCCACAATTTTTTTCCCTCAGTTACACTAGATTCAATCGAATCAAATAAACCTTTTTGTATATCCTAGAGAAAGACAACAACAATAACAGAACACTTTAGTGCAGCGCTTTGAATTCGTAAGCCCGCATTCTTTTGAATTATTCATCAAAACGGCCTTGCCGACGTCGTTGTCGTTGCGCTGCTGTCACTATAGCCACAAAGTAAAACTAGCTTTGGCTAGGTGAATGATGTTGTGGTCAATCAGATGAAATATATAGTGTGGAATGTAGGTTGAAGTGTAAGAAAGAAACAAGAAGTTAAAAGGTTTTCGTAGTGGTGGGCGTACGTGCTAAATTTTCAAAGAAACCTGTAGTGATAAGATTATTCTATGTAGTATTGGGTGAGGCGCATAAGAGTATCCAACTTTCATTTTTGCGTGACTTGTTCACACAGAGGTAATCAGAAAATATTTGAGAAATTACAAAACATGGAGCTCTCACTGGAGCCAGCAGACAGCAGTAGAATGTGCAATAATTGTAAATGATCGAGAATGGTAGAAATGAGAGGTTTAGCAGGTAAATTATATATGCAAAGTTGCCATCGATTGACTATTGTTTCTTCCTTGCCAGCGAAAATGGCACCAAGCTATGACTTTTCAATAAGTTACATTACCCCTTAACTATTTCACGTCACAATTTCGAGGCGACTTGTTAGAAATCTCAGATCTATTACATAGTACGCTTATTAGTGCCATAAAACAATGTCTACTATGGATTTTATAAATTTGTCATTGCTATGCACCTCGAAGGACCATGACCCTTTTGTCTTCCGTTGTGCTCCACAACCTTTTTTGCGGAGCTAAGAGTTTTGCGGCATCAGGTTAGCTTACACCAGGCCTGGCGCGTTCCGCACGCGTCTTGAGTTCCCTCAGGGGCCCGAAATAGAAACTTCAATGAAAAAAGGACCCCGCACAATATTGTTGACTGCTAAAATTGCTTATTGGTTTAAAGAATGACTTTTTCGCCGTATTTTATCATTTCTGCTGCATTGAGATGACATGGCTGATTATAAGTCGTTCCTAAAGTGAATGATGAATGTAACGTGAAGAAAAATGTATGTTCGTCACTTTGAATGAGAATCGGAAGATAAACGAAAATTTTTCTCATCAATCGTGTTAAAATGAGGGAATAGATTTATTCAGACTTTTCTGATAATAGTATATTCCAAATCGAACCCGTGCAATTGTGACAGCACTGATTGGAGGAAGATATTAACAAATTCAACAACAAACTTTGCACTTTTGCGGACGTCGTGCACTAGAAAATTTCACATTCCACTAGCTAATAAACCCAAGAATCTACCAAGTCATTGCAAAAGCCAAAAAGTTATTTCAGAAGTCAAGATTATTCAATAATAGATAATAATAACGCCTAAATCTGAGCTGAACTCTGAAAAGTCATGAAAGACGAAACGAATGATTTATTTTACGTATTTCATTACGTCAAACGTGCAAACGCTAAAAAATCCATGAAATATTTTACTGGCGTTATGCCAACTAAGGGAAAAATGAAACGCGACGAGGGTAATTAAGTATGAAAATGATAAGAATTTTTTAAAATAGAAGTAGAAAATCAAAAGTCCCCCTTTTCTGATCGACAGACGTACTTTCCGGTTTCTACAATTCCAATGATCAATGTGGGTAGTTAACAAAATTGATCGGGATGAGTTATCAAGTATTAAAGGTTTAGAGTTTTGTTTAAGTAGCTACTTTTGTATGCTCTGTAGAGCAATGAACTAATACATGAATGCCAGCTTATTTTAAAAAAAGTTTTACTCAGAAGAGTCTTATTTCATTTATTTCCAATTGTGAATGAAAAAAGCTTTGATATGCGAAAATTGAAAATCACCCAAGGACAAAGGTTACATTGAATATGAACGAGTGTATGGATGTAACTTGATAGGATGATGATTGAAAAGCAGGGAAATGCTTTCTTGCGCTTTCTAAAAACCCTATCCTACCTAGCCGCTTTGAACACGCGTCCACATGGTTTCATTTGTAATGAGTGTACTCATCTAGTGCAATGAAGTGCTTCCTTAAAAATGCAGCCATTGTGAGCAAAAGTTGCGGGGTATCATTCGCCATCATTGTTACTCATTTGGTATTTCACCGGGGTCGATCTAAAAAACAGCACATATTTCAATTTCTACTTGTGATTAGGAATTCCACCAGTAGTAACACGTGCCAAGGTAGCACCCGATGAGTGAATCTACATATTTCTATTAAATATCATACAGAATTTATGTAAGCATTGAATATTGTTTCGCGCCATTTGTTCCTATATGTGAAAACAGCAGGAATCACAGACCTCTAGAGTGGTATTTCTTGTCAAAAAGGTGACACCACATAAATCAAAATGCTAACAGCTTTCTCACTCACGACTTCAGATATTCCAAGAGCAATAACCAACAATTACTATGCGAAACTTTCTAGTGTAAAGTGAAAATGCAAGCATATCTACGATTATATGAGTGTTTGTAATGAAATAAGCAAAAAGTCATTCATTCATTCATTTATTTCCTGTCTGCGATTCACAAGCCAACATCAGTTGTATTTCCATAATTTAATCTATTCTCATATTTGCGTAATTTTTTTTTGTTACGAGTCTGTGAAACATTCGAGAGTCAAAATGAAAACTATCTTGTGAATATCTGTGGAAACTACTAGCATCTACAGACAGTCTAAATCAACTGATTAAGATAAAAATTACAAAGAGGGTAGAAGAAAAAATTAGCTAAATTATCTCGCTTACTACTTACTACTGCCGCTCGGGCACGTTGAATCATAGTATATTGAGAAATTATTGTTGCTACTTCAGAAGAAAACGCAAAGGAAAAGTCATGGAAGAGGAAAATAACGAAAATGCAAAAACAAAAAACAGAAAAAACCAGAATCAAGTGTGTAGAAACCACGCGAAAGCTTCTAGTAAAAATACGTATATCTGTATCTCTGTGTATACTTCAGTCTGTAAAGCAGCTAGCAGAAGATGAGTCAGCTTTCGTGTTCTTACAATAATCATTTTGTGTTGTTGTAGACTTAACAGCATTTTGTTATAGCCATACAAGTCAACTTTTGCTTGCGTAGCATTTTATGTGTATATATGGCGAGAGTAGCGCTTTTATTTGTATCTGTTTTGTTTGTCGAATCGGAAAAGATTAGATAATAATTAGTGGCACAAGTATGTACGTATGTCAGACACTGCGCCACTGCTGTCGCTAGTATTCTATCAAATATTCAAATTAATTGGGGGAGAGAATCAACGGCGAGCAGAGTATGCCCGTTCGTTTCTGTAGATAGGAACTACATTTAAATACATAAATTCAGTAGTAGTATGGCTTGAATTCAATGCTCGTATTGGTTGAGTACAACTAGCTAAATTTTTCCATGAGGCAAATGAGGGTAGTGTATCATCGCGGAACAATTTAGATTTATTATTGATTGAGCGACGCTTGATTGCGCCCAGAATATGGAAGGTGGGATGGCAGATGGAATGGTAATGAGAATTGTATGAAAATTAATGGTAGGTTGAATCTGCATATTTCTTTTACGAATGCATGAATTGCTTTGGTGCTTACGTATGCATAGAATAATGGAAGCTTCCCATTTCATTCATAACATCCTGGCCCAGAAAGTGTAAGATCAGTCAGTTCTTCTTAACAAGGTCACAGCACTTAGTTGGCAGTGCAGGATATGTAGCTGTGCATTCAATGAGACGTGCATATTCTAGTGGCCTTAGCAACCTAAAGTTATGCACACCTGATTAGGTGCCCCCTTTAAGTTCTCCCATTTCACTATGACAAATTACCTTTCATGCATAAACCCGTCGAAAGGCTTATCACGATAATACTGTACCTAATACCTCCACTACCGTTGATTCCACCTTCACAAAAATGTGGAAAAACCAACGAATATAGGCGCACAATATTACTTACTGTCGTAATAACTAAAAATATACCTTTTTTCGAAACTCATTCAATGCGTATCTGTACGCATTTTTCCATTTCATGTTAGATAAACGTACGGGGCATGTATCCACCGACTTATATGATTTATAATGACGGTTGGTGAAATGAAATAGAAAATCTGTTGCCGATCTTATGAACGAAAGATGAAATGAAAACAGAATAAGACAAGGTTTGTCTAATTCAAAAAGGCACTAGATTTGATTTATCAATTATTAGTTACTCTGTCTAGAGAGAATTTATATAAAGGCACTGTCTATTGGTGGAAAGTCAGTAAACGGCTGGCCGTGCGTGTTGGGTTAGTTAATGTTCTGTGTCTGTAATGGCGATTCGACGTCACTACGAATGTTTTGAATGAACACAGGTTAAAAGGTGTTCCCTGTTGGTAATCATAACAGTTTTGCGTAGAATTGGCATTCCCTTAAATGACCCTTCATATCAATATTTCTAGGCTTTGTTAAATTCTCCACAAAACCAGTAAGTCTGACCAGGAACCTGCAATCAATTACTCCGCAAAAACCTTCGACTTATCAATGTTAACACCAGATTATTGAAATCCTGTCGAACTAGATAATCCTTATCACAAATTGAATACCACAAGATATCATTTCTCAGCGCTAAACTTACCGATGAAATCATAGGCTTCCTCGAAATACTGTTTAATATTTTGATGTGGTGTATCGCTGGCGGGAATTTGTAAGTAACTAAGACCAGGTTTTGGTTGTGCACTTGGCGGTTGACATGTAACGTTTAGAACACAATTAGCTCCTACACTTGCAGGGTCGACGGCATCACGTCCATTGCCCAACCATAAATGGGGGAATACTGGCGATGCGGGGTGTGTTTCAATGTCTAAAAAGAGAAAAAAAATGTAAAAGGAAATTTAGTAACGAGTTTGTCTTTTGGGCTTTGTGTTTGATATTGTTCTTATTATTATCTTTATATGGAGTTATCAGTCCGAAGACTTCAGACTGGACTGGCCAAAAACGTGGGTCAATCATCTACATTTTGAAGCATTCGAATCAGTTTTTCGGCCTAAACGAATACTCAAAATTTAGGGAATTAAAAAAGAGTAAAAAATAATGGTTTGGTCTTGAATGGTCCTCACGACCCTTCACTCCAATATAAGTTGGGGTTAATCAAGGAAAAATATTACCCGTAAAATATACTATTCTAAAAATACAATACTAAGGAAGATGAATCGGAAAAACATGTATAAAGAGCGTCTCGATTTGCTCCGAGTGCAGATATTGATTGATCAAAATATCTAGACAATTGTATATAATCAGCTAATAATGAGAATACAAATGCTGATGAAAGTGCAAAAATAGGGGTTGAAACAGTTCTTATGAAAGTTGAACAGTTCACTTACTTTGAAAAAAATTTGAGACTACCTGTAATTGGTTACTAACAAATGTCCCATTGCTGCGAGAACGTACTAATTTTCTAAAGCAAGTTCGTATTAGAATTGCAGTCCGCCTTTTTCTGTACATTTTTTTCAAACTTGTATGCAAATCTTTACTAAATCTGTTCCTACTTGTTTGAATAACTAGAGTTTTATTGTCTTCAGTGAAATAAAAGACAGCAATATAAGGGGATATTAAAGGATTTCAGATGTACAAATTAAGAGGATTTAAGAATTCCGAATTCAAATTTCAAAATAACTTTTAGAGTACGAATTAAAGGAATTTAGCATTTTTAATTGTTTCAGGTTTCAGGTTCATTGTTCAGGTTTCAGAGAAAATGCAAATTGAAAGGAAAACCCCATGGCTAGTGCTCTAACTGCTAACAACTTTTCAAATGTTGTTTTTTTTTCAGTTTTAAGAATAATAAGAGTTAAGACAGCAAAAACGGCGGGGGAGGATTAGATTGTTCAACCATCACCAAGCCATTTGACGATTATTCCACAAAACAATGATTCTGATGTAATGCATTCGGAGCTGGTTTACCTAACCAGAGTGCCAGTGGTCGAAGATTTTTTGACACCATTTCCCACTTGAAGCATCTTGTAGTCTTGTTTGCTTTTAACTAATAATCTTGTGATAGCGATACTTTCCATACTTTATTAAACATGCAAATATGTAAGCTAGTCTTTGGGTCTTTAGTTTATTTTCCTATAAAAAAACTAAATCAAATAGTCGAATGTCATCATCTACCAAATACTTTATCTGGTCTACCTACCGCAAATGAGAAGTATGCAAGTAGTTTCACCATTTTTAACACCTACAATTTACCTTCTTCGTTGCTGTTTTTATGCTCTGCGTAAATATTTATTGAACATGCGTGGAAACTAATAGCGGCTGATCAATAATTTTGAAGCGAAGTGAACAGAAAAGTGGATAATTTGTTTTGAATATCAATTTTTTTATTGATAGATTCTCTCGATTGGAAAAACAGAAAAAATGCATGTGGGGTGCACACAATACAAATAATAGATATTGAGATTTCATCAAGAACGTTTCCAGAGTGTAGTTTTTCACCAAATTTGGCGATTTTTTGTAAACATCGTGAATTGAAATTCACTTTTATTCGAATATTTTAAGCTTCGATTTTATAGAGCGGCAATGCGTATTAGGTTATTTATAATCCGACTGCTGTCTGGCATCAAACATTCCCTCGGCGTATTATCATTTTTCTTTTTGGCCCCCACGACAGATCTAACAGAAGAGGGAAAACAAACGGAGGCAGCCAGTGGGTGGCTGTCAAAAATCAATTTTTATTATATTTCATCCAAGTGTCTTTTTTCCCTCCCTGAAAGTCGTGCAAGAGATCTATCCGAATAAAGTCGAAAAAACTTGTGTAAATATGATGACACACGCGCATTTATGTTAAGCGGCGCATTTTGAGCGGAGGATGAGGTTTATATTTACGACTATATTATATTTATATCATGGCCCCAAAACATTATCATCATCTTCAACAGTCCGTCGTTTTGAGTAGTGGAAGAAAATTTTTCAAAAATAGATTTCCTTGAGTCCCGTAGCGAACTGTGTGCAAAGGATCGTTGCCCGTTTAAATCATCCCGTGGAGATCTTCTAAAACAAAACAGAAATACTTCTGGTATGACTCATATAACTCAAATTTATTAGAGTCGCCGCAGTCGATCACGTTTTGGATAGATACTTCGAAGGATTGCGAGATAGATACTCCTACTTCCCCTTTACGGATCAGACCAATGTCATTTCAGCATCTGTTGATGCGGTGCGCGGGTAAGCGACTTTTTGTCTGCAATCTTTTGGGCAAGTCTCCCATCATCGTGGAATCATTTCCCTCTGAGATTTAATAATAAGACTATGAGTAAACGCACTAGTTGGGGTCGCCGCAGTTGGCCATATGAAGACAACGATACAATTTTTTTAGGGTATAGCGGGTACATTCTTTCAGCTATTTTTAATGTCCATTTGGGCTATTTATATGTAGTGTTTGGGCTGTATTATGGCTTTCTTTCGTTTGGTATTGAGCAATACCAGATAGGAAGCACAGTTTGCGAAGCTTTCAAATTTGTTGTGAAGGAAACCATTTTTTTGGGAGAAATGTGGATTTTAAAAATATATCAAGGAATTTTTGAGTAGAGAAAGAAAGCTAGCCCCGAGCGCATTTTTTTAATAAACACGTGTAAGCTCAGAAAAATGCGCTGGTCATCACACTTGAATGGATTTATGAGATATAAAATCAGTTGCGGTGTTTTCTGTTGAACAAAAAAAAATGCGCATTTTCCTTGAATTGATGACAATAAATTTAAAAGTTCCACGGTGGGAATTGGGTGTTGGTAGGAAAAGTAAGTTCATGATACGTAGTACCGAGTACCGGTCTTCAACAAACAAGTTATCCGCAGATCAATTTATTTGGAAAAAGCTGAGTACAACTCGTCAGGTGGACTAATATTTTTAGGGCGAAGTTAGCAACGAAAAACTTGAAAAGATATGTGCCCAATTCTAAGCAAGCGGAAACAAGATTGTAGATTTTTATCATTAAAGCTAATTATGCGAAAATATCAGGATAAAAACAAATACCAAATCCTATATACCTTAAGGAGGGGAAGTCAGAACCAGAAAATTTATCCAGGCGGTTGTTCTTCCGGATCGTTAAACACAGAAAAGATGTCGGATATCTGTCAAATTTATGAGGATTTGGATGCGCAGGCTAATGCTATTTACATCGATAAGAAACTTCCAGAATATTCCAGTGCTTCCAATGCACATTTAGAATCTATCAAATGGATTTATCCTGATTGGAAGAAATCAAACTCTTGGGCGATGATGAAGAAAAATTGGTGGAATTGACGATATTTTAAGGTTTATTTGCAAAAGAATTCTCTAAAAGAAAAAAAGCCACTCCAAGCAGACTAAAAAGATTCCGAATATTCTAATGAGGTTTTGACTAAATTATCTCCATTTGCAATGGTTTTTATATTTTTTATTAAAGACGCGATAATATTTCCTCTTCAGCGGTTAAAACGGAGCTATAAATTTCATCTGAAGAGATAAAGTAAACAAACCCAGCTCTCACAATTTCCATGAATAGGTTTAATCATCTAAAATGTTTAGCTGACTATTGTAGTTTTATCTGAAGCATTAGCTGGACCTTCATTTTGAGAAGTGACGCTGAGTACATCTGGATTAGACAGATGTCTTTTTAGACAAAAAGTCTACTTTCGTGGGTAGCTTCGGCTTTAACGAAAAATATTGTTTCCTTTTTAATGAAAACTATGCAGGAGGAACAAATCAAGTTTCCAGGCAGTACGGCATGTCATTGCATATGCTCGAGTTAGGTACGAGGTAGCTATTGGTGTTTGGTGTGTCGATGGCGCCTGGATAGCTTTCTTGGGTGTGTTTCTCCATACCATGAGTCATATCCGAAACCAAGCCCATCAAAAGGGTGCGCAGAACTCTTCATGTGCATTGCTTTTCTTCCACCAAACAAATCCAAGCAATATGCCGGAAAACTGATCTCCTGTTGCTATGTAGGATAGTTTTAATCTTGTGCTTTCTCCTTTTGAGGGGAAGAGAAAAACTGATTCATGAAATGCAGTCATTGTGAAGATAACGAAAACCTTTTCATCTAAAACCAAGCTTTTTATACTTCTTCGAAAAAAGACTTATCAACAAACCTATATGTAAATAATATCAATCACCATCGAACGTGTGGAAGCTATATAGAGTAAATCATTGTCAATTTGATGAAATTGTTAAAATCGGTTTACTGTCTGTCTATCATACGCATTTTTTTTCCGAAACGATTATAGCGATTGAAACAAAGTTTGGTGGAAACGTTGGTATTTTCGCAGAATCGATTATAAATGTATTGAAGTAGGAAACATTTGGCTTCCGTAATACCGATATATTTATGAGAAAAATTAATACGCAATTTATTCGTTTGAGTATTACTCAAAAGTTTGATAACTTTACTATCCTTACTTTTTGTGTACTTACATTTAAATATAAAAAGGGAAGGAATGGTTGAAATCCTGACAGCAAATGTTGTTACTACACAGACATTTCATGCCAATCTACCAATTCTTTGTAATGCACAGCTTCTCCAGACGATAACTTGGTGAGTATTATATCAAGATTTGGATTCATCCCTTGATAGCCATGGAAGTGAGCAAATGTCTCTCGATTGAACTTTTAGGAAAGTATCATCTCTTCAAATGAAGTGCGTTTTGGGTTAAGAAGTTTTTGTTGACAATCAAAGCAGCCGTTTGTCTTATAAGAAGTTTTTACTTTTTTAAGAGATTACTATACTTTCTATATAGGTTGGCTGATAACGGATGGTTTAGATAGTTTCGAAAATCAGGAAAACTAAGCTGTTGCATTAAATTTTCAGCACTACAGATCAAAGAATAATGGTTTCTGTGGACCGAAGTTAATTGAGTTCAGGGTTCAGTTTGTGAGGATAAACATTTCCTCTTAAGCAGTTGATTTTTCTAGGGAGGAAGGGTCGTGTCACAATATATTCAATATCGCCAAATTTAAGTTTTTAGTTGGTATTTGGTGATAGCTCTTATAAGGACCACTAGCAGTTAGTTTGTTACTTTTTTGGAAATTTTCAAAGAAGTGGTTTCTAAATTATAAAGATCCATAAAACTTAGAAAAGACGTCAACATTATCTTAAGTCTAATTTTCCAATCTATTGTGATATAGAAAAACTTACCATATATGGCGGGACTAGACGAGCTTCTTGATAGTGGCGAATAACCACCTGATTCTTCGCAGGGTGTTGATACATCTTTTCTCTTGTTGGTGTAATCCTTGTGATTTGCTGAAAGAGACAGAAAATGCAAATATAATTTAAGCGCCAACAAAATATCTAATTTATCTTTTTCACCAATTTTAACTAAATTATTTATGTAAATGAATCAAATTGATGTTCTGAAGGTTGTAGAAATGTAAACACTTTCGGTTGAGGTCGTCGACATAGTTTTCCATAGCAGCGTAATAACAAGAAAGAGAAGCACAAAAATATCATGTATCATACTTTGATCAGCTTGATTGGTCTCCGACAACAAAAAAAAGGTGCAAGTTTACTATTTCCATGTCAAGGTGATTCCAAAATAATTTGGCCGTGAGTATTTCGAATATACCAAAGATGAAGAAAATATGAAATAGAGGCAAAATAATTGTATGTAAATTTCGCTTCCTAATTGTTACATGCCAGCTAAAAATAGAAGGGTCTGATCCGTATAATTCTTTTCTTCAAAGTTTCTTCCTGATGCCATCTTCTAAATCCTATACCATTGAAAGAAGCAAACAATCTTGAATCAAATGCAGACAGACAATACGCATATGTGAAACTGGTCAAGTTTCGTCACAGCATGCCCCAGTTACAATCAAAATCATATCTTGGCTATGTTAGACAATTGCCTGATAAGCTTCTGTTTGGAATCTGGTTGCATTGTCCATCGCATCACTAGAGAAAAAGTGAATGTTTTTCAGTTCCACTCTATCAAGCCTCTTTCCTAACGGTTTGAAGTTTGGAAATCAGCGCATAGTTTGCATAATTTCCCGACCATTAAGACAAGAAGACCCATAAGAATTTAGTTTTCATTTCGTCTATTTTTAGGACAACTAGTTCTCAATACGGTGGCCTGTCTGAGCGTAGCAAGCAAGCAGCATGTTTTGGGACTATTCGAATCGACATTCAGGCCTATGTAGCCAACAGCACGCTACTATTGCACACATCAAAACTTCTGAACTCCTGTTTTCTTCTTGTCGCTTCTCGAAGCAAAATTTCAGCTGTATTCGTGGGGGCATTTGCAATAGCACAACATACAGTGGGCTAGCGTGGAGCAGAGCGAAGAAGCAAGCCAACAACAGCATCGGTGAGCTATGAGTCACTCCCCATAAAAAGAATGTTTATCATTCAAGAAAGATTCGGGGCACGAGAAGAAAAGAAAACACTTGCTTACGTAAATTAGTGATGAATGCCTTTTTTCGCTGCGGGAAGGACAGGTACTCATATGTAAGGATTCCCAGTGTGTACGTGAAGGGGCTTTTATTATTCCTATGGATTTATTGACCTTGAGTAGGTGGAAGAAGCATGAAAGTGAAGGCTGGAAACGTTCACAGAGGACAATACAGCGTATAGATGTAATGAACGCGGATGGAATTGCGAGCATAATAGAAACTCCTGACTATCGCTCATATGGGGCACCGGCAGTCATGTGAAGTAAAAGTGCAACGTTGGTTGTGGGTTGTATTAGGTTAGCATATTTAATCCTTGCGTGCGTCTAAGGGAACTGATTTATCCTGCAACAAGCAGAGTCGATTGCGTGCCTTCTAGCAACTCTCGGTTTGTGTAATGAGCAGCTGACGATAGAAGACCAAGTAGTGAATGCCCTCGACTAGCACTACTAATGATAGTCTGAGCGCTAATAATACTATACCCCCATGCCACTTTTTGACTGATTTGCTGCCTGCAGTCCAGAATGAGAGAGAAAGCTACGAAAAATGTTATGAATCACCGCCGCTATCCCTACTGGCTAACATAGTTGCTCCATGGCACAATGCTAACTTTAGTGAAGACCAGGTACATCTCAACAGGCGGGAATGTTGCCGTCGGGTCAAAGAAATTCCACTGTTCTCTTACCGCCTTGCACCCGACCTGTTTGGCTGCTTCTTTAAGCTTAGTGTACCTGTCATCACGCGGATTTTAAATATAAACATTAGTCAAGAAAGCTTGTGGTGACGTCAACAGTAGCAGCGAGTCAATGTGAAATGTGTTTCTAGAGTGTGGATGGAGTGCGGTGATGTCTATACATCTTTATATGAGCACCACTGTTTTTATAATCTACGGCGTGCCTGCGAGCTATGTGCTTGTATTGTGGAGCGCCAAATGCATGGCGCATAATGCGGGTTAAAGAACTATATACACGTTTTTTAGTGAAACACACCTGAGTTTCGGATATTTCGCATTGGGATTTTGTCGAAGCGTTATGAATCGTAGTGAATACTAAGGAAGGTGTTCAAAAGTCCTGCTTTCAATTTAGGAAGTCTGAAGATATTTTTACGGACTGACAAGATGCCAAAACGATGATGATCTTGCTTCGAGAAGTAACAAATATATCGCTGGGAAGTCGATTAATTTACTGTCCCGAATCAGAGTCCACACGCATCATATCCTTGGTGCGTCAGCAACTAAATTGCTAAATCAGTAGTGAGTCACTTCCTTCATGTTTCTGGAATCGAATAAAAAGCTGCAAGCTTATGACGTCCCACATATGGGACATCCTTATCTGTTATCTGATTAGTGGATGATTCATGCGGGATTCTCCTTTGCATTCCAGATGTTTCGGATTAAGCAAAATATGAATTCTGCAGTTAGTCATGTTTCGTTACCGTAGTTTCTAATGTTTGAAACAAAAACGGGGAGAAATCTAACCATCTTTATAGTAAAAACTCGATGATTGCAGAGTAGTCATTTCAATTTGATAATTTCTAATCACACTGCAGATTCGAGTGTCAAGCTTATGCATTCACTTTGCGAAATTTCTGGCTGTGGGACTGAAGACTCATTCTATTATTCGTGTTTAAGATTTGTAGGATAAATATTCTAGGAAAGAACTGTTTGATATTTTATTTCATTAGAGAGAAATGTTAAACTGTTCAGAATTGTTAAGGTTTCCGATTTGAAATCTGATAGTATAATTCAAATTAGGAAAGTATTGGTAATTTTAAGCCAAGTCATTTTGAACGCTCTTCGGCAATGAAATTGTCAAATTGCTTGGAGAAGTGAAAATCGATGGACAAGAAGTCTGACGGGTATGGTAGGATCAAGCAGCGTTTCATTGAGTCGATCGACGAGTCATCAGTTGTCATGGAGGATCCACTTTTCATCGCATGTCAACATACCATATAATTGAGAAGTTGACGATTATTTGATTTTTTTTTTCAATTTGTGTGGCATCTATTTATCAAGTTTTTTCGTTTTTCGAAACTCCTGCATAAATCATTTAAAACAGAATAAATGCCGCAAGAACTGCCTTAACCACCTAATATTATATTGCACATTGAGGTCGACCTGCTAATTATTAAGTAATCTTTTGGTGATGTGATTTCTAATTACATTTAATTGCCTTCAATCGATAAATACAAGTTTTATATAGATAGGTGGGATTCTTTGTTGACGTTCTTTGGTACAGTATTTAATATTTATTGAGAAGCTTGTAGTATGTTTTAATTCTTTGTTAAGCGTGTTCTATGAATTATTATTGTGCAGTCAGCGTCACAAACAAATTAAGAGCCGTGATAATTTGCGATCTACTGCGAACCTGGCATTGAAATTCGAATAATATTATTACAACGATAGGGAAAATAATCTGCTTGCAGTGTTCTTAGAAAGTGATCAATAGTTCTATTATAAACATTCCCGGATATTTAAACTTGTTACTTGTAGATTGTAGTTGTCGAGCGGAGGTGGGTTTCAAGAGGTGTGGTAACAATTCAATCAATTCAAAGAAGAAAGATATTTTCTTAATTGACACGAAAAATCATTCGAATCCAGCCAAATAAATTTGATTTGTTTTACTGGTGCATAACTACATAAAATTTGTATCCACCACCATTTTCCTGATGTCTTCAAGTCAAAATTATGGATTGTGAGTGGTGAATTGGCCTCGAATAAAGCGAAGAAGGATCGACTGGTAGAGTAATATTTTATACTGCGCATTTTTTTCTTCAGCCTTTGTTCCGTTCAGAAGCGGCTCGAAAGAGCTATACTGCGCATCATGGCTTTTCAAACTGAAAGCGGGCTTTTTGAACCAGAAGAACGTCAAGAGGGTCCAATTGTCATTGAGAGCTTTGTAATTCATTCTTTCCAATTTTTGGCCATTCTTCCGAATTGGTCGTTGATTGTAATTTATTATTTCATATTCTTTGTCGGCTTTCCTTTTTTGCGCAATTTTTTTTCACCATTGTAGAAATACATCGCTTCTCGTTGGCGGTAATTTTCTTCCTGCAGTCTTTGGAATGCTTTCTCTGATATTCTTCTACAAAGATGACCGTTAAATCGATCCGAATTAACAGTTTTTAATTTCTTGATTGGTTATTGGTGAAACCAGTTCTTTGTAAAATTTAATCGAGTGCCTATCCGACCCGAAGCAGAAACAATGCTTTACTGTACATTTAGATTATTTTTTTGTTCATCTCTGTACGGTATATTTAACGATGATGACGAAAGGAATAGTTGGGGCAGTTCCCCAAAATACAGTATTTGTGACTTTTAACAAATAACTTTAGCCAATGCAAAAAAACTTTCCTGTTCTCAATCTGTTCATACGGTATTTCTAATAACAATTTCAATCATTTTTTATCCTCAATTTTCAAATACGTATGAGGTAATTGTTGCAAAAAATATCTTGCAACCATAAGAATCACAGGGTCAATTTGTATGCGTAAACCTACGAACTGTCCATTATATTTTAAAATCGACCGTTTTGTTATCAAGTCGTACCTTCAAGCGGCGAACACTGGGTATTTTGCCATTGAAACATCACACGCGGGAAAGTGGACACAATCTCCCATCCATACTGGAGGGTGGAGTTGTGCGAGGCATTAAAGATGTTTCTTCGGAAAATAAAGCGTCCAGGAACCTAATCTTCCAGCGTTGTCAGGGCTCCATTTGAACCACAACGCTATCGAACAAGAAAACACATTAAGGGCAAAAAATGCAGTTGGTCCACTAAATTCACATGTTTACCAGACCTTTATCGATAATTTAACTTTGGATGAGGGCAGAACATCCATCGTATAGTCCTAACTTTAATCCTGACTCACAATTGCTGACGAGGGCTACCGATTATAGGGAAAAGTGGTATATTTCGGTAATAAAAGTGAGTAAAGTTGCAACTAAACCTTTATCATTTATACGCTCTCAATATCAATCGCTAATCAAACTAATTACCACAATATTTTTAAAATGTATAATATTAATCCATTCAGATCGTAAGATAGAAATCGAAATAATAACCGTAACCTTTTCAAAATTGGTCCAAGCGTACACTTTTGGTTAATTTAAAGATGTGACAATTACTATAAGTAACTGACTTCCAACTCAATCGAAGACGTGATCTAGAGCCAGCCTCATTCTATTCAGATTCAGATCGAATCAAAGGAAGGAAAGAATGACTGATTTCCTTGGAAAAATGATACTGCCAGTGAGCGTAGTATTGCAAAAACTTATTGCTTCCATAATCATACAATTAGTCAGCCATGAAAGGTAAATCAGCAAACGATCCCAGAAATTGATGGCTTGATTCGATGAATATACCATGGTGCCACGATAATTGATTGCATTAGCAGCTTTGTGACCTGCCTCTGCCGCCAAGTTCGATGTTTGCACCGAGTAGGCATTCTGTCAGTGCTTGTTTCGTTTTTATATGAGCAAACATGATTTTAGTATCTTTATTTCCTTATCAGGCAATTGAAGTGCTTGCGCAATTAGATTATATTACGGCAATCGCAATGCCGGGGTGCATGCGAATAGCTCAAATCAAGGACGAAAACCTCTGATAAAACTATGACTAATGCAGACGAGTTGAAGGGCACAAAAGACGATTTGATCCGACATTATGCGAAACAAAGAATGTTGGAGTGGTTATCGGTGTTCTGCAAAGTATAACCCTGTTCGGGAAGTGCCATCTATAAAGCACCCTGGTGGCCAACCAAGTTGCAACCGTCATTACCATTTGCCACTTGGTTGGCACTCAGGCTGCCTATCTGTGATCACTATTACCTTAGAAGGTTGAAAACGAATGGGGAACAAGAAGCAAATAGCCGGGAGTCGGTCTGGTAACAGTTTGCCTTCTACTGCACCATTGCAAGGTGTGAACTCCAGACTAAGAGGCTGCGTTGGTGGAGACTGTCTGTCTAGACCTAAAAGAATTTCATCCATTGGTTGTTGGATCCCTCAACACAACCATTCAAGAGTGCCAGGTGAAACGCAATTTCCAGGTGGTCCCTCATGTTTACTTATGCATAAAAGAGGGAACCGATAAGATACGATTCTTTCTCAAAGAAATGCAGAGCCGTCCTCATTGCCCAATCGATCGAACCCATAGATCGGCTCATGTATGACTCTCTTTACCAGAAATAGCACCAAGTCCGGAATTGAGTGTACACTGAAGACCTGCGGAATGAGTGGAGCTTTCCCTGCGTCGCGGCCGCGGCGGCCACGTTCATCCTCGCGTCGTAGTGTGTGCTGCAGCACGTCAAGCGCTGTATTTACATTGTGTATTATTTATAGCGCACTCACACTACGCGCGCGGGGAATAGTTATCGAGCATGTTGTCAGCATAATTTCCTCTGTTTTGCATAACATTTCCACTCATTCAGATAAGAAGCCAACCGACTTGGGCACTTCCTCGTCTTTAATTGCTGCTCGCGCTGGAATTTCGGGAGCAGGAAGCGGAGGCAGGAAGCTGCGAAGCTGGCCAACTTACCTATATTTTTGATGGGCATGAAGCGCAGCACAAGGCACGGCGAGTCTCGTTTCATCCTCATTTTCATGTCACTTCTATGACTCACTTTGGAATCACACACTGCTCCTACCTCGAGGGTTCGTTTAAGGAAACGACTCGGCGCTGACAACTTCCGTTCTTCTATTTTGATTGCTATTTACTACCAACTCTTCGTTTATAAAATGCATCAACGGCGGCAAGGAGCACTGCGATCACTTGGCCCGGGTCGAGAGAGACACTCCGCGGAACGGCAGAAATGCGTAGGGCAGCTTAGAAACTGTCATTCGTTCGCGGAGGTAACTGTAACGGAAGCACGTAGCGGCCCAACTGAATTTCTGTTACGTACGCAAAGGCAACGATTAGGCGGCCGATAAACACACACTGAACATA
This sequence comes from Hermetia illucens, assembly GCF_905115235.1. Taxonomy (NCBI): domain Eukaryota; kingdom Metazoa; phylum Arthropoda; class Insecta; order Diptera; family Stratiomyidae; genus Hermetia; species Hermetia illucens. The sequence goes on along the minus strand of NC_051851.1, from coordinate 94,391,543 downwards.
GTAGGCACGCGGGAGATAATCCACAAGTTGAGTTCGAGCATAATCCAGTTGCTGATCTGATCCAGCGGAGCGGGAAAGGGTTAACAGTCGTCAGGCTGCACTGAAATCCATTTGATCCGGGACGACAGTTTGTTGCGAAGGCACGAATTCGCGCGGGACACGCGCCAAGGGACTCCGCGGTTATGTAAAAACTTATCAAAATACTTGAAGGCACTCGGTCCGCTCGAGCTGCGACACTTTGCGCTTCAGACGACACGATTCACTCTGAATTTCGAACACAGGGCGCTCTCGGACAATCCGTTCACTTGCTGTGACTTTGCCGGAATGACGAATAGTACGGCTGGCACTCTACAGTTGTCCGGGCCGGGGGTCGGCGGCGGCTATCAGCCATCAGCAAACCAGCTCTACGCCGTTCGTTCTACGATTAAACAAATGAGTCATCGCCGTTGGCGCGCACACAGCCGCGCGCCGCACGCACACACTCGAGCTCGCCATTGAAGGCATTCGACGGCATCGCAACCGCGAAAACACCACAGAATGAATCATATGGCAGCTGTCGAGTAGGGGAGGGACGGGAGGGGCCACGGCGGAGACTGGAGAGGTATGCCAGTGAGGGCTGGGAATAAAGCTAGTATCGATCCTGGGGAACGATATCTCTGCTTGCCGTGGACGGGTATCATGACCAAAGTGAGAAGAAATGGAGGTGAACAGTGGTACCGTAAGTGCTGAATGCAAATTATTGGGAATTTAATGCGGCTTAGAAGCTTAGAAAAAATGGCAAATATTACCATGTCGGAAACCGGGAATATTAGTATGAACGGTTTTGATGATTGAATATTGACGTGCACGATGCGCGAAAGAGTCAATTTCGAATATTAAAGCTTCATTAATAATAGTAGGATTTCTGCTAAACCTTACCATGGCCCATATTTGCACTACTTACGATTCTATGATTAATTTAGGGGGTTAGTTTACTGTTTCAAAAAAAACAAGAATATCTGTTTAAAATTCGTTCTGATTCTGCAGCGTTTAAGCTCCCCTTTTTATTATACTTTTCGGAGTGAAGCTATTGCACTGACTATTTCATTTCATTATTTCCATTTTATCATTTTTTTATGAGAAGAAAAAGGTAATTTTTCGGGTTTTAAAAGTGGACTAACCCCTTGTGATTGACTCTCATTTTTAAAGTTTTGTGTGAAACAAAACCTTATTAAAATCAGTTCAATGTGTGTCTGCCTGTCATAGCCGATTTTGTGATTTGAATATCAGTATCAATTACTGGGAATAGGTATGTGTATGTCCACGTATATGCCAAAGAAATTTGCGAGAATTGTTCAATAAGATTGGACGGGGTGTACATGTGTATGCTTTCGTACATAGAATAATGTAGAAATGCGTTAGATTAATTGTGCACAATATTTATGTCTTCAATATGCATGGACATGGAGCAAAGCCAGGAGCAGAAAAGACGAGGAAACGAAGAAGGACTAGACCGTCGGCTCTGCTCGTTAAGTCGACGGAAGGTAAGACATTTGAGGAAGTCCTTAGTGAAATTCACTACAGGATGAAACCCGAAGATAACGGAGCAGAGGTGTCTTCCATATGGAAAACGAGGATTGGCTGAGTTCTCGTCGAACTGGGCCCAAAGACGACTAAAAAGAGTACGTTCTGCGAAGCGGTCAAGAAGCCATTGGGAGAGAAAGCTTTTTTTTCCAGCCTAGAGCCCATGTGCTCTGTAGAAATCCGGAATCTTGGGGAATCGGACGATGTCCGATCTTGGAGAGGGCTAGTGTGTGCATTTTAAAAAAAATCACATGCACCGGGGTGCAACCGCTCACCAGTTGCTAGCACAGATCGCCGCGGAAGTAAATGCTGATCTAGTTTTGATTAGCGAGTAATACCGGAACAAGGACCCGTCCTTATGGCATCTTGACTTATCGGGCACCGCTGCCATCTGGTTCGGGACGACGTTCGTTCTTGCCGAATCCCGAGGGAACGGGTTTGTTTGGATCCGGTGTTTAGGGATAACGTTTTTTTAGCGTTTACCTGTCGCCGAACGAGACTATGTCGGATATTCGGCGCCGACTTGATGCTCTAGAGAACGTCGTTTCGAGCACGGAGGGACGAATCCTAGTAGGTGGTGATTTTAATGCCAGGGCTCTTGAATGGGGCATGCCTCAGTCAGACTCCAGAGGGAAACGTAAATATATGACGGAATTTTTGGAACCTTGTATGTATGAATGGAAAAACGTTCATATAGACTTGCTCACATAAGATGAACATAAAACCTTTATACCTGAATCGTTCAGCTTCCGGTATTCCGACTTGTTACCCATTTCTGTGAGTTCTTTTGTAATAGGAAGAATTAATTGGAATCCGATCAAATTTGGACATTATATCAGTTATGTTCTGAACAAAAAAATTTGAGCCGAAAATAAAAAAGTTGCTGGACATTAATCCGCTGAAGGTCGTAACTAGAGTTCTCTGACTGCGGGACGTCTAGCGACTCTACTTTTTATCTGAAACTAAAACGGTTCTAATTAAAAATTTTGCCCGTGTATATTTCTATTTGCACTATTTTTTTTCACTTATTATGCCAAACAGGCACCCTAAATTAGGATATCATCCTAAAAGTTCTCTGATTACCCGTAGATGTGAAAAATGTCGTTTTGAAAACGATTCGATGTCTGTCTGTTACGCCCGATTTACTCGGAAACGGCTAAACCAATTGTCACAAAAGTTGGTGAGATCGTGTGGTCCCTGAATCCCTTTACATATATCTGGTTGCATCATTTTGAACTGGGCTTAAGGGAAGTGTGCACTTTCACAGAAGGCTGTGTATCAAATTAAAGGGTTCAATTAGTACTTTTGTAAACTGATGATATTTTTGATACCGAGAACATATAGGAGTGAGAGCTCAAAATATGTGCCCCAAAAAGTGATCTCACCCTCAAAATCTATCCAACCGAAAGATTTGAAAAAATCACAATCCATACGAAATCAAGGCTTCAAAATACATCCCATTCTTGCTTCAATAAACTTAATAATAGAATATTACAATATTTTAGAAATTTACCCGAAAACCGCTTTAAAAATTTGACACGGTTATAGTTAATAACATAATAACATAATAATTTTGGACGTTTGACCAAAATCCAAGTATTGTTAACAAAGTTATAGAACGAAAAAAATTGTGTATTTCACGTGAATTTATCGCAATCTAAGACGTGTATGACGTCATTATCATATGAGATGTACTTATGAACGGCGGAGTTTGAGTGTGTCTAGAAACACGAAACCTTTTATACTTGAAGCGTTCAGCTTCCGGTTTCCTGACTTGTTTATATTATTAGCTATGCTCTATTTCAAATAAACACATGTTTCGGACAAAAGATGTGTCCTTTCTCTTCTTAACAACCTAAAGTGTACGAAAACGAAATATAGAAATAAGGAAATTGGTGGTCGAGAAACTTAAAGGCGCTAAGATCACGCTTAACGAAATTTTAGTATCGTTCTATGTAAAAGCATTTTTATCAAGTGTACGAGAAAAAGAGGACTTATATAACCTAGAGATGTAGTTCAGCAAACAACGTGCCTTACTTGACCAAGGAAAGAAGGTAAAATCATCAGTACATAAAGTTAGCGACTTTATACATGAGAGAAAATTGCCTCATATTGAGAAGCGAACATTCAAAAACCAGAGCAGGTACTACAACGGGTAACTCTGCGCCAGCGAATTGAACCATTTAAATATTTCAGAACAATGCAGTTGTTGATGGTAAACTACCCTAAGAAATTACTTTAGCATGACTTGCATGCAGCGGCATTCTTTTTGAACGCCGCATCAAATTCAAATTTTATCGCAGTGTCATCCGCACTGTCACCTCCTATGGTTCCGAGTGTTGGCTAGACAAATGAATGGCGTCTCGCAGTAGTGGGGATGAAGATGTTGCGTTAGGCTAGTGGCGTAACACGCCAAAACCACATCCGAAATGAGGATATCTGCGGTCAATATGGGGTTGTACCGGTTGTGGAAAAATTGCGAGAGAGGTGTCTTCGATGCTATGGTCATGTAATTCGCTCTGAGGGGAACTCATTTGCCAAGATTCGTCTGAACATCGAAGTCGGTGGGAAACGACCGATTCCGCTTCTGAACGGGAAAGAGGCTGAAGAAGAAGCTGGTCGAGAAACTTAAAGGCACCAAGATCAGGCCTAACGAAATTCTAGTATCGTTATCAACGGGACAGCAACCGTTATGTAGGCTACAGAATTGTCCATCCTCATGTAGGGTGCCAGAAATTTTTCGGATGATTCGAACGCGGCCAAGAATTCGCAATTTTTCTTGCTAAGAACCCAAGTCTCTGATGAATACATGAGGACTGGCAAAATCATTGTCTTGTACAGTAAGAGTTTCGACCCTAAAATAGTCTCAACTTTGGTATGGGCTAATGATGTTCTGAGTGTATGGGGCTATCCCCCAGCAAGATAGCGGAGAATATCTTACAGATGGTAGTCAGCAACGTGATACCTCTATAATTGCTGCACTGTGTGGTATCTTCCTTTTTATGAATGTCTGAGACAGATAACACCTCTTTGCCAGTCGTCAGGGATTGATCCGCTGTCTCATACTTTGAGCACAAGTTGATGAACCACTTGGTGTAATTGGTCGCCCCCATATTTAATCAATTTGCCTGTATTTCCATCGGCTCGTGATTTTAAAGCCGATGAATTGTACGGACTGTTTTTTTCTATACTTGGTGGTGGCAGTATTTGTCCGTCTTCTTCAGTTGGTGGGGCCTCTAACTCGCCGAGGTTCTGGTTGTTCAGTAGTTCATCAAAGTACTTAACCCATCGCTCCAATATGTCCATTCTCTCGGAAATCAGATTTCCCTCTTTGTCTCGGCAGTATGAGCATCGAGGTTTATAAGGCTTCATCCTGCTGACTTGTTGGTAAAACCCCCTGTGCTTTTCGAGTTCACAGATCTGGCTCCTCACAGGCTTCCTTTTTCCGTCTTTGAAGTCGCTTCTCCGCTCGACGGAGATAATAAGTCGTGATAAGTCTCTGCGCGTGCCCGTGTTCTTTGAGAATGCAAAGAACCAGCCGTTCCGACTTTTCTTGCGGCTGGGGCCAAGTATGTTTGTGGCTGTATTTCTCCAGGACATCTGTTACCTGGAGTTATGTCGGCATTCATTTCCCCTTATAGGTGTTAGGGAGGGCTTTGTTGTGGTTGCTTCAGTAGTCACTCTCACTTGATTGCCAGAGGGGATTGTAAGCGGTGTTGTAATTGCGGCCCGTAGCACTATACCAACGAGATGGTGATCCGAGTCTGTTGTGACCCCCCTATATGTACTGACATTTCTCAAGGCTGAGACGTGACGTCGTTCAGTCAACACGTGGTCAATTTGATTGAAAGGCGGGCCACCGTCTGAAGAGGCCCACGTATGTTTGTGGACCGCCTACCGCACAAACCAGGTACTTCCAACAACCATTTCGGGTGATACTACTAACTGAATAATACGCAGTCCAAGTATGATTTTGATATCATACTTGGGACAGGCTTCCAAGGTCGGCTTAACTGCCTCGTAGAAGGTATTCTTCTCCGACTTTCCAGTCTCCTCTGTAGGATTGTGAACGTTAATGAGGCTTTTATTTCTAAATTTGCTTCGCAAAGGCAGAGTGCATAGCCATTCGCTTACGCTTTCAAAACCGATAACAGCAGGTTTAATTTTTTGGTTAACTAGAAAACCTACTCCGAGCATATGGTTTATTGGATGGCCATTATAATACATGGTGTAATGATTCCTCTTCCGGAAACCGGTCCCTGTCCATCGCATCTCTTGTTTTATCAGCCTTATATTTGGACAGGGTATCGGCTAGCTGCTGAGTAGTATTCGGTCTGTGCTCGTTCCATGAAAATATGCGCAAATCGTTGTTCCGTTTTCGTTGCGGGTTCGTTGTTGTAAAATGCATTTTGTCCGAGGCTCCTTCCGTGGCTTCGTAATTTCAGTTTTCCGTGAGTTGTAGTTGAGTTGGTGGTTTAGCAAGGGATAATGAACGTTTTTTAGATCAGGTAGGTTGATGATGTACTAAACATAGTGGGTATATCGTAGCGAAACGGAGTTTTAGAAGAAATAAACCATCCATCAACAATCATTTACTATCGAAATCGAATAAATGAGAGAAATACATTTCTTTTACATCAAAATCATCAGATCCGGAGAAACCTTGGATTCGACATTTACCGGATCCACAGGCACACAAGGAATCACCTCCATTTATACCAACACAAATCCGATATGCTTTGCGGCAACAGTTAGTAGCAGAGGAACTATTGCGCTGGATTAAATTGGTTGCTACGATCAGAAGAGTAAAGTTCGAAATGTGGCAGGTATGTCAAAACCGCTTCGCGTCTCTGTTGGTGTTCATCAAGGAAGTGCATCTCTACTATCTTTCTTTAATTTTGTTATGCGCACACGGATCATCCAACGACCAGCGTTCTACACATTGTGATTGGTCTGAGACTGAATCCGAACAAAACAGTATTCTTCATAACCGACCCTAATGAACCAAGCATTATCACTATCAGTTGCAGCGACCTGCCGAAAAATGAGCGATTCAAATATCTCAGAACAATTCTATCAGCCAATGGTGAACTGCCCCCCCTTAAACTTAACACAAAATGGCGCCACTTACTGCATGTAAAGGGAACAACAGATTACACGCACTTGCCAATTTTCGTGGCAATCGGTCTAGCCGTTTTCGAATAAATCGGGTGTGACAGACAGATAGACACGGGATCGATTCTAATAAGGTTTAGTTTTACACAAAACCTTAAAAATGTGATACCAGATAATCAATTTGGATTTAGGAAGCAGTTCATCATTATCAAGTAAATTCACCGGATAAACAATGCTCTTGAGGAGAGGTAAGAGATATTACATTGCATAGCATAGAAGAGGGAATTGTGAACATTTTTTATTTTTCTATGGGGACTATGCGATCTTGCGTTCGTCTTTTGCTTGATTTGGACCGCACTAACTCTTTCCGGCTAAAAATGTTTGAAGTAATAAAAACTTGTTGTTTTCTTCTTGTTAGCACTGATGAAGGAAACAAGTGGTTCCCGAAATATCGGTATTTGCAAGAATAAATACCCACACCAACGAAAAAGAAACAACAAGTTTTTATTACTTCAATTAATTAATCGTTGGAAACACCGCATAATTTCACTCTAAAAATGTTTGCTGATGGCTTCGTTCGCTTCGTTTGGCCTCATCGGACACTGCCTCACCTCTGCCAAGTCTACACTAAAGAGCCTGTTACCTACCTATTTCGATACTTAATTTTTCAGCATTTGTGTCAATTTTCTTCCATCATGCACTGCGGAAGGCCCCATCTAACATTTCTTTCGGGTACTTCTCCCCCCTGAAATATGAAATACGAAGTACCTGTTTTTCAAGGTTTTGTGTGAAACAAAACCTTATTAGAATCGAGACGGTGTCTGTCTGTCCGTCTGTCCGTCTGTCTGTCTGTCTGTGTGTCTGTCTGTCTGTCTGTCACACCCGATTTGCCTGAAGTGAAGCATCTTTGGTATGGGCTAATGATGTTCTGAGTGTGTGGGGCTATCCGGCCTAGCAAGATAGCGGAGAATATCTTATAGATGGTACCGAGCAATGTGATACCTCTATAATTGCTGCACTGTGTGATATCTCCCCTTTATGTATGAAACAGATAATGCTTCTTTGCCAATCGTCTGACATTGATTCGCTGTCCCATACCTTGAGCATCAGTTGATGAACCACTCGTTGTAACTGGTCGCCTCCATATTTAACCAATTCGGCTGTAATTCCATCGGCCTCATTAACGTTCACGCCCCTACAGAGGAGAGGAGAAGGATACCTTCTGCGAGGCAATAGAACGAACCCTTGAAGCCTGTCCCAGATATGATATTAAAAACACACTTGGGGATTTTAACAGTCAAGTAGGGAAGGAGCCCGTATTCAGGCGATA